>NC_091158.1:9008793-9043793 GCF_040958095.1 Procambarus clarkii
CAACATCTTCACCCTACACACTACTCTACACAGAAGGATCTGCAACAAGATTTGTGCCAGAGCTAAAAAAGGATGAAATTTAACCTATGATAATAGGCAAATGGAACTAAATCTCACAACCCTAGATGATAGAAGGAACAAAAGGAATATGATCACAACATACAAGATACTGAGATTATTTGATAAGATGGACAAGGATTGCCTCTTCAAAATGACAGGAACCAGCACAAGAGGACATAGGTGAAAGCTTTGAACTGTAGTAAAATTGAGCCATTTAGTAATAAACCTAAACTCACGTTGTATGAAATGGCAAACCATCTTATTACTAAGGATAAAATACCTAAAATCCTTGCACTGTATCCATATTTCGCTTCCAGTAGATAAACGATATATGAGATTAAGAAACAAGTAGTGTATTGTGAATACTAATAATAGTAAACAGCAGCTCCCCTATGACTCTGTGATATCTCCATTGCTCAAACTATTATGTATTTGCGATAAGACCTACCATTAATGAATAATGACTTACTGTAAATATATAGCTATTGAAATAGAACATTCTCTGTAACTAGCTGACATTGTAATTATAAGCTGTGAAGGATAGATGAAATTGTTAATGTAATGATCTCCGTTGAGGTCTGATAAAGACCTTTTGTGCCCTCTGTAATCCTTTTTGCGCTACCGCTCACAGGATGAGTATAGGGTGCACAATAAACTAGCCGCCCCCGGCGGCAACAATCAAAAGGTGAAAGCTGGAAGCGCCAATGAGCTGAATGAATGTAAGAAAATACTCGTATCTTGTACCGGTAGTTGACATTGAAAGAAGACATTGTAGAAGTCACCACTATCCATAGCTTTAATGCCAGATTCGACAAAGAACTTGAATGCGAGGATTGATAAATTTTAATGTAAAGGTACAAAAAGGCTAGTAGGCGGGGAATAAAGAGGTAGACCGCACTCCCCCGTAGGCACTGTTAGGTAGGGAGCGTAAGGTAAGCACCCACGCCAACAACACGTGCCCAGAATTAACAAGCGCTGATTAATGTTACAACGGGGAGTAGGTGCCAGGTATGCCACCCGCGGCCACACACCAGAGCCCACCAGTCATATATACATATACCTGACGCCCTCCATGCAAGCACACACATGTCTATGTTGAGAGAGTATATAGGCACATGTGAAAGACTGCAGAACATAATCAATTTAGGTCCTTCCACTAGTTTGTTTCCCCCACATGGGGTTTGTTTACGTGGAGCGTGGTGGTGGGTGGTCCCGCTCTCCTTCACTGCTATCACTGCTCCTCCTGCTGCTGCTGTTGTTGTTGAGACTGCTGCTGCTGTTGTTGCTGCTGTTGTTGCTGCTGCTGCTGACGTTGCTGCTGTTGCTGCTGCTGTTGTTGCTGCTTCTGACGTTGCTGCTGTTGTTGAGACTGCTGCTGCTGTTGTTGTTGAGACTGCTGCTTCTGACGTTGCTGCTGTTGTTGCTGCTTCTGACGTTGCTGCTGTTGTTGAGACTGCTGCTGCTGTTGTTGTTGAGACTGCTGCTGTTGTTGCTGCTGCTGCTGTTGTTGCTGCTTCTGACGTTGCTGCTGTTGTTGCTGATGCTGCTGTTACTGCTACTGCTACTGCTGCTGCTGCTGCTGCTGTTGTTGTTGTTGTTGTTGTTGTTGTTGTTGTTGTTGTTGTTGTTGTTGTTGTTGTTGTTGTTGTTGTTGCTGCTGCTGTTGTTGTTGTTGCTGCTGCTACTGTTCCTCTTTTTTCCTTGCCTAACAGACTACAGGGAATTAATGTATATATTTGTATACTCCGACTACTAGGTTTCCTGTTTCTGATGCGATTCTTTATACCTTTACCTGACAATCAAATTCTTTGACAATCTAGCTTTCATATTTTGGATGGAGGTGACTACGACGTCTCCTTTCAGTGCACTTCTTGATCACACTTATAAGGTACTACCAGTGTTTACTTACGTTTCTTCGAGTCATAAACTTTTGTCCTATTTTTCTCTAATTTTTAAGTGGCTGTCTTTGTCCATACTGTCTGTTCCCCTCAGTATTTTGTATGTAGTGATCATCCTCATGCTGCTGCTGCTTCTCCTCCAGCTTGTCTCCCTCCCCCTCCTCCTAATCCATATCGTCCTGCTGCTGTTCTCTTGCCGTTGCTGCCAGAACCTGTCACTTCACCTTGACACCTTGTCACTGTCCTGTGTCATTATGGCTCGGAGAATAAAATCATTAAATAATAAGTTCTAACAATGTCGTTTAATTCTTCTTTCAACGTTTTCAAAATTTAGAAACAGTAGTGTTCGGGACATAACTTATTTTGTCCGCTAACATCTGCCTGTTGGTTTTAACATTCTACTGTCACTTGTACCAGAGCTCCGTACAGCCGTAGTATTACTCTAAGGTACCATCACCCTACATGGACGAATAAAATTTGTTAAAAGGATAACAATGTGTATATTGAGCCATGGGCCAACCAACGCCTGCGCGCGGACCGTCACTAGACCTCACCTTAGATATGTGTAAGGTAGTTATAACTGGGGAGGAAGCAAGAAGACCCACTGAACACTACGGAATGAAACATAAGAGAGTCCCTGAAACTACACAGAAAAGGACCCGAGAGTAAGACGCAGCTTGGCACCAGAGGCCCACACAAACACGACCAGTGTCAGGCCTGGCCGGCCCGGCCCTGCATCCCCATCTAATGAAGAGTAACATCAACATTGAAAAACAAAGAAATGCGCGACATTTTCTTTCGTCAATTGCGAGCTTAAATAATTTAGGCTGAGAATTTTGTCCCCTATGTTTCCATATTTACATTTCCCCTTAGCATAGAATTTGCAAATTATTGCATTTGAAGTGTTTTGAGAGTGTTTGTCCTGATATTTGCAGCTTGATCTGCAATTTCTTTGCAATTTCTACAGTACCTCTTTGTTTGTTTTTGTCTACGTCTGTACCATTTCCACTTTGGTTCTCATTATTAATACTATTCTTGGGTCTCTCAACAATCATCTTTGCTTCATGATGGTTGTTGATGGTGTATACTGACCGATTGTTTCATTGTTTGACTTTGCTTTACACTGGTCTGAGAATATACATGGTGCAACCCGTTCTCGCACTTTCTTTCAGTCAATATTGACTTATTAAATAAGTGCATATGTGACATATTAATTTATTGTGAATATTTTAGTTTACCTTGAAAAGTTTCATGGAAAACACCGACCTTACCTAACCTTCTTAGTATGTTAAGATAAGCATCTTATTGCTTCGTAATTACAATTATTACTTAACCTATACCTATAATAGGTTAAGTAATAATTGTAATTACGAAGCAATAAGATGCTTATCTTAACATACTAAGAAGGTTAGGTAAGGTTGGTGTTTTCTATGAAGCTTTTCGAGGTAAACTAAAATAGTCACAATAAATTAGTACGTCACATATGCACGTATTTAATAAGTCAATATTGACTATACGAAAGTGCGAGAACGGGTTGCACGGTGAGAGCTGTGTGGAGGCCACGTCTTGGGCCTCACCTCCTCTCACCAGTCTCTCACTAAAAGAAAACCTGTGACTCGTCTCACTGCACCACTTGAAGATACTTCTGCACACGTCACGTGAGAAATCATATTACATGAGATAGTCTATGCCTACCATTTTATTATTCAAAGAACACAGACACACACCAGGCAGAAACAAAATGGGCAAAGTTTCTTTCACCCTGAATGCCCCTGTTACCTAGCAGTAAATAGGTACCTTGGAATTAGTCAGCTGTCACGGGCTGCTTCCTGTGTGTGTGTGTGTGTGTGTGTGTGTGTGTGTGTGTGTGTGTGTGTGTGTGTGTGTGTGTGTGTGTGTGTGTGTGTGTGTGTATGTGTGTGTGTGTGTGTGTGTATGTGTGTGTGTGTGTGTGTGTGTGTGTGTGTGTGTAGAAAAAAAAGTAGTTAGTAAACAGTTCATTGACAGTTGAGAGGAGGGCCGGAAGAGCAAAGCTCAACCCCCTCAAACACAACTAGGTGAATACACACACACACACACACACACACACAAGCTGAGGTTAACTTCCCTCCCAACTTCAAATGTAAGCATGTTAAGCACAAGAAGGTTGTTAAGTACAACAGATAGGTAGTATAGGTAAGAGTTGGGACCTGAGAGCTAGAGCACATTCCCCGCAAAAAGTAACCATACATAATGCGCTCTCTCACACCCACGGGCGGAAGGTCCCTGTGCTGGAGGGAAGGACCGCGCGGGACCCCATCGTCTAACCATTACCTCTCAATCTCTTGCTGGCTCACACTTCCAAACTTTCAATCCCATCCATTTATTCCTCTCAGTCCTTGCTCTTCATAACCGCTTACCGTAAACCTGTTATTTAGCCCCACTTTTCCGGGTGATCCCTCCTTCCCTCCCTTGCTCAGGTGAGTCCCTCCTTCCCTCCCTTGCTCAGGTGAGTCCCTCCTTCCCTCCCTTGCTCAGGTGAGTCCCTCCTTCCCTCCCTTGCTCAGGTGAGTCCCTCCTTCCCTCCCTTGCTCAGGTGAGTCCCTCCTTCCCTCCCTTGCTCAGGTGAGTCCCTCCTTCCCTCCCTTGCTCAGGTGAGTCCCTCCTTCCCTCCCTTGCTCAGGTGAGTCCCTCCTTCCCTCCCTTGCTCAGGTGAGTCCCTCCTTCCCTCCCTTGCTCAGGTGAGTCCCTCCTTCCCTCCCTTGCTCAGGTGAGTCCCTCCTTCCCTCACGTGAATTTCTTGCATATAGATAAACCTTTCCCAGCGAGTTCCTCGCACGTGAATCCTGTCGCAGGTGCGCTCGACCAGCCAATCCTCCTGTCTAGACAGCACTTATAACAACGATGTGGACCATAGTACATATATCAACGTAATCACCAGTAAGAAAGTGCAATTTCGTACTATGAGTTTGACAAACCGGATTTTTTTATATATATATATATTGCTAATAAAATCTAACCTAACCTAACCATCCTAGGTCTACGCTAAGGCCTAACATAGTATATGTGTGCAATACTAACTAATACAAAGAATATTTAACTTCGTTTTTTTGTTTAATTTTTCCGGACTCTTATAAAGCGACGTCTAATATAAAGTCTAATATTCACTCTTATAAAGTGAAGTCTACTAATTGTCCATTACGTCAATATAGTAAACAAGGTGAAGGTGAACCTCTCCCTGATGGATGCCCAACCACTTGGGCTGGACGGTAGAGCGACGGTCTCGCTTCATGCGGGTCGGCGTTCAATCCCCGACCGTCCAAGTGGTTGGGGCACCATTCCTTTCCCCCGTCCCATCCCAAACCCTTATCCTGACTCCTCCCCACTCCCCAGCTGCCTCTTGCTTACTCCTCCCCACTCCTCAGCTGCCTCTTGCTTACTCCACCCCACTCCCCAGCTGCCTCTTGCTTACTCCTCCCCACTCCCCAGCTGCCTCTTGCTTACTCCTCCCCACTCCTCAGCTGCCTCTTGCTTACTCCACCCCACTCCCCAGCTGCCTCTTGCTTACTCCTCCCCACTCCTCAGCTGCCTCTTGCTTACTCCACCCCACTCCCCAGCTGCCTCTTGCTTACTCCTCCCCACTCCCCAGCTGCCTCTTGCTTACTCCACCCCACTCCCCAGATGCCCCCCTCGCCCCCCCCCAGGGTTCCCCAGTAGCCAGACAGGTGTGAGGGACGTGCCCCTCCCCAGCCCTGCCTCCTGACACACTATGCTGATATACAGGACTCCAGCCCGCCCCCGCTGCCCGCCCCCTCACGCCCACACCCGTCAATTCTGCCCACCCACTTGACCTCTACCCCATAACTGTTCCTCAACCCAACACCTGCCTCTCTACCTTTTCCTCCTGCCCCTTTAACCTGCACTACCTCTCTCACTTCCCCATATCTGCCACTCTACCCCTACCCTACACCTGCCCCTCTACCCCACACTTGATCCCTTACCCTCCCATCTGACCCCCTTCTCCTCTCTCCTGTCCTACCAGTACCACCTAGCCCCCTATCCCTTCCATCTGTCCCTCGACCCCTCCCATCTGTCCCTCGACCCCACCCACCAGACCCCTTATCCTTCTTATTGACCCTTTACCCCTCCCACCTGTCCTACCCTTCCCATCTGTCGCCCAATACACTCCTCCCACCTGCCCCTCTACCATACCCACCTGTACCTCTTCCCTGTCTCCTGTCCCACATGCCATGATCATAAACAAATACAAGGGTATAAAACAAGGCTTTAAGAAGGTCAGCAAACACCGTCCATCATAAGACCAGACAATTCAGAAGCTCCAGGAATCTCTGAACATACAAGCACTGAACATACAACCACTGAACATACAACCACTGAACATACAACCACTGAACATACACCCACTGAACATCAGACCAAAAACAGCAAGCCACCATGCACAGTGTGTGGCATAGGACCAAAATGTTAGAATACCCAATACTGTGGTTACTCCAAGAAGAGTCACCCCACTCTCACAGCTGGAGACCCGTGGACAGAATTTACTCTAGGTCAACCAAGGCAACAATACATAATTCCAAGATCAAATGTAGACCAGAAAACCTCCCTAGGAAAAAAAATATGACGTTTGAAAATAAACAGCAAAGCGTATACATAAGCATCTAAATTTGCTCAAATGAATGCTCCACAGCATTAATCTATGCAGCTCTACATGTGCTGAAATACACGTTACGCTCTGCAGCCTCACTCCCGCGCCACCTGGCAACATGACAGCAGGCTTTGCTTTGCCACCAAAAGCTTCTACGTGCCTGCTATTGTAGCTCACATTATATCCCACATTTCTACAATTTTCCCTTCACCTGTGTCCCTTTCTCGGTTTACTTCCACTCCTCTCTGATTTAGCTTCATCTCCTCCCTTTCATCGCCTCTCCTTTGTTTTTCTTTTTTACATTTTCTCTTCCGCTACGTTAATTATTTTTTCCAATGATCTCGTCTCTGAACATTCTATTTTCAGTCTTTTATATTTCTGTCCGTCTATATATTGCTCTTAGCCTAATTGTCTCTATTGTGCCTTATTTTTCTTCCTTGTATCGTTATCCTACATCCACCTTTCTAGCTCCAACGTCTGTTGGTCTTTTATCGTTTCCTGAAGGTATTAGATTTAAATGAACAAATCCACAAGTGCCGTGATGCAGGTTCAAACCTTGTAGCCCTTGTAGATTTGTTCATTTGGTATATCACGGTATTGTGATTTCCGTGTATATTTTAATTTTGTTTATGTCTCATTATCACCTGGTTGGCGATTCCCATCGTAACCTAGCTCTTTGTCTCTCATTCTTCCATTTTCATCTGGCTCTTGCTTCCTCTCATGTGACTAAACCGTGCTAGCTCCCCCCCTTCCTCTCTCCTCTCTAGCACTCTGTATTTACATATTCGGTTACAGGAAAGCTACATCTTTCTCGTTCCTCTTTTGTATTGGCTGAGCTTCTCAATATCAGTGCTCTCATCCTGAAGACACGACGACGATGCTGCATCTGATGCCGTATACCATGGTTCCCCCCAAGCTCCTTGCTCTTATAGAAACTCATGTGGAGGCCTGATAGGTGGCGCGTTGTAATCTATATTCACAGGAACGAGGATGGCAGGAGGTGTAGTATCTTGGAAGAGCGGGGGAGGGGTGGTGGTTACGGCTAAGACTTATCTTAAGTAAAACGACGGAGCCTTGAGAGGGTGTCACGCTGTATAAGAAAATGGTGGTGGTCTGGTTGATGGTGGTTGGTTGAGTAGCAGATGGGATTTGGTTGGTTGGTTGGTATTGGTTGCTGGGACATACTTTTCTGCGGGGACGTGAGGTTTAGCTCTTTATGACCCGCCTGATAGCCGTGTTGTGCTTATTGCTTTATAACTTAACTATCCCAATGTTCAAATTCTGGCCTTAAAGTTGTGAAGCCACCTCCATCCACAACTTTAAGGCCAGACATTGTCGAGTCGCCTTAAAGTTGTGGATGGAGGTGGCTTCCACAACTTCTTCTTTCAGTGCGTTCCACTTGTTTCTCACCCATACAGTGTTTCCAGCTTCTCTATATGTCCTTATGTTTATTTTCTCTAAATTTAAAGTCTGTCTTTGTCCACTTTATCTCCTCCTCTCAGTTGTGATGTTGTGATCATGTCTTCCCTGTATCTTCTATCCTCTAGGGTTGTGGCATCTAGTTCAATTAGCCTATCCTCATTGCTGAACCCTTTTAGCTCTAGAACCAATCTTGTTGCAAACCTCTGTACTTTTTCAATTTTTGCTTTATACTTCCCAAGGTGCGGATTCCATGTTTGTGCTGTATATTCCTGTATTGGTCTTACAAATGTTGAAGGAGTTCTGATTTAGGTTCATAAACGATGTTCTCGTGTTTGCCAGCGTCCCATATGCTGCCGATGTTACCCTGTTTATGTGTGCCTCTGGTGTTAAGGTTGAAATTATATGCACACCAAAATCTTTCCCTCTTTCCAATTCCTGTAGTTGCCTTCCCCTTATGGTGTAAATCCTTCTCAACTTCATTACCTTACACTTGTTAGGACTGAACGCCAGCAACCACTTATTTGCCCACACATGGAGTATATCCAGGTCCTTCTGTAACTTCCTGCAGTCACTCCTCTGTTTTAACATTCCTCGTCAGCTTTGTGTCATCTACAAATATTGACAAGTATGAACTTGCTCGGAAAGGTCGCCAACTTAAATTAGAAATATCAGTGGTCCCAGGTGATGTGGTTAGTGGATTGGTTTGTGGTGGTGATGTAATGACATTTCATGGGCTTCGATGATCCTAATGAATGAAATGTATTACCAACGCTATTGTGGGTCTCAGTTTATATATATATATATATATATATATATATATATATATATATATATATATATATATATATATATATATATATATATATATAGGGGGGTACCACCACTGGTGTAATTATAGGGACCCACAGCCTCAGAGAAGGGAACACAGAGCACTCAGGGAAAAACTTGACATTTAACTCTGAATACGAAAGAGTGTTCACTTCTCCTACCACCCCCTTTTTTTTTTATTATGATGTACACTTTATTATGCAAGGTTATACAGTTACATATCTGATTTTATACAAAAAATGAACATTAAGAGGACACAAGAAAAAGTTCGCTTCCTAGAGGCTGTAGATTTCCTCGAACTCCTCCGACGCCGGGCAGGAACCGAGGATGCAGCGGGCATTTCCCCTCTGGATCGCGATATATATATATATATATATATATTAAAAGTGTCATATTATGAAAGATTGACAAAGCTTAATTTCTTAATTTACATTCTCTAGAAAGGCGAAGAATTAGGGGTGATATGATAAGAGATATACAAGTGAATGGACATAACAAATGGGATATTAAATCCCATTTGTTATGGGATTTTATTATGGGAAAATGGGGTATTAAAAGTATCGACATTAAATAGAACACGAAACAATGGGGTATATATTGAATATGTTTAGATTTGGGAAAGACCTGGGTAAATACTGATTCGGTAACAGGGTTATTGAGTTGTGGGACCAATTACCGCGTAACATAATAAAAGTAGGATCAGTTGATTGTTTCATGCGTAGGTTAGACATATATATAAATGAGTTTGGGTGGATATAAATAGGAGCTGCCTTGTATAGGCCAATAGGCTTTCTGCCGTTTCCTTGATTCTTATGTTCTTATGTACGGGAGTCGCTTACACAAACAAACCTTTGTACTGTTGCCTTACGCGTGCATACTTGAAAATAAGTAAAGACTACTTTCTTACTTGTGCATTCATCGTTACTTCAGTATACTGCGTAGACTACGATACTTCAATATACTGAGCAGACTACGATACTTCAATATACTGAGCAGACTACGATACTTCAATATACTGAGCAGACTACGATACTTCAATATACAGAGCAGACTACGATACTTCAATATACTGAGCAGACTACGATACTTCAATATACAGAGCAGACTACGATACTTCAATATACTGAGCAGACTACGATACTTCAATATACTGAGCAGACTACGATACTTCAATATACTGAGCAGACTACGATACTTCAATATACAGAGCAGACTACAATACTTCAATATACAGAGCAGACTACGGTACTTCAATATACAGAGCAGACTACGATACTTCAATACACTGAGCAAACTACGATACTTCAATACACTGAGCAGACTACGATACTTCAATACACTGAGCAGACTACGATACTTCAATACACTGAGCAGACTACGATACTTCAGCATAATACGACAGACCACTTACAAACAGTTCTCAGTGATGTGCTTGCATATCTGCGCTAATTGAAAGAGAGATAAAGAACACCCGAAGACAATTAAATGCTAATGAAGCAACAGGTACGAGAATAAACCACCGGGTTTATTGAGGCAGCACCTGAAGCATCGCGCAAAGCCTGCTATTGGCCACACTCAAGCCCTGCTCTGAGGCCCTCAACACCCATAAATCTCTGGCTATGGCCAGGTCTATACCCTCGCACACTCTGGCCTAACAGGACCTCGTGGTCTGGACCACTTGCAACGGCTCCACAAACCACGAATTATTTTGGTCCTCCCGGCTCACGTGTGTCATTGGTCGGAGGAAATTGATTCCCAACATGCACATGCCACATATTTTGTAGTGAGTGGGCGTCACACCCACCGGGCCAGGTGGAACCGCCCCTCACACCTCGTTCAGGTGAACCAGCTCTAACACCTCTCCAGGTGTAAACCAGCCCTCACAGCTCCCCAAGTGAACCAGCCCTTACAGCTCCCCAAGTGAACCAGCCCTCACACCTCCCCAGGTGAACCAGCCCTCACACCTCCCCTGGTGAACCAGCCCTCACACCTCCCCTGGTGAACCAGCCCTCACACCTCCCCAAGTGAACCAGCCCTCACACCTCCCCAAGTGAACCAGCCCTCACACCTCCCCAAGTGAACCAGCCCTCACACCTCCCCAAGTGAACCAGCCCTCACACCTCCCCAGGTGAACCAGCCCTCACACCTCCCCAAGTGAACCAGCCCTCACACCTCCCCAAGTGAACCAGCCCTCACACCTCCCCAAGTGAACCAGCCCTCACACCTCCCCTGGTGAACCAGCCCTCACACCTCCCCTGGTGAACCAGCCCTCACACCTCCCCAGGTGAACCAGCCCTCACACCTCCCCAAGTGAACCAGCCACCGATGCCCTCAGAGAATAGTGTCCACCATTCCTGATCGATTGATTGATTTTATTGCAAAATGCTGACGCATATACCATTCAACCACCTCTAATGTTTAGTGTGTACTGGGACCTCACACATGTTGGGTTCGCTAATTAAACATTGGGAGTTTCCAGAAATAATTGTGGCGAGACTTTGTTAACACAGGTTACACAGGACCAGACTTCTGACTCCTGTTAGTAGGCTTAGAGCTTTCCCTTCCCATAGCTCATGGTGAGGATTACCCCTGCTAGTTTTCCCTGGAACACGACCGGCCAACTGGTTAACAACCAGGTACCCAAGTAATGCTGAGTGAACAGGGGGCGAAGAGTTAAAAGATTGGTGCCCAGTTAATCCTTCCTGACGTGGACTTGAATTTAGAATCTTAGTTGAAGCAACTAGTTACCCAATACCATCCATAAGAGATACAGGCGGTAAGAAAATCCACAGGAGCCGTGATGAGGATTCGAACCTATGTGCTGGGTATTCCCAGATGCACATCTTCTCGTTGATGTGTCACGATAATGGTGATTTCTCTGTGTATACAGCCGGTACTCTCACCTTTAGATGCTCCACCACGTCTCAGCTGTACCCGAGACAGGCATCGCAAGGCCACGTCGTATCCTCATGGGGTGGGATACCGATATTTTATCACGTAAGAGGCATCAGGAATTCTCACGTGAACACCACGACAGGTGCCACCAGCACGAGAAATATTACCACCACGACAAGTACCATCAACATGTCTGGTACCACCACCGCGACGGGTACCCCACTACGACAGGTACCCCACAACGACAGGTACCCCACGACGACAGGTACCCCACGACGACAGGTACCCCACTACGACAGGTACCCCACGACGACAGGTACCCCAAGGACAGGTACCCCACCACGACAGGTACCCCAAGGACAGGTACCCTACCACGACAGGTACCACCTCCACGACAGGTACCCCACCACGACAGATACCCCACCACGACAGGTACCACCTCCACGACAGGTACCCCACCACGACAGGTACCACCTCCACGACAGGTACCACCCGAGTAAGGGACTCTAGCACCACCTGTGGGCAGACGTATCTTGATTAGCCTTTACAATTCAACCTTGGTTTAATTATCTTTTAACCAGTTTTTAATGGTGCATTTCACGGGTTATGAACCTGAGGTGCCACGCTAACCTCCCTGTGGCTTCGTCTGCTGCCTCTTCGCCATTTCATATATTTTGGTTCTAGTTTTCTAAATGTTTCGTAGAGATACGTCAAGAAAGACAGGCCAATGGGCACTGTACTAACGTTCTGCTAGTTCAGCATGTACAATCAACACGTTTAATTTGACGACAGTGTCAATAAATGATTTATTAATTTGTTTTCTATCGAAACCTTTCGTAGAGAACACAAGAATGTCATTAGAAGAGTCACCGGTTAATATGACCTGCGCACAAAGCCAGTGATTTACACACTCCGGCTCCTTATACACAGCGCTCGATAAGCATCTCAATCAACACTAAAGAAGGAGATATGCAAATATAAAGTAAAATATACAAGAATAAATGAACAGGGCGAATCCACAAGACATTCATATTTATTAAATATATAGCTCTGGGTTGGAAAATATTCAGACTAGGAGTCCGGCGTCTGCAAATCGTCAAGCATTTACCTAACTATGTTTCATACATAAGCATACTCATGTCATATTTAAATACACCAGCGATGGCCCCAGAACCCAGCCTGTTTAACGCCTGGATAACCCCTATTGATCCTGGTGCAATAATGTCTGGCTCATTCAATGGTTTTATACGCTCTTATATCAGCCCAAAAGCAGAGGGGCCCTAAGTCCAGCACGGGATCCTTCTCCAGTGGTGGTATAAAACAGATCCGGTCGTCTCCTTGTCTTGCGACCCCGCTAACTAAACCAACACCTCAACTGCTTAACTTCGATAAAATGATGTTTCTCACAGCTAGATGCCAACACTCCTTGCAGGTAGGGCACTTTCCTACTATTACGAATATTAAAAGCTATATGTTGTGAAGGTTATAGTGGGCGTAATGAAAGAAATACTAAGCAAAGCCGTACAAGAAAGACACACACACACACACACACACACACACACACACACACACACACACACACACACACACACACACACACACACACACACACACACACGATAATCTTCCCTGGAACTCGTCTTAAACAATCAAGTCACACGGTATCTTTCCTTCCACTGTTTATCTTCCTGTCGCCTCAGGCGAGTTACACGGCAAGAACCACCCAGACTACACTTAAGATAAACTACACACTAGCGTTCTACAAGTGAGAGTGCAGGATATCATATCCTCTAGGTGGCTCCCGCTACCTTGAGGTCAAGCCAGGTCTCTCTCTATCTCTGCCTCGTTGGACTAATCCTAGCTCTTATTTTTTTGCAATCCTTTCCATGGTAAACCCCTTTAACGGAGCCGGTGCGCATGCGATTATCGCAGGTAGCAATAACGAAGCAGTAGGAGCTTAACTCACAGGGGACATTAGTTTGGGTTCGTGGTAGTGTTGGCGGGTGTTGGTATGTGGGCGGGGCGGGGGCGCGGTGCAGGTGGGAGAGGTGTGAGGTGATCAGTGGAGAGTGTCGCACAGGGCCAGTATGTTGACCCTCGTTCAAGGTGGGCGGCAACACACCTGACCACATACCAGGCCTCAGTGTCCTCATGACTTGTCCACATGCCAGGCCTCAGTGTCCTCATGACTTGTCCACATGCCAGGCCTCAGTGTCCTCATGACTTGTCCACATGCCAGGCCTCAGTGTCCTCATGACTTGTCCACATGCCAGGCCTCAGTGTCCTCATGACTTGTCCACATGCCAGGCCTCAGTGTCCTCATGACTTGTCCACATGCCAGGCCTCAGTGTCCTCATGACTTGTCCACATGCCAGGCCTCAGTGTCCTCATGACTTGTCCACATGCCAGGCCTCAGTGTCCTCATGACTTGTCCACATGCCAGGCCTCAGTGTCCTCATGACTTGGCCACATGCCAGGCCTTAGTGTCCTCATGACCTGGCCACATACCAAGTGTCCCTGGTCACATGCCAGGAACAAAACTACCAACATTGACACTTTATTATTTACTAAAATACCAGCTTTCCAAGTGCTAACTTTTGTTTGTTTTAAGCTAAAAAAATCTTTCTTTATCGAATAATTGTTAAAATATGTATTTAGTGAGTTCTCACATATACTGGTCTACACATATTTATGCCTCTAAGACAAGAGTTCCAGTTAATTGTCTCGCTTTCTTCAGCTGTGGTTAATGTAGAAACTGAACTTCGTGATTTGGTTACTGAGCCCATAATGTCTACGTGTAAACATTCAACTACAACCCACATAATTAATATGTTGTGAATAATAATATATTAACATGTTTCCTATCATGTTGCTGTTGAAATTGTGGACAAAGGTCCACAGAGTATATCAGGTCTTCAACAACCTGATATACTCTGTCTAGTTCATAATTCCTTTCCCGCAGGTGAAGAGATAAGATGGTTAATCTCTCCCGTTTCCTTGCTTCTATTTCCACTTTAATATGTTGCATTAGGAAGGTCTCTTCTGTGGGTTCCACTGACAACATTCTCTGTGTATTAGGCCCAATGTATTTTTTCTCACATTACATTTCTCCATATATCACGAAGAGTATGAGTCATATACCTACCTGTATACCTGTAATGTAATATGTAATACCTGTTGCAGCGGCGAGCTGGCGTGCAGGTCCTGCTTCTTGCTGCAACATTCACAGACCTTCACATTTAAGGTCTACTTTATTTTGAGTGGTGAAGGTTAATGAGTGACACAGCCTTCACCCGCTGTGACACAGCCTTCACCCGCTGTGACACAGCCTTCACCCGCTGTGACACAGCCTTCACCCGCTGTGACACAGCCTTCACCCGTTGTGACACAGCCTTCACCCGCTTTGACACAGCCTTCACCCGCTGTGACACAGCCTTCAACCGTTGTGACAGGGCTTCACCCACTGTGACACAGCCTTCACCCACTGTGACACAGCCTTCACCCGCTGTGACACAGCCTTCACCCCCTCCCCCCCCATCTTCTCACTCGCTCCTCCCTATATAGTAAAGAACAATATTGGTTTCAGATACCCACAAGGCACCCGCGCGTGCGTGCGTGCGTGCGTGCGTGCGTGCGTGTGTGTGTGTGTGTGTGTGTGTGTGTGTGTGTGTGTGTGTGTGTGTGTGAACCAACACAGCCTCGTGACACGCCCAGGATATGTAAAGCCAGAACGTAAACAAAGCAAAGTCTTGTTAGCGTCGCCCACACCTCAAGACACCACCATGATGTAGGAGGCACTCCACCAGTACGCTTCATGAAACATCACCTAGAAGTGACGTAAAGTCTTGCTTCAACCACTACACCAAGATGTAAGCATGTCAAGGCGATGTTGGGCTCTGCTTCCCTACCAATACTCAACCGCTACGCTGATATTTAAATAAACCAAGGTGATGTATTGCTTCCATTCAGAGAATACAGATGTCAGCAAACCACAGATTGTAGAGTTACCCTCCGCCTGTACCCCAGAGCTACGTGTCGGACCATTCAAGCCACGGGCTCCCATCAGCCAGCCAGCCAGCTAAAGACCCATCAGCCAGCCAGCCAGCTAAAGACCCATCAGCCAGCCAGCCAGCCAGCCAGCCAGCTAAAGACCCAGCAGCCAACCAGTAGGTTTCTTAAGTGGCTACCACTGATTGGCTTTTGTTCATTTATTATACACCCCATACTCTTCCCGACAACAACAATTTAGTCATACAGACAGACAGACAGACAGACAGACAGACAGACAGACAGACAGACAGACAGACAGACAGACAGACAGACAGATAGACAGATAGACAGCCAGCCAGCCAGCCAGCCAGCCAGCCAGCCAGCCAGCCAGCCAGCCAGCCAGCCTGCCGCCCGGCCTTTCCGCCCTATGATTCAAGTCTGCGGCCACACACACCAATATTTCAACAGTATTTCACTCGTAAATTATACACCGAACTTCTTGTCGATATCGTCCCCAGAATCGACTAAATGATGATGTTATTTATATATCTCCAGTATTCCGGCCATTACTCTCTGCCATGCCCTTGATTCTCCGATAATTACAAAATCCACTCAAACCGCAGGCAAGATAGGTGAGATATGCGCACATCCGTTGCTCTGTGTTTGCTCTACAGGACAAGAGGAATACAAACGCCCGCAGAGAATGTTTTGGTCATGGTAAGTTTACAACTGGGAGCACGGAGAGGAACTAATGTGTTAGTAATGTCCCCAATGGCCGGGGGAGGTATGGCTCTTACCCATTACCAAAACACTCACTTTCAACAGTGGATATGACAATATCACTGAATTACCATATGTACTTGAATATGATACTATGAATGAATTAATATATATGTAGGTGAATATGACACCATGTCTAAATAACTTTATGCACGAAACACTAATGCAGAAACACATGTTACGCAAACACAGTCTGTCTCTGTCTGTCTGTCTGTCTGTCTGTCTGTCTGTCTGTCTGTCTGTCTGTCTGTCTGTCTGTCTGTCTGTCTGTCTGTCTCTGTCTGTCTGTCAGTGTCTGTCTGTCTGTCTGTCTCCTCTTCCTCGTCTGACCCTTCCTCCCCCTCCGTCTACCTGAGCTAGGCTTCCCACCTGCATCGTACTCTCTGCCACGCTCAGAATACTAATTGCTTACCTCCAACACGGACCACAGGGAAAGGTGACTCGACTCCCACTCCTGCCACACGTCTAGTGAGGCCAGGTGTGTAGCCCCCTACTGTTGCCACACGTCTAGTGAGGCCAGGTGTGTAGCCCCCTACTGTTGCCACACGTCTAGTGAGGCCAGGTGTGTAGCCCCCTACTGTTGCCCCACGTCTAGCAATGACAGGTCTGTAGCCCCCTACTGTTGCCCCACGTCTAGCAATGACAGGTGTGCAGCCCCCTACTGTTGCCCCACGTCTAGCAATGACAGGTGTGCAGCCCCCTACTGTTGCCCCACGTCTAGCAATGACAGGTGTGCAACCCCCTACTGTTGCCCCACGTCTAGCAATGACAGGTGTGCAGCCCCCTACTGTTGCCCCACGTCTAGCAATGACAGGTGTGCAGCCCCCTACTGTTGCCCCACGTCTAGCAATGACAGGTGTGCAGCCCCGTCAACTAGCGATGACAAGCGTGATTGAATTAACATATAACGCGGTTTAAGTAACACATAACATATAATTCAGTCCTAATTCATGACTGAATTAACACAGGTCTAGGAATGACAGGTGTGCAGCCCTCTACTGCTACCCCACACACAGACCTGGTATGTAGCCAGACATCTAGCCTCCCACTACAGCCATACTTTTGTTATTGAATACTTAACAAAAAAAATAATTTATATAGATCCATAAGAACGAGACATTAAACACAACAATAAGCTCGATATCCATCAAACATTTACGTGCCCCTCCCTTAACTCCTTCTGTAAATCAAGGCATATCTAAAAATAATAATAATAATAATAATCTGTCTCCTATCCTCTGGCCAAAGAACTTTTGCATGACCAGAAGGTTTTCTTTTTTTAGCTAGTAACTGAAACTGTTGAGTCTGAATTACGGCTCTTCTTGAGAAAATTTAAATTACCTTTCTAAAGCATTGAAAAATGCACAAATGCACAAACTTGAAGTCATATGTACTATATCATAGTGGAAATTATCTTTATCATAACCAACACGGAATCTCGTATTAAAATATAAAGAGCGAATATCGCCTTTCTTATACCAAGAGGGAAATATTGCTATTGTAGACCGGAACAATTTCCGTCCTAGCTACGTACATCATGAAGAAAATCTTCCTTTGTATGCATCAAAAGGATGCCTATTGTCATCCTTTGCAGATGACACTAGGATTTTCATGAGGTAGGCAACATAGAGGACACGCAAACCTCCAATCAGATGTAAATCAGGTCTTTCTATGGGCTACAGAAAATAATATGGTGTTTAACGAAGATAAGTTCCTGCTCATGAGTTACGGAAAAATGAAAATATAAAAACGGAAACCACGTACAAAACACAGTCAAATCATAACATAGAACGAAAAGGCAATGTAAAGGATTTGGGTGTACTCATGACGGAAGACCTTAACTTTTAAAGAACACAATAAAGTAGCCGTCACAACTGCAAGAAAAATGACAGGTTTGGATAACAAGAACCTTTCACACTAGAGATGTTATACCGATGATGATACTTTTCAAGACTCTCTAGAGCGGAGTACTGCTGCACAATAAGAGCCCCTTTCAAAGCTGGAGAAATTGCTGACCTGGAGAGCGTGCAAAGATTCTTTACTGCTAGAATCCACTCAGTAAAACATCTAAACTACTGGGACCGACTAAAGAGCCTAAATCAGTATTCTCTTGAGCGCGGGCGGGAGAGAGACATAATAATTTATACGTGAAAAATATTAGAGGAGCTGGTCCCAAACCTGCACACAGAAATAACATCACATGAGACCAGGAGGCATGGCAGGATGTGCAGAATATCCCCGTTGAGAAGCAGAGGTGCAACAGGTACTCTGAGAGAGAACTCTATCAACATCAGAGGCCTGAGACTGTTCAACACGCTTCCTCTACACATAAGGGGCATAAGGGGCATAACTGGCAGACCCCTCACAGTGTTCAAGAGAGAACTGGACAAGCACCTCCAAAAGGATACCTGATCAAACAGGCTGTGATTTATACGTCAGGCTGCGAGCAGCCGCGTCAAACAGCCTGGTTGACCAGTCCAGCAACCAGGAGGCCAGGTCGACGACCGGGCCGCGGGGACGCTAAGCCCCGGAAACACTTCAAGGTAACTTCAAGGTATGCAAGAACGGGCAGAATACATTTTTTGTAATCAAGAACTGAATTTTGATAAGGGGGGTATTGAGAATTTATGTTAGTTCTTGGAGATTTATAGAAACAAGGGAGTAATTTATAGAAGCAAGGGAGTAATTTATAGAAGCAAGGGAGTAATTTATAGAAACAAGGGAGTAATTTATAGAAGCAAGGGAGTAATTTATAGAAACAAGGGAGTAATTTATAGAAACAAGGGAGTAATTTATAGAAGCAAGGGAGTAATTTATAGAAGCAAGGGAGTAATTTATAGAAACAAGGGAGTAATTTATAGAAACAAGGGAGTAATTTATAGAAGCAAGGGAGTAATTTATAGAAACAAGGGAGTAATTTATAGAAACAAGGGAGTAATTTATAGAAACAAGGGAGTAATTTATAGAAACAAGGGAGTAATTTATAGAAGCAAGGGAGTAATTTATAGAAGCAAGGGAGTAATTTATAGAAGTAAGGGAGTAATTTATAGAAGCAAGGGAGTAATTTATAGAAGTAAGGGAGTAATTTATAGAAACAAGGGAGTAATTTATAGAAACAAGAGAGTAATTTATAGAAACAAGAGAGTAATTTATAGAAGTAAGGGAGTAATTTATAGAAACAAGGGAGTAATTTATAGAAAGAAGAGAGTAATTTATAGAAGTAAGGGAGTAATTTATAGAAACAAGAGAGTAATTTATAGAAGTAAGGGAGTAATTTATAGAAACAAGGGAGTAATTTATAGAAGCAAGGGAATAATTTATAGAAACAAGGGAGTAATTTATAGAAGCAAGGGAGTAATTTATAGAAGCAAGGGAGTAATTTATAGAAGTAAGGGAGTAATTTATAGAAACAAGGGAGTAATTTATAGAAACAAGAGAGTAATTTATAGAAACAAGAGAGTAATTTATAGAAGTAAGGGAGTAATTTATAGAAACAAGGGAGTAATTTATAGAAACAAGAGAGTAATTTATAGAAGTAAGGGAGTAATTTATAGAAACAAGAGAGTAATTTATAGAAGTAAGGGAGTAATTTATAGAAGCAAGGGAGTAATTTATAGAAACAAGAGAGTAATTTATAGAAGTAAGGGAGTAATTTATAGAAACAAGGGAGTAATTTATAGAAGCAAGGGAGTAATTTATAGAAACAAGGGAGTAATTTATAGAAGCAAGGGAGTAATTTATAGAAGCAAGGGAGTAATTTATAGAAGCAAGGGAGTAATTTATAGAAGCAAGGGAGTAATTTATAGAAACAAGGGAGTAATTTATAGAAGCAAGGGAGTAATTTATAGAAGCAAGGGAGTAATTTATAGACGCAAGGGAGTAATTTATAGAAGCAAGGGAGTAATTTATAGAAGCAAGGGAGTAATTTATAGAAGCAAGGGAGTAATTTATAGAAGCAAGGGGGGTAATTTATAGAAGGAAAGGAGTAATTTATAGAAGCAAGGGAGTAATTTATAGAAGCAAGGGAGTAATTTATAGAAGCAAGGGAGTAATTTATAGAAGCAAGGGAGTAATTTATAGAAGCAAGGGAGTAATTTATAGAAGCAAGGGGGGTAATTTATAGAAGGAAAGGAGTAATTTATAGAAGCAAGGGAGTAATTTATAGAAGCAAGGGAGTAATTTATAGAAGCAAGGGAGTAATTTATAGAAGCAAGGGAGTAATTTATAGGAGCAAAGGAGTAATTTATAGAAGCAAGGGAGTAATTTATAGAAGCAAGGGAGTAATTTATAGGAGCAAGGGAGTAATTTATAGAAGCAAGGGAGTAATTTATAGAAGCAAGGGAGTAATTTATAGGAGCAAGGGAGTAATTTATAGAAGCAAGGGAGTAATTTATAGAAGCAAGGGAGTAATTTATAGGAGCAAGGGAGTAATTTATAGAAGCAAGGGAGTAATTTATAGAAGCAAGGGAGTAATTTATAGGAGCAAGGGAGTAATTTATAGAAGCAAGGGAGTAATTTATAGAAGCAAGGGAGTAATTTATAGAAGCAAGGGAGTAATTTGTGAATTTATATCAGTTACTGGAGAATCGGAGTAGCGGGAAAGAGAGTTAATATCACAGGAGACCTAAACCTTATCATAAGCCCATGGAGCTTTGTAAAAAAAGAAAAAGAAAAAACTGGTTACCTTCCTTAACCAGTTAAAAAATGAACTTAAAAAATAAAAAATAAAAAACTAGTTACCTACCATAGCACTTTATGCTGAGAACAACTAGGTAACAGAACACAACATAACAACTAGGTAACCAGTTTTTATGGAGGCAGAACAGAAAATATAATGGTAAGTTAATAAAACAGTTAACAATGAAAGGAATCACTCAAGTCATGGGGTAATGACTGGAGGCCTGGTCGAGGACCGGGCCGCGGGGACACTAAAAGCCTCGAAATCATCTCAAGATAACCTCAAGATGACGTGTTGCAGTGCCACACTGGCGTCTCTCTAGCAGTGCCACACTGACGTCTCTGTTGCAGTGCCACACTGGCGTCTCTGTAGCAGTGCCACACTGGCGTCTCTGTAGCAGTGCCACACTGGCGTCTCTGTAGCAGTGCCACTCTAGCGCCTCTGTTGCAGTGCCACACTGGCGTCTCCGTAGCAGTCAGTGGAAGATGTACCGCATGCGCCGATAATATACTTAAACAATCTTCCCTCGGTCATACAGCAGTGGTAACTGGGCAGACGAGAATGTATATGTATCCTGGTTAGCAATGTAAAATAACTTCACTCGTCTGTGGTTGAGTGCTCAGTGACTCGCTATACAATATGTAGAAGGAAGAGATCTCTAGCCCTGTCTGTAGGACAGACGAGAATGTATGCTGGCTAGCACTGTAACAGCACTATACAATCACCTTCTGTGGTTGAGTGCTCAGTAACTCACTATGTCGTCTAACAGGTCTGTAACCTTGACCATGGAGGACAGAGGGAAATGTATGTATGTATGCAGGTTAGCACTCTTAATGCCCGGTAACGTTTGTGGTGGAGATTTAACAATAGACACAAAATAAACCGGAGAGACAGCCAGCTTGGGGTGTTGGTCTGGAGAGAGAGCCAGCTTGGGGTGTTGGTCTGGAGAGACAGCCAGCTTGGGGTGTTGGTCTGGAGAGACAGCCAGCTTGGGGTGTTGGTCTGGAGAGAACGCCAGCTTGGGGTGTTGGTCTGGAGAGAGAGCCAGCTTGGGGTGTTGGTCTGGAGAGAGAGCCAGCTTGGGGTGTTGGTCTGGAGAGAGAGCCAGCTTGGGGTGTTGGTCTGGAGAGACAACCAGCTTGGGGTGTTGGTCAGGAGAGACAGCCAGCTTGGGGTGTTGGTCTGGAGAGAGAGCCAGCTTGGGGTGTTGGTCTGGAGAGACAACCAGCTTGGGGTGTTGGTCAGGAGAGACAGCCAGCTTGGGGTGTTGGTCTGGAGAGAGAGCCAGCTTGGATGATATATGCAAGTACTGGCCTTATCCTAGACCTAAGGGCATGCGAAATAAGGTCACAGTATTTGAGGTTATGGGTCGAACAATATGCAGGTAGATATCACAGACATGCAAGCAGAGACCGCAGGACATGAAGACAGAAACCACAGGACATGAAGACAGAAACCACAGGACATGAAGACAGAAACCACAGGACATGAAGGCAGAAACCACAGGACATGAAGGCAGAAACCACAGGACATGAAGGCAGAAACCACAGGACATGAAGGCAGAAACCACAGGACATGAAGACAGAAACCACAGGACATGAAGGCAGAAACCACAGGACATGAAGGCAGAAACCACAGGACATGAAGGCAGAAACCACAGGACATGAAGGCAGAAACCACAGGACTTGAAGACAGAAACCACAGGACATGAAGGCAGAAACCACAGGACATGAAGACAGAAACCACAGGACATGAAGACAGAAACCACAGGACATGAAGGCAGAAACCACAGGACATGGATGAATACACCAGAAGATCTGTTGGCAAGAGGCAGTGTGGCAGGGCATTTGAGTCAATAGACAGAGGTCAGGTCCAGCCCACAACTCAGCAGTAAGAGGCTGTCACGAATAATGTATAAACTCCACACCTCCTTCCCGTACGCCGCCCCAGGTCTCTCCAGCAGTGCTCGTCCATTGCTAATAGTATTTACCTCAGTGATTATCAAGATAGTTATCTCTCTGCCTCGGGTTCTCCATGAAGAAAGATCGCGCAGCGTGAAGCGCAAAACAGAAGAGGAATAGGAGGGGGGGAATGGGAGGGACAGAGAGGAGGAGGAGGAGGAGGAGGAGGAGGAGGAGGAGGAGGAGGAGGAGCCAGCTCATGTGGTACTTACCTATGTTAACTATCGTTACTACAGGGAAGTGAGGTCTCGCTAGCTCTTTATGCCCCGCCTACTAGCCTAGTTGCACCTGTTGCGTTACAATTTAACTGTTCTGACGTTCGATTTATTTGTCGAATCTGGCCCAAACGTTGTGGTTGGAGGTGGCTTCCACAACTTCTTTCAGTGCATTCCACTTGTTGACCATTTCCTTACATTTCTCCGACACCTTTGCGTTTCCAACTTCCAGCTGTCCCCTTGTCCTGCTTCCTCTCAATGTGAAGAGGCTGTCCTTGTCCACCTTATCTATTCCCGTCAGTATATTGTATCTTTACTTCTGTAACTCTTGTCGCTGTTCACTACTTGTGGGTATGTTGCGCCGTGTAAGCAAGTGGCCCCATACAGGTCTCCGGTGCGAGACTCGGGCTTCATGGAGTCATAAACACTGAGGTGAAGCAGTATACATGGCTCTAACCTCTCCACACTCTCCTCCCGCCCCCTTGGCCAGGGCCCTGCGCCTACCTCCTCTACATCAGTGCCCTTAAGTGCTTGCTGAGAATGGGCTTCAGCCGCTGGGTCCTGCCTTCTAGAATTTATTCACACACCAAGATATTGATATCGTGTAACCCACTGGAGGTTAATGTTTTGAATGCTTATAGGTACCTATAAGCGAGGGAGCCGGTCGGCCGAGCGGACAGCATGCTGGACTTGTGATCCTGTGGTCCTGGGTTCGATCCCAGGCACCGGCGAGAAACAATGGGTACAGTTTCTTTCACCCTATGCCCCTGTTACCTAGCAGTAAAATAGGTACCTGGGTGTTAGTCAGCTGTCACGGGCTGCTTCCTGGAGGTGGAGGCCTGGTCGAGGACCGGGCCGCGGGGACACTAAAAAAAAAGCCCCGAAATCATCTCAAGATAACCTCAAGATATACCTGTCCGGTGTCTTGCCACCGATTTTCATTGCCTTAGATTTCTGTTCAGATATTTTTTTATTTAAAATGCTGCATTCAGATGTTGTTTTATCTAGCGCCCTCTGCGCTCTGTTCACTGAAGGACCTGTGACGACTAATGAAATATATCCTAACATCATTGTACTTTGTTCCGTCTACATTTAAGTGTTTTAGAGTATGCCTCCACAACTTTCTTCTTTGACGCATTCTCCTTGCTCACTACCCTCACACTAAACATTCCACTTACTTACTATCCTTACATTAAACATTCCATTAACTCGCTATCCTCATACTGTACATTGCATGTGCAAAGGACCTCAGGCATAAGACTAAGTCTGGCCGGCTGTTCCTACAATTATTGGATCAGGACTGAATCCTGCCACTGAGTTTTCAACCAATTAGAGTTAACAGTGATGTCATTCCTTGCCTCTGGCTCACACACGTCACATGTCACAGAAGTGACGTCAGAGTTCCGTAAAGAGCCTCCTTCTACAAAACACACATTTCAATAGACTGAAGAAATCTATATAGCCTCTTCTCATAATAAGACACATTCAAATTTGTATTATATATTCCTTGCTAGGTGCTTATGGTAGAAATGGTTGCTGTAAAACTCTCACAAGGTAACACACTCGCCTTGCCAGCGGTTTGGTCTGGGTTCGAGTCCCGGCCAAGTAGGATTGTCTGGGCGGCGATCCTTAACTCCTCGCCCCTGTTAACCCAGTAGTAATTGGGTACCTGGTTGTTACCCGCTTGGCAAGTCGTGTCCCGGGAAAAACTATTGGGTAAGGTTTACCACGCACTATGGGAATGGAAAACTATCAGCCAGCTAACAGGAGTCAGAAGGCAACTGTCCAGTACCCTTCTGTGTAAAAAGTTTGCAAATGCACGGCGAATCGAAGCACAAGATTATAAAGGTACTAATACGTCCAAAGGTGATCTGGGCTACTGTATACTTTCAAGAATAGCTGCGTTGTTCACAGTAGGAAATTGAAATTGAAATAAGTTTATTGAGGTAAAATACACACAAAGGGATGAGGTAGCTCAAGCTATTCTCACCCCGTTCAGTACATCGTGTTAATACATACATATACACACATCACAAACAAAAACATATTAGCAAACATTCTGAGAAATAAACATCTACATTTCGGGCAAGATTTATAGAAAATTTACGAGATCATGGCGACTTATTCTGAATTTATTAAACACTTTGCGAGCTCTGTAGCGCTACAAGACCTTCCGTAACCGCTTTGGGTTGAAGACTCCCTCGTGGCAATTCGGACGTCAGTTTAGTAAATACAGATTATATACCGGTCACTTGTCCCGGCCTAGTAGTCCCGGTCACTTGTCCCGGCCTAGTAGTCCCGGTCATTTGTCCGAGGCTAGTAGTCCCGGTCACTTGTCCCGGCCTAGTAGTCCCGGTCATTTGTCCGAGGCTAGTAGTCCCGGTCATTTGTCCGAGGCTAGTAGTCCCGGTCATTTGTCCGAGGCTAGTAGTCCCGGTCATTTGTCCGAGGCTAGTAGTCCCGGTCATTTGTCCGAGGCTAGTAGTCCCGGTCATTTGTCCGAGGCTAGTAGCCCCGGTCATTTGTCCGAGGCTAGTAGTCCCGGTCATTTGTCCGCGGCTAGTAGTCCCGGTCATTTGTCCGAGGCTAGTAGCCCCGGTCATTTGTCCGAGGCTAGTAGTCCCGGTCACTTGTCCCGGCCCAGTAGTCCCGGTCATTTGTCCGAGGCTAGTAGCCCCGGTCATTTGTCCGAGGCTAGTAGCCCCGGTCATTTGTCCGAGGCTTGTAGTCCCGGTCACTTGTCCCGGCCTAGTAGTCCCGGTCATTTGTCCGAGGCTAGTAGCACCCAAACACCAAATACCTGGCCCAAGTTATAGTAGCCCTATAATACCGAACACCCGGCCCAGGCTAGTAGTCCCAGCTAGGTACAGCAGTTCCCTAAATAGTAAGGTGCTGCTAAGAGGCACCCTAGACACTAAGCAGTAAGTGCGACTAGTTCAGAGAGCAGCCAGCAGAACTCGCCACATAAGGTACCGTTGTGTTCACTGTCAGGAGAACATTACCTGACACAGCTCGAAGAGTCTATCCTCTGAACAGAACTACAAAGCAACAGGTACGTAGAAATCAAAGAAAAGTAACCACCAGTGAAGAGTACGGAACACAGCTGACCTCAACATCGGGGTACACAGCAGCAGGTGGGCAGAACTGCTGATGGGCAAAACCCCAGGTGGGCAGGTCCGCAGGCGGGCAAGGCCGCAGGTGAGCAGGGCCGCAGGTGTTGGGGAGGTGCGGGAGGCGGCAGCAGTGGAGGTGGGGGTCCTAACGAGGTAGTGTCAGGGCGGTGGACGGTTTACAAGCCAGCCGTCAGCTTGCCATTAGAACAGGGCAGCGGGCCTGGCCGCAAGGTGGTAATCTAACCGACGATTTACCTAAGTGGTCAAACCGCAAACCAAATGAAAATGACACTTGTGTACGGACCGCAGTAGGTCGGCGGGGTCAGAGGGAGGCCCCGGTTGGATGCTTGCCTCTTGCCGCGCCTGGTTAAAGAAGGCGCTAAGTT
Source organism: Procambarus clarkii (assembly GCF_040958095.1). NCBI lineage: Eukaryota > Metazoa > Arthropoda > Malacostraca > Decapoda > Cambaridae > Procambarus > Procambarus clarkii. Next base: position 9,035,665 of record NC_091158.1, read on the forward strand.
ATACAGTGGTGTAATAGCTTGGGTAACTAGGATGATATACTGGCGTGCTGTGTTAATCCCTCGCTAGGTTATCCCGACTAGTTTATGCACCACACTACACAACCTCTGCCCCTCTCCTATACTGGAATCTTTGTTCCTGGAATCTACTCTCCTGGAACCTCCTCCACCCCATTCCTCACATGGAGTATCTTCTGGAATCTTCTCCCTTCTCAGTTTCTGGAATCTCCTCCTCTGTTCATGTAATCGCCTTCCTTCCTGGAATCACCTCCTTCGTTGATGGAATCTGCTCCTTTCCATGAATCTTATATTTCTACCCAACATGACATCTTTTCCTCCTTCCCCTCTGGAACCTCCTTAACTCTCCGTGAACCCCTTCCCAGCTCAGCCCTCGAAATGCTCACTTCACAACTGTTTAACTATTCTATCCACTTGACACACCCAGTCCCCATTCCCATCAGGTTTAACAACACATTCCATCCCCATTACTCAAATTCAGCCCCCTCTTCCCCCCCCCCCCCCCCCCCCCCCCCCCGCCAACCACTTGTGCTTGACGGTAGAGCGACGGACTCACTTCATGCAGGTCGGCGTTCAATCCCCGACCGTCCAAGTGGTTGGCACCATTCTTTAACCCCCTCCCCCCCCCCACCCGTTCCATCCCAAATCTTTATCCTGACCCCTCCCAAGTGCTTTATAGTCATAATGACTAGGCGTTTTCTCCTGATAGTTTGGTTCAATTCCATTCCCACTCTTTCTCTTATTCTCAGTCAGCCCCATCCTTTCCCCTTTCCCTTAAAGCCATTTTTTATTTCATTCAGACCTCTTCTTCCCCCTTTGCTTCAATCCCTTCACCCTTTTCTTCAAACTCAACCCCCCGTCCCCTTCCTCTTTCTCTCTCTCTCACTCCCACTCTGTTTCACTCTCCTCCTTCATTCCAATCTTTTACACACTGCTCCGGTTAATCAGGTACCCCTTAGGAAGTGTTTATTAGTTCCCTTTTGCACAGCGGAAGAGGTCAGGTAGTTATGCTATTTATAATTTTAGAGGAAGTGTGTTGAAAAGTGCTGGGCCCTTAATGTTTGTTCTTTATGGAGTTTTGTCTTAAAGTACCTATTGCACCCAGGTTATTGTGACCATGATGCCATGCCTCCAAGTCCCGTAAGGAACCTTCTCTCATAACCGTTTACTACCGTCTCCTTACCCGTCCTCTCCTTGGGGATGCGTCAGTGTCTGGATCCGTACCTGGGTCCTCCGATATGACTCGGATATTCGGTCCGAAACTGTAAAGTCCATTTCACCTGCTGTCAATTTAATTTGTTCCAAGTTGTTGCTGGTCAGTAAGCTCTTAATCATAGGCTCAGGAAACTCTGAATGGCATGCACAACAAAGCTCAGGTAGTAATCATTCACACTCAGGTAGCTGTTATTGTAATATTAGATTTCAAAAATTAATGAAAATAACGTAATATAGAAGTACAAAACACCGTTACAACTTTCTATATAAATAAGAGTCCCACACTGCAACAGATAATAGGAAGCGATGTCAGGGTCCCAGCTCGCTCAGAGAGAAAATGAGGTGATGTAGATATGAATAATACCGTAGGCACTCTTACACTAAACTGTGTACCCGGTAAATACCGAAAAAAGTAACATCAATCCCGTAACACAAAGAAATGATATACAAAAATATCGCAAAATATAAATAAACAAAATATATCCTATGTACCAAGAAATATGTGAATATATTGGGCTGGGAACACCTACATTACATTCATGTCACCACAGTATCACTTGAGGAATAATGAACGACGCCATACCATGGGGGAGGCAAAAGTAACAAGACGCTTCGGTATACTACCACTGGAGAGTTTACAAATGCAAGAATTAATGTGAAAGTACTGAAAAACTTTAGCATAAAACATGGGTTGTAAAAATCTACTCTGATAAAAGCTAAGATTCAAGCAAGGAACTTAAAGGTTCTGCTAAACCTTAATCTAGTCAGTCTATATAATCTGTGTATTATCACGAGTGGTCAGACCCAGAGCATGAAGGCAATAAGCCAGCTTACTGGTGCTAACACTGTAGGATAATAGCAGCGGGTCTCACACTCACAGGCTGATAGATGTAGCGGGGCAATGCCTTTAACTCTACGAGCTGCCTCCATCACCTGACAGTAGTGTCCGCGCCAACTCAACTGAATCACAACCGAAAATTTCCAACTTTTACTGCCACTCATTTCTTAAAAGATATTCCGTTTTTTGAATACTGTCTTGTGTGTTGGGAATAACTTCCACTTTACCCTAGAAGTTATTGTGTCCCAGATATCAGTCTTCTCACACAGCTGGTGGTGGTACGCTCTTAATTGCGCTCACACCCAGGTGATGCTTACGCCCATGATGTATGGCGTCTTGTCGCCTCAACCTCTCTGTCTTTATGTTAGGGAAACGCAGCAAACGAGAGGGATAGCATGAGTGCAAGTCTTGTGTAAACAGATCTGTCTTGTAGGACTGTCTAACAGATCCACCGGCTGTCACACATTTGAAAAAAAAGTGTTCAAAATCACAGGAATACTTCGCACTTTTGAGACTAATGAATCTCTATGTCCATGTGAATGAATCCTATCTCGCTGAGAGAGTGCTTTCTTCCTACTGAACCTTCTGTAGAGTCCTGAGTGACCTTGCAGGAAGCTACGACAACTTCATGCGGAAATTACTCTTTTCGACCACTCCTTGCTGGGACTATCAAAGCAAGGGCATGCAGAGGAAGGGTCAGCCATAGATATAATGGCTTGCACCTATGTATGCTACACTCAGCCAGAGGGAGACGCTTGCAATATGCACAATGATCAGTGTCATTAGACCATCACTTGGGTTTTGTTTGCCCAACTACTTCGGCAGGATGGTAGAGCGACGATCTCGAATGGTTGGACACCATTCTTTCCCTCCGTCCTATCCCAAATCCTTGTCCTCGTATCCTTTTGCTATATAGTCGTAATAGGTTAATGCTCTCTCCTGATAATTACCTTACCTTACCTTGTCTTGTATCAGTAATAACCTGGATTGGGATTGCTGTAGGCGGTTTAAGTATCAAATTTGTATTAAAATTAGCCCATTAGTTATAATAGATAGCGGAGTGCCTCAATAAATAATTATCACGAGGGTGAAGTCAAGTGCAAGTTAACATTAGATTACTTTACACTAATCTACTTACACGAAAACACTGTGGTTGACCTATGTTTAAGTGTTGAGGGAAAAATGAGGGCGATGATTTCCACTGAAGAACTGAAGAAGGGCAAAAATCGAGGCTTGTAACACTCCCTTACGATTTTCTCCAGCAACTTTTCTTTCTTATCCCAGCCAAGACAGACTCCCGTGTGTCTTAAGACAACGATGAGACATCATCATCAAAGTTCGTAGAAGGTTCACGGATCCGTCATTTGTTAAAAACAAGTTGTGTCTACATGTTAACAAACACAACTCAAAATGCATTAGTCCTGATGCCTGCCTAGTATGACGGATGTTATGCCATTAACGTTCTAGATGAAGAGGGTCGTAGTGTCTGCACAACTCAGAGCTGGAAATGAGAGATGAGAGTAGTCTTTGTAACATCTCTCTTTCGCTCTGCCTCTCAACGACTCCCTCTCAGACCTCTTCCTCTTACTAAGTGCGTCTCTTATACTTCCTCTCAGACCTCATTTTCCCGTTCCTCTCACTCGGGTGACCTTTTCCCCATCTCCTGACTTTTCTACACTTACCCGCATTCACCATGGCGACTCTTCTATTTTCAACGTCCTCTCACTCCTTGCAATGAGCCCCTCTCTTCTCCCATTTCCCGCGACGGGGGGAATGGGAAGAAGGGGTTTATGAAGGGCCAGCTTTGATGGGTGAAAGGAAAGGGTAGAGAAGGACCTTCTCTACCCTTTCCTTTCATCCACCAAAGCCTACCCTTCCCAGACCCCCTGCTCCTCCCTCTAGTCCGGCCTCGTACTCAAAGCCCGTGATGAATAATGCATCGTTAATTGGGGAATTATTCACCCGCGCCTTGTTCCTGAAGGCTACTTGGGGCAGTATAGCCTAGGCTGCGGCTGGAGTCCTGACGATACATCGACCAAGTAGCATACAAGGAGCTCAACAAGTAAGCCAAGTAGCAGAGACGGAACCTGGCAAGACGCCGCTCACGGGTTGCACACCTTGTTATACACACACCGAGGAGTACAGTTTGGCATGCACCAGATGAACGAGCACTTTGGGGCATACACCAGGGAGGTGGAGTGTGAGACGTGAAGGCTAGCGATTGTACAACTTGTAAAATGTACCACAAGAGTACAATTTGGGACGAAAAATGTGCCACGTGACTCGGCACAAAACACGACAGACAAACGTAACATAATTTAGCGTGATACATGCACTCCAGGCTATCCAGATTGGGACTTGCACTCCAGGCTATCCAGATTGGGACTTGCACTCCAGGCTATCCAGATTGGGACTTGCACTCCAGGCTATCCAGATTGGGACTTGCACTCCAGGCTATCCAGATTGGGACTTGCACTCCAGGCTATCCAGATTGGGACTTGCACTCCAGGCTATCCAGATTAGGATATGCACTCCAGATGCCAAGTTTGTGATATACATGTTGCACAGTTTTGTTTTATGTACTCAGAAATCGTATTTTAAGACCTATAGCTTGAGACACCTACAAGATGTAGTTATGGGAGATTAAGAGTGACAGACACACTAGAGATATGCAGCAAGAGTGAGGCACACTCCAGGGTGGTTCAGTGAGTGTGAGGCACACTAGGCATATTTTGTGCATGAATCACCAACACCAACCAACTCATTTAGAGAGATTAAAAGTCAAGTAACTACCTGTCAGACATCACTGACGGTCCAAGCAGACATGAAGACATGATGGAGACACTTCCATGAGACAAATTTCTATGGGACACACTCCCATGAGAGACACTCCCATGAGAGACACTCCCATGACACACTCTCCTGCGCTAGTGAGTGCAAGTTCACACACCTCAAGCAGCACCTTCGTTAATCCGAGCCTTCTACTGACACTCGGGGCTCGGAGAGACTCCCTGTTTACATCCCTGTAACATGTGTACAAATCTTGTGTTTCAATGAGGTTTAATGGGAGGACGCTTTGCATAAAGGGCTTAACCCGTCATGCTTCCTTATTTTACACCCACCAGCTATCTAATATTACGCTTAAGGTGGATATAGTTAACAAATGTGATCCTTGCGACGATATCCGAAAGGGGTTATTTTGCTTTGGCGTGCCAGAAGTGCGCGCAAGAAGCTTTATGCAGTATGGACACACGAATGATGTTACGTTCATCCTGTGTAAGAAAGCCAGAGATGTCGATTATGATACGCATGTCTCGGGGAGATACGGTTCACATGCTTCAGAAACACGCGAGAAAATGGCTCTTATAAGAAGGGTTCATAAACAGAAAAATAACCAGCCTTCGATTCTTCACACACCTATACTGACCATAATATTTCAGCTAACATCCATTTGCTGTTGTATTCCTAAAGTTACATTACCGAGTACTCTCACAGGGCCTCACCTTTACACACCATCTGCCTGTGTACTCCTTAACCTCATGAACCCAGCCGGGAAGTAACGGGGAAAAAACTCCAACAACACTCCAACAGTAAGAGATATTTCCAATGGGCCAGCTCGAAGCCGCCGAGGTGTGATGAGCCCGATTAAGACATTTCTGATTATAGAACCAATCCGGTAACGCTATCAGTTCCCCATTTCCTAGGGACCTGAAAAGTGGCTTGCGCAGAGCCTCTGACTGGAGTGTTTATACCGTGTACTAGATGACCACCGTCCAGACGTTATCTCCAGGGCATCAACTTGTTGCAGCATCCCTGTCCTCTCCTCCCCTAAACCCCGGATAAGTCCATAATCTCCCTCGGATCACTGCTAATGATCTAGACACAATCTTGTTTTCCACATGTGTGAAGGACGCTCCACCCACCCCACCAAGGGCAGGGAAGCTCCTTCATATAAAACAGTGTTATGTTCACCATGTGCGTTAGTGCACAGGGTTCTCTTCACCATGTGCGTTAGTGCACAGGGTTCTCTTCACCATGTGCGTTAGTATACAGGGTTCTCTTCACCATGTGCGTTAGTGCACAGGGTTCTCTTCACCATGTGCGTTAGTGCACAGGGTTCTCTTCACCATGTGCGTTAGTATACAGGGTTCTCTTCACCATGTGCGTTAGTGCACAGGGTTCTCTTCACCATGTGCGTTAGTATACAGGGTTCTCTTCACCATGTGCGTTAGTGCACAGGGTTCTCTTCACCATGTGCGTTAGTGCACAGGGTTCTCTTCACCATGTGCGTTAGTGCACAGGGTTCTCTTCACCATGTGCGTTAGTATACAGGGTTCTCTTCACCATGTGCGTTAGTGCACAGGGTTCTCTTCACCATGTGCGTTAGTATACAGGGTTCTCTTCACCATGTGCGTTAGTGCACAGGGTTCTCTTCACCAAGTGCGTTAGTATACAGGGTTCTCTTCACCATGTGCGTTAGTGCACAGGGTTCTCTTCACCATGTGCGTTAGTGCACAGGGTTCTCTTCACCGAGTGAGTCAGTACACAGGGTTTTCTTCACTGAGTGAGCCAGTACACAGGGTTTTCTTCACCGAGTAAGACAGTACACAGGGTTTTCTTCACCGAATGAGCCAGTACACAGGGTTTTCTTCACTGAGTGAGCCAGTACACAGGGTTTTCTTCACTGAGTGAGCCAGTACACAGGGTTTTCTTCACCGAGTAAGACAGTACACAGGGTTTTCTTCACCGAGTAAGACAGTACACAGGGTTTTCTTCACCGAGTAAGACAGTACACAGGGTTTTCTTCACCGAATGAGCCAGTACACAGGGTTTTCTTCACTGAGTGAGCCAGTACACAGGGTTTTCTTCACTGAGTGAGCCAGTACACAGGGTTTTCTTCACTGAGTGAGCCAGTACACAGGGTTTTCTTCACCGAGTAAGACAGTACACAGGGTTTTCTTCACTGAGTGAGCCAGTACACAGGGTTTTCTTCACCGAGTAAGACAGTACACAGGGTTTTCTTCACCGAATGAGCCAGTACACAGGGTTTTCTTCACTGAGTGAGCCAGTACACAGGGTTTTCTTCACTGAGTGAGCCAGTACACAGGGTTTTCTTCACTGAGTGAGCAGGACACAGGGTTTTCTTCACTGAGTGAGCCAGTACACAGGGTTTTCTTCACCGAGTGAGACAGTACACAGGGTTTTCTTCACCGAGTAAAACAGTACACAGGGTTTTCTTCACCGAATGAGCCAGTACACAGGGTTTTCTTCACTGAGTGAGCCAGTACACAGGGTTTTCTTCACTGAGTGAGCCAGTACACAGGGTTTTCTTCACCGAGTAAGACAGTACACAGGGTTTTCTTCACCGAGTAAGACAGTACACAGGGTTTTCATCACCGAGTAAGACAGTACACAGGGTTTTCTTCACCGAATGAGCCAGTACACAGGGTTTTCTTCACTGAGTGAGCCAGTACACAGGGTTTTCTTCACTGAGTGAGCCAGTACACAGGGTTTTCTTCACTGAGTGAGCCAGTACACAGGGTTTTCTTCACCGAGTAAGACAGTACACAGGGTTTTCTTCACTGAGTGAGCCAGTACACAGGGTTTTCTTCACCGAGTAAGACAGTACACAGGGTTTTCTTCACCGAATGAGCCAGTACACAGGGTTTTCTTCACTGAGTGAGCCAGTACACAGGGTTTTCTTCACTGAGTGAGCCAGTACACAGGGTTTTCTTCACTGAGTGAGCCAGTACACAGGGTTTTCTTCACTGAGTGAGCCAGTACACAGGGTTTTCTTCACTGAGTGAGCCAGTACACAGGGTTTTCTTCACCGAGTGAGACAGTACACAGGGTTTTCTTCACTGAGTGAGCCAGTACACAGGGTTTTCTTCACCGAGTGAGACAGTACACAGGGTTTTCTTCACTGAGTGAGACAGTACACAGGGTTTTCTTCACCGAGTGAGACAGTACACAGGGTTTTCTTCACCGAGTGAGCCAGTACACAGGGTTTTCTTCACCGAGTGAGACAGTACACAGGGTTTTCTTCACCGAGTGAGACAGT
>NC_091158.1:9048793-9146293 GCF_040958095.1 Procambarus clarkii
AAAACGCAAATGAGCCGAAGGGACGTAAAGAAGTACTCGTACCCTGTAAGGGAAGTTAACAAGTGAAATAACTGCTCTAAAATAAAAAGTTGTGGAAACCACCTCCATCCACAATTTTTAAGGCCCGATTCGACAATGAATTTGAAAGTCAAGAGTAGTTAAGTTGAAACCGAACAGGTAATAGGCCAGCAGGCGGGGCATAAAGAGCTAGACCTCACTTCCCTGAAGACACTGTTAGGTAAGTACCTCTCATACACATCATCTTGAGACCTCAGATAGACAGCATCTTCGAAATGCTGAAACACAACATCTTCCCTCCCAATGATGCACAGCATCTTCCCTCCGCAGATAAACAGCACCTTCACCCCTCAAATACACGTACATCTTCTTCACACTGTAGATACACAGCATCTTCACACTTCAGATTCACAGCATCATCACACCTTTCATTCACAATATACAACACTTTGGAATTCTCTTGAGGTCATTTACTGTCGGGGATATAAATCCATCTACTTATTTATATTTATTATTTTGTCTTGAAGGGCGAGTTTATTGGGCAGCGTCACTTATCCTGTGGACATACCAACATGTACAACACCCACTATAGGAAGAAAACCTGCTGCGTTGTTGATCCTGTCACTTGTACCCAGACACAGCTGGGCTCTTCATCCTGTGAATGATCTCTAACCCTGTCCATAGAGCCACCGAAGAAAATGTATATATGCTGGTTGTAAATGTGTGGCCACGTCTGTGGTAAGAATATTAATAAAAAAAGGTACCTAAGCTCTGCTGGAACTTACCTGAATTTGATGGCCCACTATACATTAAAGTGGTAAGTGCCATTCTGTCATCCAATTGCTAAAACCATAACCAAGCCCTGCTGTTTATCATGTGAAATTACGAAAGAAACAAGCGCATTAAGTAAACAGCTCCGAGCAGCGGGGTCTTGGAGTCCGAGAACCAGGCATAAGAACGCTATCTGACACACGGGTTCCCTATCTGGCGTTCCTAGCAACATGAAGGAAAACAATATTTTTTTTAGCATTTTCTTTATACTCTTTATACATTGTTCTTATGTCGACACTAACGGGTATATTTGTGTCTATTTGCATAAAAAGAATTGTCATAATGGCAAATGCAGGATGGATAGCTTATTGAAAAGTAAGTCATCCACTGCCGCTTCATCAAGGGCAAGTGAAGACTGTACTTAGATCAAAAATTAGGAAAAATCCAAACTAAGGAAGCATTATCCCTCCAGTATTGCATACGGATTTATGTCTGTGGCGAGGAAGGTAGAGTGGAGAGCCCCAAGTGCGCCCTCTCAAGGCATGTTCTCCACGGAATGTTTCACACCATCAACCCCACAACGACAAGCACAGCGTAAAACATACCACTGATGCCTGAAAATCTCTTGATTTCCTCCAACTACGAGAATTTCTGCTTAGAATTTACATTACTTTGAATTTAAAGCAAAAATCATTGAAAATAAAATCTTTTATTACAAAACCTTCATGAAAGAATAAATATGTATTACATGTACAGGGTGGATAATATAGGAACATTTTTTTTTAGTTGGGGACTTCGTGTGAAGGACACACATTACTCGTATAATATACAGCAATTAATAATTTAAGTTATTTACCAGAAAAGTTAACAGAGAATTCACCATTTCCCCAGACGTGAAGGGGAATATTAAAGCTGTCAACACCTACTTCCTCTTTCATCACAAAGCTCCATAACGCGAGGCGTGCACATGATACAATGGGTGATCTTGGTAGTCACGGTTCACCCCACACATGTATGATGATACTCAAACTACTTATCTTGTGATGAGTCCTTGCAATCATATATAGAGTGGGAACTTATATTGATGTCCAAACCACACATCACATAATGAAGAAACGACGAAGTTTCGGTCCGTCCTGGATCATGTTTTACAATACATTTGGGGATATTTTTTTATCTTTCGTAAGGAATGAGGTCTTCAGATCCTCCTTCAACAATATTCAGGTAACCTTTTTTTTAATATCTGGAACTAAATGTACAGTATGGTCACCGAACTTCTTTAAAGCAGCGTTTGTGACTGTTCATTTGCAACTGCCGACCAGAGCGTGACAGGTGCGCTAGTGATCAAGCCGCAAAACAGGTTTAAAACCCCTGGTATAGATCTGCAAATTTAGAGTGACATATGTGAAGTTCTCTAGTATTGGAAATAAAACTGCCTAACATAATAGTTTAACTTAACATAATGCCTCCTGACTTAATGCAGAAAGATTAATCAAGATGAAATGGAAGCTTTCGGGGGTTGCATCGCCGACCTCTTTTACCACTGAATGCTTCTAGTTCCAGTCTTTGCCGGCTGCTAAACAAATTGTAATTGTCTCGTGGACACGTTAGTGAGTATGTGTGAGGTACTAGGAGTCCTAGGAGACCCAGCGCCACCTGACAATACTGGGAGTCCTAGGAGACCCAGCGCCACCTGACAATAGTGGGTGTTCTAGGAGACCCAGCACCACCTGCCAATACTGGGTGTCCTAGGAGACCCAGCGCCACCTGCCAATACTGGGTGTCCTAGGAGACCCAGCGCCACCTAACAATACTGGGTGTCCTAGGAGACCCAGCACAACCTGACAATAGTGGGTGTCCTAGGAGACCCAGCGCCACCTAACAATACTGGGTGTCCTAGGAGACCCAGCGCCACCTAACAATAGTGGGTGTCCTAGGAGACCCAGCGCCACCTAACAATACTGGGTGTCCTAGGAGACCCAGCGCCACCTGACAATACTGGGAGTCCTAGGAGACCCAGCGCCACCTAACAATACTGGGTGTCCTAGGAGACCCAGCGCCACCTAACAATACTGGGTGTCCTAGGAGACCCAGCGCCACCTAACAATACTGGGTGTCCTAGGAGACCCATCGCCACCTAACAATACTGGGTGTCCGAGGAGACCCAGCGCCACCTAACAATACTGGGTGTCCGAGGAGACCCAGCGCCACCTGACAATACTGGGTGTCCGAGGAGACCCAGCGCCACCTAACAATACTGGGTGTCCTAGGAGACCCAGCGCCACCTAACAATACTGGGTGTCCTAGGAGACCCAGCGCCACCTAACAATACTGGGTGTCCTAGGAGACCCATCGCCACCTAACAATACTGGGTGTCCTAGGAGACCCAGCGCCACCTAACAATACTGGGTGTCCGAGGAGACCCAGCGCCACCTAACAATACTGGGTGTCCGAGGAGACCCAGCGCCACCTAACAATACTGGGTGTCCGAGGAGACCCAGCGCCACCTCACAATGAGGAACAAGCGGCCCGAATATTTCTCACACTCTGGTGTTCGCGGCGACCGCTGCCGACGACCTCCAAATGATACACACACACCAGCCAATTTACAGCTCCCGGAAGCCGTCGCTTCCATTCCAATACCGGTCATTGGATTTGTCTTTCAGGCGATTGTCTATGTCTAACTGAATCCTGTAACAATCTTCAGATGCTGTATACGTATATGTACACACATATACGTTTATTACAATTTTACGGAAGAACTGAGTGGGTGTTTTGATGGTTTAAACTGGCAAATGAGTATGAAAAGGTCGGTGAATTTTTAACGTTAATGTTCATCTTTTTTCCCAGCACGATGGCCGGGTGGGGATATATATACGAGGCTTTACGTCCTCCTCGAGTACAGTATGCAGTTACCAGTAGCGCCGGATAAAGCCTCTCTGTCCATAAAAACTGGAAGGGAAGCCGTGCGCCAGGACGCAACTCACGAGAATGGTACCAATCAGCGATAAGGAATCAAACTACTTCGGCACCAGATGTAAGTTAGCGCGGCGATAATTGGCTGGTATGCTGGAAGCTCCATCGGGGAGAGGAGGGAAGGAGGAAGATGTGATCCCAGACGTTCGATCTCAGACTGTTGATGTTCAAGGAACAAGAGCTACTGGACAGTAAAGAGCTACTGTGTCACTTTGATCAATGGTCAGATCGGATCACGTTGTTTATTAAGTAGCATCGGTCTAGCAGCAGGGAGAGGCACAGACACAGAGATTAAATATTCAAGTACAGGTATCAGGAGGGTGCAGGTACCTAGAGGAGGTACAGACACTCGTACCGAGAAAGGTACATGCAGATACCGATCGGGGTACAGTAACAGTTACCGAGACGGACACAAACAAGACAGTTCAAGCTCAGCCATAGCATAACTTCATCAACTTTATCGTGGAGACAATTATATTTTATTTGGCTTAGGAACAGTACATTAAATCTTTAAGTACATTGGGTTAAAGTGCTACCTCACCTGTGTGGGTGTATGCCCAGGGATGGTGGTATGCCATCACTGGTCATACACCCACAGTCTTACACCCTTACACCCTTACATACACCCTTACCGTAAACACCTGCAGTAGTGACGAAGTCAGCGCACCTACCTGTTAAAATACAAACAAATATGTTAATAATATACAGATGTATGTTCTAACATGTATTAAATATACACAAGTCTACCCATTCATCACCAAACGTCAAGGGAAAACGTACTGAGCAAACGTTTAGGATATTAGAGATAAATTAATTTATTTCTCTATACGTCCACCCCCCCCCCACGTAACCTCACATACATTCCTAATAAAGTTATTTAAAAACTAATGAAGACACTTCTTGAACCAGATAAAATTTGGCTTGACAACAAGAACCAATAAGGTTTTGTAAATGGAACGCTTGTCAACCGAGCCTACTCGAGCTCAACAACACTGTGACGTTACCGCCCGTCCTCCGAACAAAGGCCCAGAGTCCATTCCGTCCACCCACCAAACCCGCTGTTTATGAATGAAAAACGGTTTACACACAACTCACAACCAACCCGTCCTTGACTCAAGTCCATTACATCCAGCGGTCGACCCCACAGACCCATTCATAAATTTTAACATGCTGTTCATTCAAAATGGGAATTTTCTCAAATATAAATTAATATTATAATATAGTAGCATATTGTACATATATAGGCATAGGTTAGGTTAGGTGAAGAAGGGAAGGAGAAGGGGCCCCAAAATAACAATTCATTTAGGGTATATTACACTAACAACAAAAGTCTAAGAAACAAAATATACGAGTTAAATGCTTTTGTCTGAACAGAAAAACAAGAAAAACAGAAAAACAAAAAACAGTAAACAGAAAAAATAGATATTATTGCACTTACCGAAACGTGGATGAATGTAGAAAATAGAGAACTATTAGCTGAATATCAAATAAATGGATTTAAACTATTTCACACATAGATATATTAGACGAGGAGGGGGAGTAGCCATATATGTTAGGGAAAATTTGAAATGTAGTTTCAAAAAAGGAATCAAAACTGAGCCAGATACAGAAACTATTTGGATAGAATTAAACTAAAGAGCAAATAATCTTATAATAGGAGTTATATACAGGCCACCAAACTTAAATAGGATGGAAGCAAAGCACCTTTGGGATGAAATATCTAGAGCATCTAGGTCTAGCAGTATTTGTGTCATGGGTGACTTTAATTCAACCCGTTCTCGCACTTTCTTTAAGTCAATATTGACTTATTAAATAAGTGCATATGTGACATACTAATTTATTGTGAATATTTTAGTTTACCTTGAAAAGCTTCATAGAAAACACCGACCTTACCTAACCTTCTTAGTATGTTAAGATAAGCATCTTATTGCTTCGTAATTACAATTATTACTTAACCTATACCTATAATAGGTTAAGTTTATACCTGCTAAACTTATAATAGGTTAAGTAATAGGTTACTTAACCTATAACTAAAATTGGTTAAGTAATAATTGTAATTACGAAGCAATAGTGCAATAGAAATTGCGAGAACGGGTTGCTTTATTTTCAGTGGAATAAATTGATGTAACATTAAGGGAATAATGAAGCAGAAGATTTTCTAGAATTAATTGACGATTGCTTTCTTAGCCAACACATTAAGGAACCAACGCGGGAAAATAATACTTTAGATTTAGTGTTAACTAACAGGGAAACAAATTAATGACATCGAAATAGGGAGTGAGCTAGGGAACAGTGATCACAAAGAAATCAAATTTAGCATAGAATGGAATGGACCAGTAGGAGAAAATTCTATTACAGTCCCAGATTTTCGAAAAGCTGATTTCAATAGCCTAAGAAATTTTGGGGGGCAAATAGATTGGAAAGTCATGGGCTTGGGGGGTGGGCCGGTCTTGGAGCGAGACATGAACCCAGCGAAAGGTGACGTAAAAGGGGATTTCAATGTGGATTCAAAATATAACTTATTTAAGAATATTCTAAGCGAAGCCCAGGAACGTAGTATACCATACAAATTGAATAGATCGAATACTAATGTCCCAAAGTGTATAACAAAGGATTTGAAGAACATTATAGATAAAAAGAAAGCGTGGTACAAAAGGATTAAGAATGGGGAAGTCAGTTTTGAACAGGAATTCGTACAACTGATTAGAAATGTTAAAAAGAAGATAAGGAAAGCAAAAAGAAACTATGAAGTTCGCATAGCAGGGCAAGCGAAGACAAAACCTAAAGTTTTTTCAGTTATATCGAACTAAGACTAGGGAAAGGATAGGTCCATTAAAAACTGAGACAGGTCAAATAACGGATAATGACGAGGAGATGAGTAATATTTTTAATAAATATTTTATATCTGTATTTACTAAAGAGGAACTTAACAATATGCCTTCAGCCGAACAAGTCTATGTGGGTGGGGATGAGGACAGGTTGACTAGTTTAGCAGTTATCAGGGAGGAGGTAATTAAACAAATAGTAAATACTAAAACTAAACAAATCCCCAGGGCCGGATGAAGTGTTTGCCAGTGTGCTTAAAGAATGTAAACAGGAGCTTTCCGAGCCACTGTCTACCATATTTAATAAATCAGTAGAGTCAGGCAGAGTGTCAGAGTCATGGAAGGTAGCTAATGTGGTACCAATTTTTAAGAAAGGAGATAGATCACATGCGTCAAACTATCGGCCAATTAGCCTAACGTCTATTGTGGGAAAGTTACTTGAATCGATAATTGCAAATACAATTCGTCTTCATCTTTAAAAACATAAATTAATAAATGAGTCTCAACATGGTTTTACAAATGGCCGTTCATGTGTAACAAATTTCCTATCTTTTTATTACAGCAGAGTTGAGCAGTTGATAATGGTAAGGATTGTGATGTTGTGTACCTTGACAACATCAGCAAAGCTTTTGATACAGTGCCACATGAAAGACTGATTTAAAAAAATAGGCTCATGGTACTGGGGGTGCTATATTAAGTTGGATTAGGGCATGGCTATTCCAATGGAAACAGAGTTAGTATAAATGGGGTTAAGTCAGAGTGGGATAATGTTGTTAGTGGAGTGCCTCAAGGCTCTGTACCGGGCCCTCTGTTGTTTATAATATATATAAATGATTTAGATTCAGGTTTGAGTAGCAACATTTGCAAATTTGTCGATGAATCAGAAATCGGTAGGGAAATTAACACGGAAGAAGGGTAAGAAGGTTTCCTTTAGCGTAAGGGTAGTGAGTAAATGGAATGACCTAAAAGAACAGGTAGTAGAGGCAAAATCCATTCATAATTTTAAAAGCAGGTAAAATATGGAAATAGGTCAGGAGTCATTGCATTAGACAACCAACGGTTAGAAAAGCGGGGTCCAAGAGCTAGAGCTCGATCCTGCAGGCAAAAACAGGTGAATACACATAAACACACACACCACCACCGCCAGAGTATGCAGTTGCCACCTGCAGTGGGAACCATCGGGTGCCAGGCAATAATTACATGTATTACCTATGATTTACAGCAGCTTTGTAAATTGCCCAAACCTCGGTTGAATGTGTTCAGCCCCCATGCCCGGAGCGTTCCGACCCGCCGCTCTTGTGGAGTGGGTCCGGCGCGGTGCTCGTTATCTCCACAGTGAGGAAGGTAATGGCAAAAGCTGAAGTGTCAGCAAACTTAAAAACCAATAAAAGTCCAACACCACCAATCAACAACATCCGAAGTCAGTATGGTATTAGTAACTAAAGTTATCCCAACTGGGCGACAAACAGCAACATATTTAGCTTCATTAGGCTACACAATATTCCTTGTATCAACAGCAGGAGCAACAGTAAATTAATAAGCAACAGTAGCTTTCAATTAACAGAGGGGTCTATATATATATATATATATATATATATATATATATATATATATATATATATATATATATATATATATATATATATATATATATATATATATGACAATGTCAGACCACGGAGGAAAATGAAACAGGAATTTCCTTAAGTACTTTCGTATATTAAATACATCTTCAGAAGGAATGGATCACATGCCTTCATGGAATGGATCATTCCTTCTGAAGATGTATTTAATATACGAAAGTACTTAAGGAAATTCCTGTTTCATTTTCCTCCGTGGTCTGACATTGTCACATTCTTAATCACGTGTTTATTTTCGTGATATACACACACACACACACACACACACACACACACACACACACACACACACACACACACACACACACACACACACACACACACACACACACATATATATATATATATATATATATATATATATATATATATATATATATATATATATATATATATATATATATATACTTGTGTGCGGTTGAGCAGTTCGTCTCTTTTGTAGCATAACGATATAACGTTTTCCACTTGACCACTCTCGGGCTCCTCCTGCGTCCATTAATGCACTGAAGACCATTGTGAGTGGTCCCTTTCAGGATCCCTGGCAAGACCCTCTCAAGATCCCACAGCCTTTGTTTCACAAGGTCCACGAAGCTGGTCACTTCTGTTGCTAATGTTATGTATGTCAGTCTCTGGAGGAGCCCGCCCACTCGTCTCTTAGTTCTTGTAGCTACCCTCTTCTAGCTTTTCCAATACTTCCTTTGCCTCTAGTTTTAGCTTTTGTTACAACAACTTGGTTTGACACATAAAAGTTTGCTGATTACGGTGGCAACCACCTCAGCGTCAAAATTTTGGTGCTTTAGTGAAAGTATGAAATTAAAAGCACCCCCAATGTTATATAAAATACGTGGGATCACTTGAGTGTTTCAAACCCAGGTTAGACATACATATGAGTGAGTTTGGATGTATTTGAGCAGGAGCTCACCTGTAATTGGCCAATATGCCTTCTGCTGTTTCCAATATTTTGTTTTGTGTTCCCGGTCTTTGTCACGTGATGTCTCAGTCAATTTGGAGTGGGGTGACTCGTGACATTAACTGATTGGTCTGAATATCACAGCTAAAAACCGTCAGCCAATGAGGCACCGGATACCAGTTTCAGTGATAGCTAGGATTAACAGAGATATGCTCAAGAGAGTCTGGCAAAGAGGAGAGAATACTGGCCCAAGGAGATGAAGGACTTCATAATAGCCAAGGGTAATAGCAAACAGGTCAGAGGCAGTATAACTTGGAACATGCTAGGCAACGTGACTCAGTCCAGTCTTCCCTCTACATCACCCTGCCAACAAAGACCGGAGGGGAATACGAAACACAGTATTTTCCTTTGCGATCCTCTAGGTCTGGGTGAAGTGACAAGCGGGGTGCCTCAAGGATCGGTAGTGGGTCCCATAATATTCCTCATTTATTTAAAGAACTTGACTGCAGGAGTTGAGTCGTGTATGTCAATGTTTGCAGATGACGCAAAACTAATGAGGAGGATTGAGACAGATGAGGATTGTAAGATTCTCCCGAATCAGAACGAGGGAAGGGCTTTGTCTTGGGGGCTCCTATTAATGCTCATGAGCTCACTCTGTCACTATCGGACAGAACCATATGTCAGTGCTCCCTCACATTCTCAGTATCATTATACTCTCATTAAAGGTCCTGACAGTGGAGATTCAGGCCAACGTAAAGAACATTAGGGGTCAGCTGGAGAGAGCCTTACCGTGATTTAATTCGTGACGTCACCCGTACTTGGAGTGAGAGGTATTTGATAGTCAGTGTTCCTTGATATATATATATATATATATATATATATATATATATATATATATATATATATATATATATATATATATATATATATATATATATATATATATATGTATGTATGTATGTATGTATGTATGTATCAATAAGCTAATTCCGTAGAGAGGCAACCCTTCATCTTGGTGTTTACGATGAACACAATTGAGGGCAGACAGCGGGGCTGAAGGCGACTACCACTACAACAACCTCTGTGGTGCTCATCTCCTCCCTCCCTCCCACCCCCACAACTCCTTCCCCTCATTGTTGCCATCTGCGATAACATTCACAGAAGTAATAATATTACAATAGACGCAATGGTCCATTGGTTTACAAGCAAGCATGGCGGCGCCTGGAGAGGAGCACCAGCCCGGGTGATATCTCCCGTGTGTGGTTTACGGCGGCGTCTCCCATCTGATAAACACAAGCAGGATGCCATATGGTCACCTCACTATGGGCCCCGCCATCCAAATATATTAATGGGATTTATATATGCATATAAATTTAACATCACATTGTGTCAGAAGACTGCCTGAATATAATGATGTTATCTAAATTTATAAACCGCCGTGAATACATTTTCTTCAGATGTCATAAAGTAAGCTCCACGCCACTGATACTTGCTACCGGACTTTCGACATTGATGTTTACGAAGGAGATTGGATACAAAATAGTGGTTGGCCACGCGGGCCGTCCACAGACACGGCCGACAACACGCATCAGACAGGTATCAATGATAGAATGCCAGGAGAACACACGGCTGTCTCAGAGATTAATGGTATAATATTACAACTTACACAACTGTTGCTCCCTCGGCCGCCGCTTCCTCAGGCCCATTTTAAAACACCCGGATAAATCGATACACACACACAGCAGAGCCATCAATATTCATGAACCTCTGCGAAGCTGCTCGTCTTCCCTGCTAATCTCCCATGTTTATTGACAACATATCCCGGGTATCAGCTGCGCTCCACAAATTTATGACTCTCTACAAACTACAAGATGCATTTCACTTCTGTATTGATACATACTGATTTCTTCACGGAAGACAACTGTATAGAGAAGATAATTTTCAAGAAAAACGATCAAGATGCCAAGGAGTAAGTTAGTAGGCGCCATCTCACCTTCTCCATATACTGCTACCTGATTTGCATATGTGAGGACGCCAGTCTATAATATACTGAATTACTTGTCTGAAACACCTCGTTCAACTCTTGCTTAATTACAAGCCGGGGAACAGCACACTGGGACTAAACTGCCGTTCTTGAATGCAGCTATATCTCTGAACTGAACAATTAACTCCCAAACTTGCTGGCTCTTAGTCGTAATGGCCAATCATAAGTTAGCTTTAAGGAAAAGGCAAGCTGTGATTGGTTATCTCCTCGGGCCGTTAGTCTTGACTGTGCAAATGGAGAATTTCTGTTGTAATTTTCAACCACACCTGAGCCACGAAAGGGAAGTGGGTTAGAAGTTTAAGTAGTCACTCATTTGCATAACTGAATAAGAAAACGGAGTACTTAATCTCAACCCGTAAAGTTTGGCGAGCTGCTAATGAAGAGGCAGCGGCCTCCTGGTCTTGATGGTCCCTCTACAGTGTCCGAGGGACACTGTAGAGGGACGTTGAGTCACTGAGTCACGTTGCGGTCTCGCTTCATGCAGGTCGGCGTTCAATTCCCGACCGTCCAAGTGGTTGGGCACCATTCCTTCCCCCCTTCCCATCCTAAATCCTAATCCTGACCCCTTCCAAGTGCTATATAGTCGTAATGACTTGGCGCTTTCCCCCCTGATAGTTCCCTTCCCTTCTACGGTGTCCAGGCGACTACCTTCTCCTAGTTCCCACCAATCCTTGTGGTAATGCTCCTTACGTCTAACTTCCCAGTAACACTACAACTTAAAGTAACAGCAACTTTAACCATTACAACTTTAAGTAATAACTTTAATAATCATAATTTTCAGTAACATCACTTTTAACATCACAACTTTCAGTGGCAACAACTTTTAACAATAACAACTACAAGTAACAATAATTTTAAACATCACTACTTCGAATCTAACGTTAAAATTACACTGGGAGACCAGCGGGCACACTACACGCTAATCCTACCTTCCTCCCACGCAGCTGACTTCCTTCCGTGCAGCTGACTTCCTCCCGTGCAGCTGACTTCCTCCCGTGCAGCTGACTTCCTCCCGTGCAGCTGACTTCCTCCCACGCAGCTGACTTCCTCCCGTGCAGCTGACTTCCTCCCGTGCAGCTGACTTCCTCCCACGCAGCTGACTTCCTCCCGTGCAGCTGACTTCCTCCCGTGCAGCTGACTTCCTCCCACGCAGCTGACTTCCTCCCGTGCAGCTGACTTCCTCCCGTGCAGCTGATTTCCTCCCGTGCAGCTGACTTCCTCCCGTGCAGCTGACTTCCTCCCGTGCAGCTAACTTCCTTGTTCAGCTAACCACCTTCCGTGCAGCTAACCTCCTCCCGTGCAGCTAACTTCCTCACGTGCAGCTAACTTCCTTGTTCAGCTAACCACCTTACGTGCAGCTAACCTCCTCCCGTGCAGCTAACTTCCTTGTTCAGCTAACCACCTTCCGTGCAGCTAACCTCCTCCCGTGCAGCTAACTTCCTTGTTCAGCTAACCACCTTCCGTGCAGCTAACCTCCTCCCGTGCAGCTAACTTCCTTGCTCAGCTAACCACCTTCCGTGCAGCTAACCTCCCGTGCAGCTAACTTCCTTGTTCAGCTAACCACCCTCCGTGCAGCTAACCTCCTCCCGTGCAGCTAACTTCCTTGTTCAGCTAACCACCTTCCGTGCAGCTAACCTCCTCCCGTGCAGCTAACTTCCTCCCGTGCAGCTAACTTCCTTGTTCAGCTAACCACTTTCCGTGCAGCTAATTTCCGTGCAGCTAGCCTACTTCCTCCCGTGCAGCTAGCCTCCTCCCGTGCAACTAACCTCCTCCCGTGCAGCTAACCTCCTCCCGTGCAGCTGACTTTCTCGGGTGCAGCTAATTTTCTCCTGGGCAGCTAAAACACCAACACCCAGATTATGAAAGTTTTAATGCAAACAAAACATCAATAATTTCACGAACAAACTGTTTACAATGTCAGAATTTACCGACAAAAACACATTGATAACGAAGATATCATTCATGTTGCTCGAGCTGTTCTCTGCAAGGGTTCTTATAGCACTAACAACACCAACTATTTAGGATAAATGCTTCAAAAAAATCAATTGTCAATATCCATTTCATTCTCTAGTTGATTAAATTATTTCTATCAGGAAAATTATATTTTAAAAGTCTTTCACCAACGCCTGACAGCTGAGTGGACAGCGCTTCGGATTCGATCCCCGGTGGAGGCGGAGACAAATGGGCAAAATGTTTTTTTTTTCACCCTGATGCCCCTGTTACCTAGCAGTAAATAGGTACCCGGGAGTTAGACAGCTGCTACGGTCTGCTTCCTGGGGATGTGTAACAAAAAGGAGGCCTGGTCGAGGACCGGGCCGCGGGGACGCTAAGCCCCGAAATCATCTCAAGATAACCAGCAGAACGTCAGAAACAAGTTTTTATTTCTGTCAGCCTGACGAGGCTTTCATACCCGACCCTACCCAAGCTGTCAAAATAACAATCATTACTCGACCAGCCATAAAGTTAAGTGAATTTGATCAGGGTGTCTTCTCCCTCCTCTAGCCTCAGGAGGGAGAAGACCCGAGGACCTGCGGACTGTATCCAGGGAGACCAAACCACACACTAGAAAGTGACGGGACGACGACGTTTCGGTCCGTCCTGGACCATTCTCAAGTCGATTGTTCCTCAACAATCGACTTGAGAATGGTCCAGGACGGACCGAAACGTCGTCGTCCCTTCACTTTCTAGTGTGGGTTGGTCAACATATTTCAGCCACGTTATTGTAACTCCTCGTCTGCATCTGTATCCAAGGACCTGTGGACCAAACCCGAGGTCCGCATCCAAGGAACCCTAGTGACTTGGAGACTGTACCCGGGGTCGTGGGGCCCGAACCCGGGGTCGTGGGGCCCGAACCCGGGGCCCTAGTGACCGCACTTGGCGGCCCCAATCACCGGGTTTACGACGCGACGTTCACGCTGATTAGTATTCATTTCTTAAATCGCGAGAAGTAATCTGTTGGCCGTAAAGTGGTAAACAATTGAGTGAAATTCCTCAGGTCTTATGGCTATCGTGGTTTATAGTGTTGATGCTACCTCTGGGTGTCCGAACGGCTCTCTGGGGTGTCCGAACGGCTCTCTGAGGCGTCTGAGCGGCTCTCTGGGGTGTCCGAATGGCTCTCTGAGGCATCTGAACGGCTCTCTGAGGCGTCTGAATGGTTCTCTGAGGCATCTGAATGGC
Source organism: Procambarus clarkii (assembly GCF_040958095.1). Taxonomy (NCBI): domain Eukaryota; kingdom Metazoa; phylum Arthropoda; class Malacostraca; order Decapoda; family Cambaridae; genus Procambarus; species Procambarus clarkii. The sequence continues at coordinate 9,063,155 of NC_091158.1, forward strand.
TCTCTGAGGCATCTGAATGGCTCTCTGAGGCGTCTGAACGGCTCTCTGAGGCGTCTGAATGGCTCTCTGAGGCGTCTGAATGGCTCTCTGAGGCGTCTGAACGGCTCTCTGAGGCGTCTGAATGGCTCTCTGAGGCGTCTGAATGGCTCTCTGAGGCGTCTGAATGGCTCTCTGAGGCGTCTGAATGGCCCTCTCTCTATGGAGTGTCAGAACGACTCTCTATGGAGTGTCTGAATGACTCTGAAGTTATGCTCATTTGTCTTCTGGTTTATATGATTTTTGGGGGGATAAGCTAGGTATTAATTATCATTATCAGATTATTTATAGTTGTGGGTGAAATATTATTATTTATTATTATTATTATTATTATTATTGAACACATCCTCACATCACGCGTAATTCACGGGTGTTATTATTATTGTTTCTTATTGTTGTTCAGACCTCCTGAATTAATTTTGCACCGTTTCTTGCTTTTCTTTCCGAACGTTTCTTCCTTAACTTTGTTAATTGGATTTTTATCTAGATTTTTCGGACTTCACGGGTTTGAGGGAAATATCACAAACCGATTTGTTCTTTAGAAACTTATGTCTATTAATTTAATTATTATTTTGTTATTTTTTCGTTATTCTAGTTATGCTACGAGAAGATGGCTTAAGAAAAAGTTGATTTGTATATTAAGTGGAGATAAAGAGGTTATAAAGGGGAAAAATTCACGTAAACTTGTATTGGGAGGCCTCATATGGGCGTCAGCTCCTGGGTCCGGCCTCTCACAATATTGTATGTGTAATGCAGTTACGCATAATTTCTTCGTTTCTGACTGCCATATCTTTTAAAACCGCAGTTGGATGGAACACCTGATACTTCAACTTCAAAATCATTGTTGATTTTCATTGCTTTTGCAACGGCAAGATATTTCCTACCTCGTGTTCACCTGCCTGTGTGGCTCCCGTCCGTGACCTGAGCTCAACACATTATATATGTGGTGTAAAGGTTCGCTTATCCTGTCTATGGTGGACACATCCATATACATCTGTTATGCAGCATTATAACTAAATAGTCACTTCAATTTCGCATTATAGAAAATGGCCACTTCTTTGTAGCATTAAAGGTAAATGCCCACTACTGTGGCAGAAAGTAAACTAATGGATCTCAATAATTCGCTACTCAATCTTTACATTCGCTTTCGGCCCAATACGATATCTATACTGTACATTGTATCTCTGGATCATGGCAATGCTAATTTTCTTGTCGCGACGTGCGCGCGCGCGTGCGTGCGTGCGTGCGTGCGTGCGTGTGTGCGTGTGTGCGTGTGTGTGTGTGTGTATTCACCTAGTTGTATTCACCTAGTTGTGCTTGCGGGGGTTGAGCTCTGCTCTTTCGGCCCGCCTCTCAACTGTCAATCAATCAACTGTTACTAACTACTAACTAATTACCCCCCCCCCCACACACACACGCACTTCCAGGAAGCAGCCCGTAACAGCTGTCTAACTCCCATATACCTATTTACTGCTAGATAACAGGAGCATCAGAGAGAAAGAAAATCCACCCATTGGTTTCTGCCATCACCGGGGATCGAACCCGGACCCTAGGATTACGAATCCCGCGCGCTGTCCACTCAGCTACCAGACAGCTGTGTGTGTGTGTGTGTGTGTGTGTGTGTGTGTGTGTGTGTGTGTGTGTGTGTGTGTGTGTGTGTGTGTGTGTGTGTGTGTGTGTGTGTGTGTGTGTGTGTGTGCGTGAATACTGCCGTATACTTCTCAACATACGAACACGAGTGACTAGCGAAGATGGGATCTTGTGACCTTGAAACACTCCAAAGACAACCCGGACATAGTGGTGATCAAGCAGGTGTCGGAGGAGGAGGGGGTGTGAGGATAGACAGGCAGGGAAGAAGGATTAACAAGGTGAAGTTAAACAGGGGAAAGAGGATAGACAAGAAGGAGAATAAATATGATTATTAAGATAAGGAGGCGGATATTACAATGATCTAGGCACTGCAATGACCTCAAAACATGGGCAAACTATGACATACGACCGGCAACTAGCTCGGTGGATGGTTGCCAAGGTGATACACATGACAAGGCAAGGGGGTCAAGGGTCAATGGCAAATGGGTCAGTGGACCGCATTTGCAGGAATGCAGAGTTACTAATATAGGATTGGCAGGTGTATGGACTAAGGTGGCGACTTGTACTATGGCATCTAGATGGCAACTGGTACAGTGGAAATCAAATGGCAACTGGCATGGAAGGTTGAGGGTGAGCAGGCTGCGCCCTAGGTGCAGTGAGACAGCTGGTTTAAGGGGTCAGATCTTGACCTAGGTGTGTGTGTATTCACCTAGTTGTGCCTGCGGGGATTGAACTCTGCTCTTTCGGCCCGCCTCTCAACTGTCAATCAACTGTTACTAACACTAACGTCCTCCCCCCCCCAGGAAGCAGCCCGTAACAGGTGTCTAACTCCCAGGTACCTAGTTACTGTTAGGAAACAGGGGGCGTCAGGGTGAAAGAAACTCTGCCCATTTTGTTTCTTGCCGGCGTCGGGAATCGAACCCCAGTCCACAGGATTACGTGTCCAGCGTGCTGTCGACTCGGTCACCAGTGTGTTAGAGAAATATATGTAGTAAACATAAGAGAGAGAGAGAGAGAGAGAGAGAGAGAGAGAGAGAGAGAGAGAGAGAGAGAGAGAGAGAGAGAGAGAGAGAGAGAGAGAGTGTATGTGTGTATGTGTGTATGTGTGTGTGTATGTGTGTGTGTGTGTGTGTGTGTGTGTGTGTGTGTGTGTGTGTGTGTGTGTGTGTGTGTGTGTGTGTGTGTGTGTGTGTGTGTGTGCGTGTGTGTGTGTGTGTGTGTGTGTGAGGGCGGGCAGGGACCAAGGCGGTCGGGACGGGTTCCTCACCTCAGGGGGTCTGCCCAGGTTCAGCCTGTCTCGCAAGTGATCTATATGAATTTATCTTCTCTTTTTCTTCCCTCGCCCTCTGTCTCTCACCCTGCACGTAGCCCCTCTGTCTCTCACCCTGCACGTAGCCCCTCTGTCTCTCACCCTGCACGTAGCCCCTCTGTCTCTCACCCTGCACGTAGCCCCTCTGTCTCTCACCCTGCACGTAGCACCTCTGTCTCTCACCCTGCACGTAGCCCCTCTGTCTCTCACCCTGCACGTAGCACCTCTGTCTCTCACCCTGCACGTAGCCCCTCTGTCTCTCACCCTGCACGTAGCCCCTCTGTCTCTCACCCTGCACGTAGCACCTCTGTCTCTCACCCTGCACGTAGCCCCTCTGTCTCTCACCCTGCACGTAGCCCCTCTGTCTCTCACCCTGCACGTAGCACCTCTGTCTCTCACCCTGCACGTAGCCCCTCTGTCTCTCACCCTGCACGTAGCCCCTCTGTCTCTCACCCTGCACGTAGCCCCTCTGTCTCTCACCCTGCACGTAGCCCCTCTGTCTCTCACCCTGCACGTAGCCCCTCTGTCTCTCACCCTGCACGTAGCCCCTCTGTCTCTCACCCTGCACGTAGCCCCTCTGTCTCTCACCCTGCACGTAGCCCCTCTGTCTCTCACCCTGCACGTAGCCCCTCTGTCTCTCACCCTGCACGTAGCCCCTCTGTCTCTCACCCTGCACGTAGCCCCTCTGGTCTCTCACCCTGCACGTAGCCCCTCTGTCTCTCACCTGCACGTAGCCCCTCTGTCTCTCACCCTGCACGTAGCACCTCTGTCTCTCACCCTGCACGTAGCCCCTCTGTCTCTCACCCTGCACGTAGCCCCTCTGTCTCTCACCCTGCACGTAGCCCCTCTGTCTCTCACCCTGCACGTAGCCCCTCTGTCTCTCACCCTGCACGTAGCCCCTCTGTCTCTCACCCTGCACGTAGCACCTCTGTCTCTCACCCTGCACGTAGCCCCTCTGTCTCTCACCCTGCACGTAGCCCCTCTGTCTCTCACCCTGCACGTAGCCCCTCTGTCTCTCACCCGCACGTAGCCCCTCTGTCTCTCACCCTGCACGTAGCCCTCTGTCTCTCACCCTGCACGTAGCCCCTCTGTCTCTCACCCTGCACGTAGCCCCTCTGTCTCTCACCCTGCACGTAGCCCCTCTGTCTCACCCTGCACGTAGCCCCTCTGTCTCTCACCCTGCACGTAGCCCCTCTGTCTCTCACCCTGCACGTAGCCCCTCTGTCTCTCACCCTGCACGTAGCCCCTCTGTCTCTCACCCTGCACGTAGCCCCTCTGTCTCTCACCCTGCACGTAGCCCCTCTGTCTCTCACCCTGCACGTAGCCCCTCTGTCTCTCACCCTGCACGTAGCCCCTCTGTCTCTCACCCTGCACGTAGCCCCTCTGTCTCTCACCCTGCACGTAGCCCCTCTGTCTCTCACCCTGCACGTAGCCCCTCTGTCTCTCACCCTGCACGTAGCCCCTCTGTCTCTCACCCTGCACGTAGCCCCTCTGTCTCTCACCCTGCACGTAGCCCCTCTGTCTCTCACCCTGCACGTAGCCCCTCTGTCTCTCACCCTGCACGTAGCCCCTCTGTCTCTCACCCTGCACGTAGCCCCTCTGTCTCTCACCCTGCACGTAGCCCCTCTGTCTCTCACCCTGCACGTAGCACCTCTGTCTCTCACCCTGCACGTAGCACCTCTGTCTCTCACCCTGCACGTAGCCCCTCTGTCTCTCACCCTGCACGTAGCCCCTCTGTCTCTCACCCTGCACGTAGCCCCTCTGTCTCTCACCCTGCACGTAGCCCCTCTGTCTCTCACCCTGCACGTAGCACCTCTGTCTCTCACCCTGCACGTAGCCCCTCTGTCTCTCACCCTGCACGTAGCCCCTCTGTCTCTCACCCTGCACGTAGCCCCTCTGTCTCTCACCCTGCACGTAGCCCCTCTGTCTCTCACCCTGCACGTAGCCCCTCTGTCTCTCACCCTGCACGTAGCCCCTCTGTCTCTCACCCTGCACGTAGCCCCTCTGTCTCTCACCCTGCACGTAGCCCCTCTGTCTCTCACCCTGCACGTAGCCCCTCTGTCTCTCACCCTGCACGTAGCCCCTCTGTCTCTCACCCTGCACGTAGCCCCTCTGTCTCTCACCCTGCACGTAGCCCCTCTGTCTCTCACCCTGCACGTAGCCCCTCTGTCTCTCACCCTGCACGTAGCCCCTCTGTCTCTCACCCTGCACGTAGCCCCTCTGTCTCTCACCCTGCACGTAGCCCCTCTGTCTCTCACCCTGCACGTAGCCCCTCTGTCTCTCACCCTGCACGTAGCCCCTCTGTCTCTCACCCTGCACGTAGCCCCTCTGTCTCTCACCCTGCACGTAGCCCCTCTGTCTCTCACCCTGCACGTAGCCCCTCTGTCTCTCACCCTGCACGTAGCCCCTCTGTCTCTCACCCTGCACGTAGCCCCTCTGTCTCTCACCCTGCACGTAGCCCCTCTGTCTCTCACCCTGCACGTAGCCCCTCTGTCTCTCACCCTGCACGTAGCCCCTCTGTCTCTCACCCTGCACGTAGCCCCTCTGTCTCTCACCCTGCACGTAGCCCCTCTGTCTCTCACCCTGCACGTAGCCCCTCTGTCTCTCACCCTGCACGTAGCCCCTCTGTCTCTCACCCTGCACGTAGCCCCTCTGTCTCTCACCCTGCACGTAGCCCCTCTGTCTCTCACCCTGCACGTAGCCCCTCTGTCTCTCACCCTGCACGTAGCCCCTCTGTCTCTCACCCTGCACGTAGCCCCTCTGTCTCTCACCCTGCACGTAGCACCTCTGTCTCTCACCCTGCACGTAGCACCTCTGTCTCTCACCCTGCACGTAGCCCCTCTGTCTCTCACCCTGCACGTAGCCCCTCTGTCTCTCACCCTGCACGTAGCCCCTCTGTCTCTCACCCTGCACGTAGCCCCTCTGTCTCTCACCCTGCACGTAGCCCCTCTGTCTCTCACCCTGCACGTAGCCCCTCTGTCTCTCACCCTGCACGTAGCCCCTCTGTCTCTCACCCTGCACGTAGCCCCTCTGTCTCTCACCCTGCACGTAGCCCCTCTGTCTCTCACCCTGCACGTAGCCCCTCTGTCTCTCACCCTGCACGTAGCCCCTCTGTCTCTCACCCTGCACGTAGCCCCTCTGTCTCTCACCCTGCACGTAGCCCCTCTGTCTCTCACCCTGCACGTAGCACCTCTGTCTCTCACCCTGCACGTAGCCCTCTGTCTCTCACCCTGCACGTAGCCCCTCTGTCTCTCACCCTGCACGTAGCCCCTCTGTCTCTCACCCTGCACGTAGCCCCTCTGTCTCTCACCCTGCACGTAGCCCCTCTGTCTCTCACCCTGCACGTAGCCCCTCTGTCTCTCACCCTGCACGTAGCCCCTCTGTCTCTCACCCTGCACGTAGCCCCTCTGTCTCTCACCCTGCACGTAGCCCCTCTGTCTCTCACCCTGCACGTAGCCCCTCTGTCTCTCACCCTGCACGTAGCACCTCTGTCTCTCACCCTGCACGTAGCACCTCTGTCTCTCACCCTACACGTAGCCCCTCTGTCTCTCACCCTGCACGTAGCCCCTCTGTCTCTCACCCTGCACGTAGCCCCTCTGTCTCTCACCCTGCACGTAGCCCCTCTGTCTCTCACCCTGCACGTAGCACGTCTGTCTCTCACCCTGCACGTAGCACCTCTGTCTCTCACCCTGCACGTAGCCCCTCTGTCTCTCACCCTGCACGTAGCCCCTCTGTCTCTCACCCTGCACGTAGCCCCTCTGTCTCTCACCCTGCACGTAGCCCCTCTGTCTCTCACCCTGCACGTAGCCCCTCTGTCTCTCACCCTGCACGTAGCCCCTCTGTCTCTCACCCTGCACGTAGCCCCTCTGTCTCTCACCCTGCACGTAGCCCCTCTGTCTCTCACCCTGCACGTAGCACCTCTGTCTCTCACCCTGCACGTAGCACCTCTGTCTCTCACCCTGCACGTAGCACCTCTGTCTCTCACCCTGCACGTAGCCCCTCTGTCTCTCACCCTGCACGTAGCCCCTCTGTCTCTCACCCTGCACGTAGCCCCTGTCTCTCACCCTGCACGTAGCACCTCTGTCTCTCACCCTGCACGTAGCACCTCTGTCTCTCACCCTGCACGTAGCACCTCTGTCTCTCACCCTGCACGTAGCCCCTCTGTCTCTCACCCTGCACGTAGCCCCTCTGTCTCTCACCCTGCACGTAGCCCCTCTGTCTCTCCCCCTGCACGTAGCCCCTCTGTCTCTCACCCTGCACGTAGCCCCTCTGTCTCTCACCCTGCACGTAGCCCCTCTGTCTCTCACCCTGCACGTAGCCCCTCTGTCTCTCACCCTGCACGTAGCCCCTCTGTCTCTCACCCTGCACGTAGCCCCTCTGTCTCTCACCCTGCACGTAGCCCCTCTGTCTCTCACCCTGCACGTAGCCCCTCTGTCTCTCACCCTGCACGTAGCCCCTCTGTCTCTCACCCTGCACGTAGCCCCTCTGTCTCTCACCCTGCACGTAGCCCCTCTGTCTCTCACCCTGCACGTAGCCCCTCTGTCTCTCACCCTGCACGTAGCCCCTCTGTCTCTCACCCTGCACGTAGCCCCTCTGTCTCTCACCCTGCACGTAGCCCCTCTGTCTCTCACCCTGCACGTAGCACCTCTGTCTCTCACCCTGCACGTAGCACCTCTGTCTCTCACCCTGCACGTAGCACCTCTGTCTCTCACCCTGCACGTAGCACCTCTGTCTCTCACCCTGCACGTAGCCCCTCTGTCTCTCACCCTGCACGTAGCCCCTCTGTCTCTCACCCTGCACGTAGCCCCTCTGTCTCTCCCCCTGCACGTAGCCCCTCTGTCTCTCACCCTGCACGTAGCCCCTCTGTCTCTCACCCTGCACGTAGCCCCTCTGTCTCTCACCCTGCACGTAGCCCCTCTGTCTCTCACCCTGTACGTAGCCCCTCTGTCTCTCACCCTGCACGTAGCCCCTCTGTCTCTCACCCTGCACGTAGCCCCTCTGTCTCTCACCCTGCACGTAGCCCCTCTGTCTCTCACCCTGCACGTAGCCCCTCTGTCTCTCACCCTGCACGTAGCCCCTCTGTCTCTCACCCTGCACGTAGCCCCTCTGTCTCTCACCCTGCACGTAGCCCCTCTGTCTCTCACCCTGCACGTAGCCCCTCTGTCTCTCACCCTGCACGTAGCCCCTCTGTCTCTCACCCTGCACGTAGCACCTCTGTCTCTCACCCTGCACGTAGCACCTGTCTCTCACCCTGCACGTAGCACCTGTCTCTCACCCTGCACGTAGCACCTGTCTCTCACCCTGCACGTGCCAAAACGTGCACGTGTTTGCTGACTATTGGAATGATTTACAAAGTATTTTGCATTTTTTATTGCAATGTTTCTTTTGCTGTGAGATGGTTAGTTGCATCACGGGCGCCGGGCTTGGTGAGGCCTACCGCCACCTCCACTACTATTGGTAAACATCCTTCCTCACCCTCGCAAAAAAAAAAAAAAAAAAAATTACCACCTAGAGAGAGGCTGGGATAAGTGGGAAAACACTGGACTGGGTAAGGGAGTACCTGAGGGAAAGAAATCAGAGTCACAGTCAGAGAGATGGAGGTTTGAAAGAGGAGGAATGTAACAATTGGGGTCCCACAAGGCTCTGTCTTGGGACCACTGCTGTTCCTAATTTATGTGAACGACCTGCCCGAGGGAGTGAGCTCAGACATGTCAATATCTGCAGTTAAGCAAAGCTGCTGAGGAGAGAAAAAAACAGAGGGGGACTGTAGGAAGTTACAGGAGAACCTTGAGAAACTCCAGGAGTGGTCAAACAAATGGTTGCTGAAATTCAATCCCAACAAGTGTAAGATAATGAAGATAGGGAAGGGAGAAAGGAGACCAGAAGGCATCTACACCATAAGGAAAAGGTAGTTATAGGAATCAGTAAGAGATGAATTTTTGAGAATGGATAAAATTAAAACACTAACACCAGAGGCACACATAAACAGGATAACATCGGCAGCATATGGACCGCTGGCAAATATAAGAACATAATTTAGAAGCCAAAATTAGGACTCCTTCAAGGCAATATACCCAACATGTTAGAACAATGCAAGAATAGGCAGCATCTTGTGGAGCAAAAGGCCAAAATTGGAAAAGCACAAAGGTTTGCATCAAGATTGTTGCCAAAGCTAAGAGAGGTATTCTTCCAAAATAGGGTAGTGGCATTAAGTCTCACAACCCTAGAGGATAGAAGGACCAAATGCCATATGATCATAACCTACATGATAATGAGGGGAAAAGATAAGGTGAACCTCTTCTAATTGAGACAAAGTAGGACACAGATGGAAGCTGGAGACACAAATGAGTCGATGGAATGTAAGGAAATAGTCGTTCCCAGTACGGGAGGTCAACAAGTGGAATGCACTGAAATAAGTTGTGGGAGCCACCGCCGTCCACAACTTTAAGACCAGATTCGACAAAGAATTTGAACGACAAAATAGTTAAGTTGTAATGTAACAGGTACAACAGGAGTAGTAAACGGGGCGTATAGTTAGACCTCACTCCTCCGTAGACATTGTTAGGTAAGCACCACACTCCCTCACCACCCCTACCACCACCACACTCACCTTCCCCACCACCACACTCACCACCACTACCCCTACCACCACCACGCTCACCACCACCACCCTCACCACCAACACCATCCTCACCACCACCACCACCCCTACCACCACCACACTCACCACCACCACCACCACCCTCACCACCACCACCACCCCCTACCACCACCACACTCACCACCACCACCCTCACCACCACCACCACCCTCACCACCACCACCCCTACCACCACCACACTCACCCTCACCACCCCTACCACCACCACACTCACCCTCACCACCCCTACCACCATCACACTCACCCTCACCACCCCTACCACCATCACACTCACCCTCACCACCCCTACCACCACCACACTCACCCTCACCACCCCTACCACCACCACACTCACCCTCACCACCCCTACCACCATCACACTCACCCTCACCACCCCCTACCACCACCACACTCACCCTCACCACGCCTACCACCATCACACTCACCCTCACCACCCCTACCACCATCACACTCACCCTCACCACCCCTACCACCACCACACTCACCCTCACCACCCCTACCACCACCACACTCACCCTCACCACCCCTACCACCATCACACTCACCCTCACCACCCCCTACCACCACCACACTCACCCTCACCACCCCTACCACCATCACACTCACCCTCACCACCCCTACCACCACCACACTCACCCTCACCACCCCTACCACCATCACACTCACCCTCACCACCCCTACCACCATCACACTCACCCTCACCACCCCTACCACCACCACACTCACCCTCACCACCCCTACCACCACCACACTCACCCTCACCACCCCTACCACCACCACACTCACCCTCACCACCCCTACCACCATCACACTCACCCTCACCACCCCCTACCACCACCACACTCACCCTCACCACCCCTACCACCATCACACTCACCCTCACCACCCCTACCACCATCACACTCACCCTCACCACCCCTACCACCACCACACTCACCCTCACCACCCCTACCACCACCACACTCACCCTCACCACCCCTACCACCATCACACTCACCCTCACCACCCCCTACCACCATCACACTCACCACCACCACCCCTACCACCATCACACTCACCACCACCACCCCTACCACCACCACACTCACCACCACCACCCCTACCACCATCACACTCACCCTCACCACCCCTACCACCATCACACTCACCCTCACCACACCTACTACCACCACACTCACCCTCACCACCCCTACCACCATCACACTCACCCTCACCACCCCTACCACCATCACACTCACCCTCACCACCCCTACCACCATCACACTCACCACCACCACCCCTACCACCATCACACTCACCCTCACCACCCCTACCACCATCACACTCACCCTCACCACCCCCTACCACCATCACACTCACCCTCACCACCCCTACCACCATCACACTCACCCTCACCACCCCTACCACCACCACACTCACCACCCTACCACCACCATTTTCTTGAGATGATGATTTGATTTCTGGGCTTAGCGTCCTCGCGGCCCGGTCCTCGACCAGGCCTTCATTTTGTTACACACAGCCAGGAAGCAGCCCGTAGCAGCTGTCTAACTACCAGGTACCTATTTACTATTAGGTGAACAGACGTATCAAGATGAAAAAAACTCTACCCATTTGTTTTCGCCTCCGCCGGGAATCGAACCCGGAACCTTAGGACTACGAATCCCTAACGCTGTCCACTCAGCCGTCAGGTCCCCTCAAATTCAATCTCAAAAAGTGTAAGGTAATGAAAATGGGAAAGTGAGGAAACGAGATCAGGAGGAAGCTACACTATAAGAAAAAGGCAACTACAGGAAAAAGACTTATGAGTAGATATAATTCCAACACTAACAATAGATGCAAATATAAACATGGTAATGCCGACAGATTATGGGAAGCTGGCAAACATTTGAACGTCATTTAAAATCATAAATTAGGGACACTTTCAGGAAAATGTATAGTCCATGTTAAGGTCAATACTGCAATATGCAACACTGGGCTGGAATGTGTACCTTGTGAAGCACAAAACATGGTTTGCAACAAGGTTAGTGCCAGAGCTAAGAGGATTTAAGCTATGAGGATAGATTATGGAACTAAATGCAGGCGATGAGTCACAATAACGTGGCTAAAGTATGTTGACCAGACCACACACTAGAAGGTGAAGGGACGACGACGTTTCGGTCTGTCCTGGATCATTCTCAAGTCCATTCAAACATCGACTTGAGAATGGTCCAGGACGGACCGAAACGTCGTCGTCCCTTCACCTTCTAGTGTGTGGTCTGGTCAATGGAACTAAATCTCACAATCCTAAGGAAGGGAAGATGTAGAGATCATGTGACAACAACAAAGAAAATACTGATGAAAATAGGCAAAGTGGATAAGGAAAGCCTTCTTTAAACTGCGAGAAAGACAATAGGACAGATTAGACAGTTCCTGGTGGCGTGGTAGTAATACACTCTCCCCACCGATTTGGTCTGGGTTCGAAGTCCTGATAAGGGAGGATTGGCTGGGCGCCAAACTTTAACTGTTCACCTAAGAATAATTGGGTAACTAATGTGTAAGGCTTATCATGAAGTATTTAAAGGGGAAAGCTGAGTGCTATGGGTTTACTGCACTTAGATGTGGTGCAGTAAATTCTTAACAACCTCGGAGTGTTAACAACACTCACAGGTTGTTAACAACACTCACTAGTTGTTAACAACACTCACAGGTTGTTAACAACACTCACAGGTTGTTAACAACACTCACAGATTGTTAACAACACTCATAGATTGTTAACACTCACAGGTTGTTAACAACACTCACAGGTTGTTAACAACACTCACAGATTGTTAACACTCACAGGTTGTTAACAACACTCACAGGTTGTTAACAACACTCACAGATTGTTAACACTCACAGGTTGTTAACACTCACAGGTTGTTAACAGCACTCACAGATTGTTAACACTCACAGGTTGTTAACAACACTCACAGGTTGTTAACAACACTCACAGATTGTTAACACTCACAGGTTGTTAACAACACTCACAGGTTGTTAACAACACTCACAGATTGTTAACACTCACAGGTTGTTAACAGCACTCACAGACTGTTAACACTCACAGGTTGTTAACAACACTCACAGGTTGTTAACACTCACAGGTTGTTAACAACACTCACAGGTTGTTAACAACACTCACAGGTTGTTAACAACACTCACAGGTTGTTAACAACACTCACAGGTTGTTAACAACACTCACAGGTTGTTAACAACACTCACAGGTTGTTAACAACACTCACAGGTTGTTAACAGCACTCACAGATTGTTAACAGCACTCAAAACAGAGACGGACTTTGCATATAGGAAAACTGTGACATGATCAATGAAGCCAACAGCCCGGGGGCTGGTGTTTCAGCTCTGAAGTAGCTTCACAACTCTTACATTATATACTTCAGTTTAATTCATTCTCATGAGAGGTATAGTGATGAATGGAAGGCCAGGGTGTCTCCAGAGGTTCAGTGTGTACTCTACACACCAGAGCCGCCCACCTGTGACACTCTGGAGACACTCTGGTTTAGTGTGTACTTTACACACCAGAGCCGCCCACCTGTGACACTCTGGAGACACTCTGGTTTAGTGTGTACTTTACACACCAGAGCCGCCCACCTGTGACCATCTGGAGACACGCAAGAAACGTGCGTGCGTTTGCGTGCGTGCCAAGATGTATTTACTTAGTAGTAGTTACGGGGAGAGGGTTGTGATCGAGGCATACGCCAGGATGCCATCCTCAACAGTTGCCTAACTCCAGGGTTCCTATTTACTGCAAGGGGAAGAAGAGGGATCTTATAAAAGAAACTTTGCTTGTTTCTGTCTTGATTTGCGAGTCACAGACGCTGGGCAGTCAGCCCTTTGTGTGTGTGTGTGTGTGTGTGTGTGTGTGTGTGTGTGTGTGTGTGTGTGTGTGTGTGTGTGTGTGTGTGTGTGTGTGTGTGTGTACTCACCTAGTTGTGTTTGCGGGGGTTGAGCTCTGGCTCTTTGGTCCCGCCTCTCAACCGTCAATCAACAGGTGTACAGATTCCTGAGCCTATTGGGCTCTATCATATCTACACTTGAAACTGTGTATGGAGTCAGCATCCACCACATCACCTCCTAATAATGTGTGTGTGTGTGTGTGTGTGTGTGTGTGTGTGTGTGTGTGTGTGTGTGTGTGTGTGTGTGTGTGTGTGTGTGTGTGTGTGTGTGTGTGTGCGCGCGCGCGCGCTCGTGGGTGCGAGCGTACTTATGTGCTTGAATGTACACATCTGTGTACACTATACAGTATTTGTGATTTTTATGTTCGTCTTAAGTGCGTATGTAAATGAATTCTTAGCTCTATTGAACCGGAAAATTTATTAATATTATTCAGACAACTTTCACCAGGCAGTAAATCAACGTGCAGCAGCGAGCCGCCCCGCAGAGTAGGCCAGCACCCAGCAGGCCAGCACCCCAGCACCCCAGCAGGCCAGCACCCAGCAGGCCAGCACCCAGCAGGCCAGCACCCAGCACCCCAGCAAGCCAGCACCCAGCAGGCCAGCACCCAGCAGGCCAGCACCCAGCACCCCAGCAAGCCAGCACCCAGCAGGCCAGCACCCAGCAGGCCAGCACCCAGCAGGCCAGCACCCCAGCAGGCCAGCACCCAGCAGGCCAGCACCCAGCAGGCCAGCACCCCAGCAGGCCAGCACCCAGCAGGCCAGCACCCAGCAGGACGCTGTAGCAGAGCAGGCCAGCACCCAGCAGGACGCTGTAGCTGAGCAGGCCAGCACCCAGCAGGACGCTGCAACAGAGCAGGCCAGCACCAAACAGGACGCTGCAGCAGAGCAGGCCAGCACCCAGCAGGCCAGCACCCAGCAGGCCAGCACCCCAGCAGGCCAGCACCCAGCAGGCCAGCACCCAGCAGGCCAGCACCCAGCAGGCCAGCACCCAGCAGGCCAGCACCCCAGCAGGCCAGCACCCAGCAGGCCAGCACCCAGCAGGCCAGCACCCAGCAGCTGTGCTATGTTTGACCTTGCAACCATTCAATGGGAGACGGTCTTAAGCGACAAAACTCCCACACAGGGAATAGCTCAACTGACAGCTGAAGCTTACAAGGTCTGCTTGAAGCACGTACCTGTGAGGAGGGGCAGAAAGAGGACCACTCTAGAAAGAGAACGGAGACGACTGTACAGGAGAAGGAAAAAAATAACGGAAATGCTTCGGCAGACACAACTATCACAAGCAAGGAAAACAAGCCTAAGCAGGGAGATTGAGGAAATAGAACAAACGTTGAAGCGATCATATGAGTCTGAGGAAATGGAATTGGAACAGAAAGCTATACAAGAGATAAGGAAAAATCCGAAATATTTTTTCACATACGCAAAATCAAAATCCAAAACCTCGACCAGTATTGGACCGTTAATTACAAATGAAGGTACGTACACAGAGGACAACAAAGAGATTAGTGAAATTCTAAGAAGCCAGTATGAGGCTATGTTTAGCACACCAATAAACAACATGAAAGTTGATGACCCAGACAGCTTCTTTATGAATGACATTCAAGCTGCAGATAATATAACGGATATTACCACAAACTCGGAAGACTTTGAAAGAGAAATTGATAATATGCCTATGCACTCAGCTCCTGGGCCTGACTCATGGAATTCAATATTCATAAAGAAATGTAAAGTACCAGTAGCGAGAGCACTCAGCGTAATATGGAGAAAGAGCCTGGATACAGGGGAGATACCAGCAGCACTTAAATCTGCAGATATAGCTCCGTTGCACAAGGGGGGGAGTAAAGCCTTGGCAAAAAATTATAGGCCAGTTGCACTAACATCACACATAATAAAAGTGTTTGAAAGAGTGATTAGGAATCAAAGTTCTAGTTTTATGGAAAACAATGAATTGCACAATCCAGGACAACATGGATTTAGAGCGGGAAGATCCTGTCTGTCACAGTTACTCAACCACTATGACAAAATCACAGAAGCTTTAGAAGAAAAGCAAAATGCAGATGTTGTATACACAGACTTTGCAAAGGCGTTCGACAAATGTGACCATGGGGTGATAGCTCACAAAATGAGGTCAATGGGAATAACTGGAAAAGTAGGACGCTGGATACTCAATTTCCTGTCGAACAGAACACAAAGAGTAACAGTCAATCAGATAAAATCGAGTCCAAGCGATGTTAAAAGCTCTGTACCTCAAGGTACAGTCCTTGCACCGCTACTGTTCCTTATTCTCATATCTGATATAGACAAAAATACACGCCACAGCTTCGTGTCGTCCTTTGCAGATGACACAAAAATCAGCATGAAAATTACCTCTGCTGAAGACATTGAAAAACTACAAGCAGATGTCAACAAAGTTTTTGATTGGGCAGCAGAAAATAACATGATGTTTAACAGTGATAAATTTCAGGTACTCAGGTACGGCAAAAATGAGGATCTGAAACATAATACAGGGTACAAAACACAATCGAATCTTCCCATAGTAGGAAAACAGCATGTCAAGGATTTGGGAATAATGATGTCCGACGATCTAACGTTTAGGGAGCATAACCAAGCAAATATCGCGTCAGCCAGAAAAATGATCGGATGGATTACGAGAACTTTCAAATCCAGGGATCCCATCACAATGGTTGTACTCTTCAAGTCACTTGTGCTGTCCCGTCTCGAGTACTGCTCAGTACTCACTTCCCCCTTCAGAGCAGGAGAGATTGCTGAAATAGAGGGAATACAGAGAACATATACGGCACGCATAGACGAGATAAAACACCTAAATTATTGGGATCGTCTCAAAGCTCTCCAAATGTACTCTCTAGAAAGGAGACGAGAGAGATACCAAATAATATACACCTGGAAAATACTGGAGGGTCAGGTCCCAAATCTACACAGTAAAATAACAACGTACTGGAGTGAACGATATGGAAGAAAATGCAAGATTGAACCTGTGAAGAGCAGAGGTGTCATAGGCACAATCAGAGAGCACTGTATAAACATCAGGGGTCCGCGGTTGTTCAACGTCCTCCCAGCGAGCATAAGAAATATTGCCGGAACAACCGTGGACATCTTCAAGAGAAAACTGGACGGTTTTCTAAGAGAAGTTCCGGATCAGCCGGGCTGTGGTGGGTACGTGGCCCTGCGGGCCGCTCCAAGCAACAGCCTGGTGGACCAAACTCTCACAAGTCGAGCCTGGCCTCGGGCCGGGCTTGGGGAGTAGAAGAACTCCCAGAACCCCATCAACCAGGTATCAACCAGGTATGTAGACATCTACATGAATACGTCAGTCATTGACCGTTCACAAGCTTGTACAACACTGGCTAGTATACAACACTGACTGGTACAACACTGGTACACACAACACTGACTGGTACAACATTGGTACACACAACACTGACTGGTACAACATTGGTACACACAACACTGACTGGTACAACATTGGTACACACAACACTGACTGGTACAACATTGGTACACACAACACTGACTGGTACAACATTGGTACACACAACACTGACTGGTACAACACTGGTACACACAACACTGACTGGTACAACATTGGTACACACAACACTGACTGGTACAACATTGGTACACACAACACTGACTGGTACAACATTGGTACACACAACACTGACTGGTACAACATTGGTACACACAACACTGACTGGTACAACATTGGTACACACAACACTGACTGGTACAACATTGGTACACACAACACTGACTGGTACAACATTGGTACACACAACACTGACTGGTACAACATTGGTACACACAACACTGACTGGTACAACATTGGTACACACAACACTGACTGGTACAACATTGGTACACACAACACTGACTGGTACAACATTGGTACACACAACACTGACTGGTACAACATTGGTACACACAACACTGACTGGTGCAACACTGGTACACACAAGTGACTGGTGCAACACTGGTACACACAAGTGACTGGTGCAACACTGGTACACACAAGTGACTGGTGCAACACTGGTACACACAAGTGACTGGTGCAACACTGGTACACACAAGTGACTGGTGCAACACTGGTACACACAAGTGACTGGTGCAACACTGGTACACACAAGTGACTGGTGCAACACTGGTACACACAAGTGACTGGTGCAACACTGGTACACACAAGTGACTGGTGCAACACTGGTACACACAAGTGACTGGTGCAACACTGGTACACACAAGTGACTGGTGCAACACTGGTACACACAAGTGACTGGTGCAACACTGGTACACACAAGTGACTGGTGCAACACTGGTACACACAAGTGACTGGTGCAACACTGGTACACACAAGTGACTGGTGCAACACTGGTACACACAAGTGACTGGTGCAACACTGGTACACACAAGTGACTGGTGCAACACTGGTACACACAAGTGACTGGTGCAACACTGGTACACACAAGTGACTGGTGCAACACTGGTATACACAACACTGACTGGCACACTTGGAGAAGCCCAATTAATATTACAATTTATATATAAAACGTTTTTAATGAAGACTGTTTTCAATTTTAATACATTAATGAACAACTTTGTAAATTTTAATCTTAATTTCAGTTACTATTACTGCTGCGGCTATTATTGAGACTACTCTAGTCAATATTACTAATGTCACTGCTAGGCCTACAGTCACCATAACTACTTCTGTTGTCATGACTACTACTTTAGTAATTACTGCACACTTTTTTTACTAAATATCCCTGAAATTGTTAGTTATATGTTTTTAAATTTGTAAAAATAACTCTGATTTACAGTACTGTATATTTGTTTCAGTCCAGCCAGAATTTTCCCGATTTGTACAAGCAGTTGTAAATAAAGTCTGTGTCTGTCTGTGTCTCATTTACCCAAGCACAGTGGGGCAAATTTACACGTCATCGTTGGGAAGTGATGACAACTGTAACCAGAATTCATTGACTACCAACATATTGATGAACACACTCGCAGGTATCCGACTTCAAGGGTTCAATTTAGACCGTTAGTTCAGCTACAGTTCAACAAAATGTTGAATAAAGTATAGATACAAAATGTGTCAGAGAATACTTGGTTCCCTTCCCCTAAAGTCTTCCTACCACGTGCCAACCATAACAAGTGGCTCGGCCACCTGTTATGCTCAAAAGGTGTTCATGTAGTAATAAATATTAAACTTGCCGCATGTATTATGCTTTATCTAAAGATATCAATAGATTACCGCTTCAGGCAACTTAAGGTAATTATCAGGAGGAAGCGCCAAATTATCAGTAAATAAGATTTACAAATTAAGTTCTCTATAATTTACATGAAACAAAATAACAATATTTTTACTTTTTCAGTAACAACAAGATAAAATATTACATTTACATTGATGTACATAAGGCAAAAAAATCAATCACAACTGGGAGATGGTGACAGACATACCATATGACTCTGGAAATGTACCTCACAAATTTATCTCTAACATAATAATTTGAAGCCAGCTGTCACGTATAAACATAATAGCTGCTCACCCCACGATGCAAATTATTCAGTAATTTTTCACAAATTATTTCGGGTTGGGCACCATTATTTATGAGGCAGCACGAGCTATCATTAATGAAGACAGACTATAATTCTGACATGATGGAGGTTCGCCATGATTTCTCTATCCCCTCATCAGTCAGTTCATAAAATAATAATTCAACAAACAGGCTGGTTAGCGTGCCCGGTATGCACATGGCTGGTCCAGTACGACCACCTGCTGGACGGGACGGTGGGGAGCGTGATGGCTACCCCCACCAAGCCCAGGATAAAGTCCAACCCACGTCCAACAGTAAACTGTCACTACAATAAAAATAATACCCCCCTCCTACACACAGAAACACTTTCATGTATAAAAAAGATACACGACAGCATTACAAGTTTCATAAAGTGAATGGTTTCCCCCCACAGCACTTACACGCCCTAGAAGCATACGAGTCTGATCCTGCAGCTTCTCGCACTTCTGCACACTTATACTGTCTCTACATGTTTGCACTCACTATGTATATCAATATATGTATATACATATATCAATATATATATATATATATATATATATATATATATATATATATATATATATATATATATATATATATATATAAATGCCGAGAAGGAATGGTTTGGACATTCTTCATCCATTTTTAACTAAAAAACACAAAGGAACGAAAGTGATAGATTTAAAGCGAGATCTTTATGTTGTGTGAGAGTTTACTTTATCCGAAAACTTTATTCAGGAGTAAAGGTGTTGGTGGGAACACTAGTGTCACGGCCTCAATACCCTTCCTGCTCTCGCTAGGTAGGCCTATCATAGGCCTGCTCTCGCTAGGTAGGCCTTAAGTACAACACCGAACCTATCTGCTGTAAACATCATAGTCACTTACAGTCCAGTTCCGAACCCGACCTTTAATACTTTGGTCAAACTGGACTTGAGAATGGTCCAGGACGGACCGAAACGTCGTCGTCCCTTCACCTTCTAGTGTGTGGTCTGGTCAACATACTTTAGCCACGTCATTGTGACTCATCGCCTGCATATGGACCATTAATACTTTTATATATGATTTTATAGTATTTGAATAAAATATATTTAGTTTACCTGAATTTATGACTTTCGTTATTTTTTGGCATTATTTCTGCTAATGTTAATGTGAAAATCTTCACTGGTAGTGGAAAGAACGGACTTTTGTTGAATAATTTTGTCTGTGTATAACTTTACGTGGTAGTTGTCGCTGGAACTTCAGCTAGTCCTCCTAATGTTTCCCAACATCGAGAAAACGGTCAATTTAAAGTGTCCTCTCCTAATCTACCAGAGGAACGGGACAGTACGTCACTTTCGCGAGTCGCTTCCATTTTCTAGTACGGCCTTATGTAACGCGTACGAGCGAAAAGCGACGTTCTTGGTAGGAGAAGAGGTTCGCCAGAGACCACAGCATACCCACTTTCGCAAGGACCGTAAATAAGCCGTATTTAAGAACTCAGGAGCAGTAAATAAGCAATTGTTAAGAAGACAGAAAACAGTATATATGCAGTATTTACAAACGAAATAATAAAACAAAAGTTAAAATAAAAAACACAAAATCTTTAAAGATTCGCGAATGATAAGCTCATTCACGAGACACTTTAAAAATGTATATAAAAATATTATGAAAACATTACTGTACGGAGAACTGTGTGTGTATCAATGAGGTGACTTGGCCCCTTTTTCTGTCCCCGTCGTTGACAGCTGTTGACTGTTGAAAAGTTCCTGGAGGCCGAGACGTTGACAGTGAAAAATCTAGCAGTTTACAAATTTTTTTATCAAAGCTACAAGCTGCCTCTTCCTAATAAAAATTTGTTATCCAAATGCATCCTTTATTCGTTCATACAAACGGCACACACACACACACATAGGATACTAAACACACACACAAAGGATACTAAAGGAAGGTGCAGAGGCACTAAGTGTGCCACTCTCTATGGTGTATAACAGGTCACTGGAAACAGGAGACCTACCAGAAAGTTGGAAGACAGCTAACGTAGTCCCAATATACAAGAAGGGTGACAGGCAAGAGACACTGAACTACAGGCCAGTTTCCCTAACTTGTATACCATGCAAGGTGATGGAGAAGATCCTGAGGAAAAGGCTAGTAGAGCATCTCGAGGGAAACAACTTTGTAACGAACCACCAAGATGGGTTCAGAGATGGTAAATCGTGCCTTACAGATTTACTAGAATTCTATGACCAGGCAACAAAAATTAGGCAGGAAAGGGAAGGGAAGGGTAGGCCGACTGCATTTTCCTGGACTGCCAGAAAGCCTTTGACACAGTACCCCATAAAAGGCTGTTAAAAAAGTTGGAGCAACAGGCAGGAGTAGAAGGGAAGGTGCTGCAGTGGATAAGGGAGTACTTAAACAACAGGAAACAGCGAGTTATAACGGTGAAGGGGGAGACATCAGAGTGACGAGATGTCACCAGCGGAGTCCCACAGGGCTCAGTACTTGGACCCACCCTGTTTCTAATATATGTAAACGATCTTCTGGAGGGTATAGACTCATTCCTTTCAATGTTTGCTGATGATGCAAAAATTATGAGAAGAATCAAGACGGATGAAGATAGACAGAGACTACAGGATGACCTGGACAAACTGGAGGAATGGTCTAGAAAATGGCTGCTAAAGTTCAACTCAGGAAAGTGTAAAGTAATGAAATTAGGTGAAGGAAGCAGGAGGCTGAACACAAGGTACCACCTGGGAGGTGAAAACCTGCAAGAGTCAAATAGAAAGATCTGGGGGTTGATATCACACCGAACCTGTCCCCAGAGGCCCACATCAAAAGGATATCATCAGCAGCATATGCTAGACTGGCCAACATAAGAACGGCCTTTAGAAACTTGTGTAAGGAATCGTTCAGGACCCTGTATACCACTTATGTAAGACCAATCTTGGAATATGCAGCGCCAGCCTGGAGTCCATACTTAGTTAAACACAAGACGAAGTTAGAGAAGATTCAGCGGAATGCCACCAAGCTCGTCCCGGAACTGAGAGGAATTTGAGCTACGAGGAAAGGCTAAAGGAGCTGAACCTCACGTCGCTGGAAAACAGAAGAGTAAGGGGAGACATGGTAACCACCTACAAAATTCTCAGGGGAATTGACAGGATAGACAAAGACAAACTCCTCAGCACGGGTGGAACACGAACAAGGAAACACAGATGGAAACTTAGTACCCAGATGAGCCACAGAGACGTTAGAAAGAATTTTTTCAGTGTCAGAGTAGTTAATAAATGGAATGCTCTAGGAAGTGATGTAGTGGAGGCTGACTCCATACACAGTTTCAAATGTAGATATGATAAGAGCCCAGTAGGCTCAGGAATCTGTACACCAGTTGATTGACAGTTGAGAGGCGGGACCAAAGAGCCAAAGCTCAACCCCCGCAAGCACAATTAGGTGAGTACACACACATAGACACACGCATTCGTACACTCTCTCTCTCTGGTACCTTAAGATGGCGTGTATTGAGTCCAATAGTCAAGGTCGACCGCTGTAATAGCCGGAATCTTTAGATTAGTCTAATAGTGAGTCCTGGGGTACCAGGGACAGTCAGTGATGAGTCCTGGGGTATCAGGGACAGTCAGTGGTGAGTCCTGGGGTACCAGGGACAGTCAGTGATGAGTCCTGGGGTATCAGGGACAGTCAGTGGTGAGTCCTGGGGTACCTGTTTCCTGGGGGTGGAGGCCTGGTCGAGGACCGGGCCGCGGGGACACTAAAAAAGCCCCGAAATCATCTCAAGATAAGAAGATTCCATACAAAGAAGGAATCATTTAAACAGGGAAATTGAAGAAATCGAACAGAGACTGAAGCATTCAGATCAGACTGAAGAAAGGCAACTAGAACAGAAAGAAATTCAAGAAATAATGAAAACCCCAAAATATTTCTTCACATATGCGAAATCAAAAGCAAAGACCACTGCCAGTATTGGACCTATTCGTACAAGTGAAGGTTCATACACTGAGGAGGACAAGGGAATTAGTGAAATCCTAAAAAAAATAGTATGAGGACATGTTTAACACTCAAAAAAAAAAGCATGAAAGTGGAAGATCCGGACAACTTCTTTAAACTTCTTTATGCGTGATATCCAAACATAATACAGGGTACAAAACACAATCAAATCTGCCCATAGCAGGAAAACAGCATGTAAAGGATTTGGGAATAATGATGATGTCTGACAACCTAACGTTTAGGGAGCATAACCAAGCAAATATTGTGTCAGCGAGAAAATTTTTAGGATGGATTACAAGAACTTTCAAATTCAGAAATTCCATCACAATGGTTGTACTCTTCAAATCACTTGTGCTGTCCTGGCTTGAGTACTGCTCAGTGCTCACTTCCCCCTTCAGAGGGATAAAAAACAGAGGGAATACAGAGAACATATACGGCATACATAGACGCGATAACCCACATAAGTTATTGAGATCGTTTCAAAGCTCTCCAAATGTACTCGCTAGAAAGGAGATGAGAGAGATATCAAGTAATATACACGTGGAAAATACTGAAGAGCCAGGTCCCAAATCTACACAGTAAAATAACAACGTACTAGAGTGAACGATATGGAAGAAAATACAGAATAGAACCAGTGAAGAGCAGGGGTGCCATAGGCACAATCAGAGAACACTGTATAAACATCAGAGGTCCACGGTTGTTCAACACCCTCCCAGCAAGCATAAGAAATATTGCCGGAACAACCGTAGACAGCTTCAAAAGAAAACTAGATTACTTTCTTCAAGGAGTACCGGACCTACCGGGCTGTGGTGGATATGTAGGCCTGTGCATGGGTCGCTCCAAGCAACAGCCTAGTGAACTAAAGTCTCACAAGTCAAGCCTGGCCTCGGGCCGGACTTGGGGAGTAGATGAACTACCAGAGCCCCATCAACCAGGGATCAAGCAGGTATTTTCTGTGCAACTGAATTGCATAATCGCAAATAATACTAAACACGATATAGCATTAGTTGTCAACCTGGTTGTGTTGCCACCAGTGATGTTATACCAGGCGCGTGTGATGGCTGTGACCACCGTGTGTATTATGTAATTAATATGTGTCTACTGAACCATCATCGTGATTTCAGAAATCAGTATATGTCGGCTGGAGCGCATTTGCATATTACGGAACTATTGCATATCTGATGAACCCAGTAGTGTATCGCCTCGTGTGTCCTTGTGGCATGGAATCGGTGAATACAAAATTATGCTTCGTTGTTAATCATGGAATGTGTATGTGTCCCACGGAATGTGTATGTGTTCCACGGAATGTGTATGTGTCCCACGGAATGTGTATGTGTCCCACGGAATGTGTATGTGTTCCACGGAATGTGTATGTGTCCCACGGAATGTGTATGTGTCCCACGGAATGTGTATGTGTCCCACGGAATGTGTATGTGTTCCACGGAATGTGTATGTGTTCCACGGAATGTGTATGTAACCCACGGAATGTGTATGTGTTCCACGGAATGTGTATGTGTCCCACGGAATGTGTATGTATCCCACGGAATGTGTATGTGTTCCACGGAATGTGTATGTATCCCACGGAATGTGTATGTGTTTCACGGAATGTGTATGTGTCCCACGGAATGTGTATGTGTCCCACGGAATGTGTATGTGTTCCACGGAATGTGTATGTGTTCCACGGAATGTGTATGTGTTCTACGGAATGTGTATGTGTTCCACGGAATGTGTATGTGTCCCACGGAATGTGTATGTGTTCTACGGAATGTGTATGTGTCCCACGGAATGTGTATGTGTTCCACGGAATGTGTTTTGTCTGTAACGTAATCGGTACATATATTCCGCAGCAAACTATTTGTTATTACAAGCGTGACCCCTGGGTGGTCTTGTGAGGGGGTCCCTGGGTCTTGTGAGGGAGCCCCTAGGCCTTGAGGGGGAGGGGGGGTCGAGACCGTGCAGGGGTACACACAGGTGTCAGTGGTGCTCCCGGAGTTACTGCAATAACTGTCTCGAGGATGAGAGTGAAGCCCCGTGGAGCACCACGAGTGTTTAACCAACACGAGTACCTTCACTCCCCCCCCCCCTGGAGTCCAACGGAGAGACCCGCAAGGCAAGGTAATAATCAGGAGAAAGTACTAAACCAGGATGAGTGTATAGCCCTTGGAAGGGATGAGGAGCAGGGAAAAGACAGAGGTAAGGTATTATACCCAATCATTTCGACCATCGGGGATCGAACGCCGTCCTGCAAGACATTAGGCCACCTATACGAATGGTGAGACCTGCAAGGTTACACCAATTAAGGTAACACCAAAAAAAAAATCCAAATATTACTTAATCTGCCATTATTACTAAAGAACAGCAACGAATTATTTCTCACGCGACAAAAATGTGGCAGCAACAAAAAAATACGATGAAAATACATATAGAGCCGTGGAACATTCCCACATTGTGCATGCACGGAAGAGCAGATAATAATTTGTGTGTCAAACAGCACTTGTCCACGAAGGGCTGGGCAGAGTGCTGCCTCATGACCATTTGCTGTAAATTTCCCTGATTATGACAATCCTACGACGCAATACAGACCCGATGAGGCGTCACGGGGCCAGGGCCGCCCCGCCCCGCCCCCACTGTGCCACCCTGCCCCGCCCCGCCCCCACTGTGCCACCCTGCCCCGCTCCCCTGTGCCACCCTGCCCCGCCCCGCCCCCACTGTGCCACCCTGCCCCGCCCCGCCCCCACTGTGGCACCCTGCCCCGCCCCGCTCCCACTGTGCCACCCTGCCCCGCCCCGCCCCCACTGTGCCACCTTGCCCCGCCCCGCCCCCACTGTGCCACCCTGCCCCGCCCCCACTGTGCCACCCTGCCCCGACCCGCCCCCACTGTGCCACCCTGCCCCGCTCCCCTGTGACACCCTGCCCTGCCCCGCCCCCACTGTGCCACCCTGTCCCGCTCCCCTGTGCCACCCTGCCCCGCTCCCCTGTGCCACCCTGCCCCGCCCCCACTGTGCCACCCTGCCCCGCTCCCCTGTGCCACCCTGCCCCGCCCCTCCCCCACTGTGGCACCCTGCCCCGCCCCGCTCCCACTGTGCCACCCTGCCCCGCCCCGCTCCCACTGTGCCACCTTGCCTTGTTATCCTCTATAAACATCTGTAGGGACAGTCCGGTGGGCAATAAACACCTGTAGCGACATGCTAGTGTCCAGAAACATTTGTAAAAACACCCTAATGGACCAAAAACTCCTTAAGCAACACTCTGGTTAGCCAGAAACACCTGTATAGCAACACTGGTGACCCAAAGACATCTTCATCACCATACTGGTTTGCCAAGAACACCTGTTGCACCACACCCGTGGACCAAAACACCTGTAGCCCCACACTAGTAGGCCAAAACACCTGTAGCCCCACACTAGTAGGCCAAAACACCTGTAGCCCAACACTAGAAGGCCAAAACACCTGTAGCCCCACACTAGTAGGCCAAAACACCTGTAGCCCAACACTAGAAGGCCAAAACACCTGTAGCCCCACACTAGTAGGCCAAAACACCTGTAGCCCAACACAAGTAGGACAAAAACTCCGATCACGCCAGAATGAATGGTCAGAAACACCTGTAGCGACAATAAATGGCCAGAAACACCGGTAGGGACAATAATTGGCCAGAAACACCGGTAGCGACACAATGAAGAGACTGAAACACCTGAAACGAGACACTGGCCGGCCAGAAACACCGGTAGCGACACAATGGAGGACAAGAAACCTCTGTGATGACACAATGGAGTGCCAGAAACACCTGTGGTGACACAAAGAAGGGCCAGAAACACTTGTGATGACACAACGGAGG
Source organism: Procambarus clarkii (assembly GCF_040958095.1). Taxonomy (NCBI): domain Eukaryota; kingdom Metazoa; phylum Arthropoda; class Malacostraca; order Decapoda; family Cambaridae; genus Procambarus; species Procambarus clarkii. The sequence goes on from NC_091158.1 coordinate 9,090,059, forward strand.
GCCAGAAACCAAGCCTGAGTCTTGCAGTGACCCCTGCGAACTGTGAACAGATCACCGGTGCCATAAAGTGAACCCATCAACACCCAACAACCAACTGTGACACAGTAAGTGTACCGCTCCAATCACCAGGAAACTGAAACACGCATAAAACTTACTTTTATTCCTCAATAAATACGAATAACATTAACCAAAATCAGTTCAGTAGTAACGTACATTAAAATAATAATAATAATAATAATAATAATAATAATAATAATAATAATAATAATAATGAGAAAATCCGTAGGAGACGAGATGAGGATTCGAACCTATGTGGTGGGTGTTCCCAGACACACGCCCCAGACAACCAATCCACGGCATGAAAAGGATTGCAACCTGGAGTTCTGCTGAACACACGAGGGTTTCCTGAGGCTTCTACTGAAGCCGGAAACGCATTCGAACCCTCATCACGGTTCGAATTATCATCACGACTCCTACGGATTTTTTCACTGATACATCACGTTAGTGTGATTACTCTCTGTGTAATAATAATAATAATAATAATAATAATAATAATAATAATAATAATAATAATAATAATAATAATAATAATTATAATAATTATCAAGGCCTACATAAATTATAAACATAAGAACAACAAAAAGATTATTAATAAACTTAGGAAGCAAGCAGTCATATTGAATGAACATGATAAATATTTTCATGCTTGCGCAAATAATGTGACTTTTAGAAGTAACTCGTCTATGTAACACCAGTTGAAAGATTATTTAAGGTATACTCCAATGAAACATAAGAAAAACATAATCTCTCAACCCACGCTTCTATGTAACATACGTAGAAAGATTATACAGACAGAACTTCTCTATACACCAGCAGAAAGCAACTTTAAATAACGCTTCTACTCTAAAAATAGCAGGAAGTCCCTTCAAACGACGCTTCTCTATGTAACACCAGCAGGAGTCCCATCAAACAAAGCTTCTCTATGTAACACCAGCAGGAAGTCCCTTCAAACAAAGCTTCTCTATGTAACACCAGCAGGAAGTCCCTTCAAACGACGCTTGTCTATGTAACACCAGCAGGAAGTCCCTTCAAACGACGCTTGTCTATGTAACACCAGCAGGAAGTCCCTTCAAACGACGCTTCTCTATGTAACACCAGCAGGAAGTCCCTTCAAACGACGCTTCTCTATGTAACACCAGCAGGAAGTCCCTTCAAACGACGCTTCTCTATGTAACACCAGCAGGAAGTCCCTTCAAACGACGCTTCTCTATGTAACACCAGCAGAGAGATGCCTCCTCATCAGAAACCATCTCCAGACATGGACCAATGCCATTCTCAAGTACAAGCAAAACAATCGAACCTCGCAGCAGTCAAGTGAACATGGGACCCACAAGAACACTAACCTCAGGATCCAACTCTCGCACCTCAGGACCTAAATCAGCTTCCGGAGGGCATAATGACTGACGTCTACCTCATCACAGCTTCTACATTCAACCACAGAGAATAATTACCCGCGCCTAAAGGTCGCAGAACAGAATTAACTTTTAGATTAAGCACTGAATTCTTCAGTCTCGGAGAGGCAGCGGGGGATGAGGAGGATGAGAAAGAGGATCGGAATCAGTATCAGTATCAGGAGCAGCATCAACTTCAGCAGTTGCTGCTGCTGATGTTGCTGATGCTGCTCCTGCTGGTGGTGGTGTTCCTCCTGTTACTGCTGCTCCTGCTGCTCCTGCTGCTCCTCGACCGTGACCCCCGTTGTAAGACAAGGGGCGTAACAGGTGTGTGTTGTGTTAATTTCTTGTGGACCTTTAGTTGTCAATGTTGCTGCTGCTTTTTGTTATTTCTTTTGTGGCGGTTAAAGTTATTGCTGTTCTTAGCGTTGCTGTTTTATAAATAATTATAACACTGTCAGTAGCAGCAACATAATAGGAACAATGGCAAGTTTGAATTAATACTAATACTATTATTATCGTGCTTATAATTATTCTTCAGCATTTTCAATCACAACCACTATCATCAAATCACCATCACCATAACCACGAAATCGCGTCCACAATAAGTACACCATCACAATTATCACTATCGTCACCATCACAATCTCCATCACCAACACAGTCTTCACCACCACCATTAGAGAACACTTTCTCATACCATTACAGCCGCTTAACAACTATGATCATCACTTTTAGTTTGCATGCAATGACAGTGGCATGGAACAAATAATCAGACAAGACTGGCTGGCCTTGTCAGGCGTTGTTAATTACCGCCACTTTGGGTGTGTGTCTCTGTGGCGAGGGTTATAGAGGTAAATATGGCTCGACGGGTAGAGAGAGAGAGAGAGAGAGCGAGAGAGAGAGCGAGAGAGAGAGCGAGAGAGAGAGCGAGTGAGAGCGAGAGAGAGAGAGAGAGAGAGAGAGAGAGAGAGAGAGAGAGAGAGAGAGAGAGAGAGAGAGAGAGAGAGAGAGAGAGAGAGAGAGAGAGAGAGAGAGAGAGAGAGACAGAGAGAGAGAGAGAGAGAGAGAGAGAGAGAGAGAGAGAGAGAGAGAGAGAGAGAGAGAGAGAGAGAGAGAGAGAGAGAGAGAGAGAGAGAGAGAAGGTGGGGGGGACACAGCAAGAAGCCGAGCAAGAGACAGACAGACAGGCGTGGAGGAGGTCCACAGGAGTAAAAAGAGCGTGCCTAAAGATATAAGCCACCGCCATATTACCTGTACTTATAAACACATAATTTAGACATATAATGTTATATCATTAACTCGATATATTGCTATAGACGAACTCAATAATCCGATATGTCGACATTCTTCATTCCCTAATCGTTGTTCTTTTCCTTAATTACAACTTCCTTGACTTGGGGCAGTTTCTTAAGATCGCCTCGAGAAATGACAATCTAAGCACCCAATATCTAGACCGGACTCCGCCTCCGGGGCCCCAACCACCGCCCACTGCATTCTTCACACACAAAAACGCAATTAAAATCGCGCCACTTTATGCTCCGCTGCTGATGCTCAAACAAAAATGTGTTTGTAGCAATAAACCCGTATAAGGCGAGCAACTTGTATAATGACTGCTGTAATATTGCTAATTAAGCTACACTAATTTGTCTTCCGTGTGTGATTCCAAATTACAGAAGTAGCTGATTATACTTACCTAGTTGTGCTTGCAGGGGTTGAGCTTTGGCTCTTTGGTCCCGCCTCTCAACCGTCAATCAACAGGTGTACAGATTCCTGAGCCTACTGGGCTCTATCATATCTACATTTGAAACTGTGTATGGAGTCAGCCTCCACCACATCATTTCCTAGTGCATTTCATTTACTAACTACTCTGACATTTAATAAGATCTTTCTAATGTCTCTGTTGCTCATTTCGGTACTCAGCTTCTACCTGTGTCATCTTATGCGTCTACCACACATGTTAAGTAATCCATCCTTGACTACCCCTGTCAATTTCCCCTGATAATTTTGTATGTGGTAATCATGTCTTCTGTTTTCCAGCGACGTGAGGTACAGTTCACTCAGCCTGTTCTCGTAACTCATGCCTCTTAGTTCTGGGACTAGCCTAATAGCATACCTCTCAACTTTTTCCAGCTTCGACTTGTGCTTGACAAGGTACGGGCTCCATTCTGGGGCCGCATACTCCAGGATTGGTCTTACATATGTGGTATACAAGGTTCTGTACGATTCCTTAAACATGTTTCTTAAGGCTGTTCTGATGTTAGCCACACTCGCATACGCCGCCGATGTTATTATTTTGATGTATGGCTTCAGGAGACAGGTTTGGCGTGATATCAACTCCTAGATCTTTCACGATCTTCGTGAAATAAAGGACTTCATCTCCAATTCTGTAACCAGTGTCTGGCTTCCTATTTCCTCCACCTAGTTTCATTACTTTACATTTACTTGGGTTGAACTTTAGTAGCCCAACTTTAGTAGGTGTGTGTGTGTGTGTGTGTGTGTGTGTGTGTGTGTGTGTGTACTCACCTAGTTGTACTCACCTAGTTGTGTTTGCGGGGGTTGAGCTCTGGCTCTTTGGTCCCGCCTCTAAACCGTCAATCAACAGGTGTACAGATTCCTGAGCCTATCGGGCTCTGTCATATCTACACTTGAAACTGTGTATGGAGTGAGCCTCCACCACATCACCCCCTAATGCATTCCATTTGTCAACCACTCTGACACTAAAAAAGTTCTTTCTAATATCTCTGTGGCTCATTTGGGCACTCAGTTTCCACCTGTGTCCCCTTGTGCGTGTTCCCCTTGTGTTAAATAGACTGCCTTTATCTACCCTATTAATCCCCTTCAGAATCTTGAATGTGGTGATCATGTCCCCCCTAACTCTTCTGTCTTCCAGCGAAGTGAGGTTTAATTCCCGTAGTCTCTCCTCGTAGCTCATACCTCTCAGCTCGGGTACTAGTCTGGTGGCAAACCTTTGAACCTTTTCCAGTTTAGTCTTATCCTTGACTAGATATGGACTCCATGCTGGGGCTGCATACTCCAGGATTGGCCTGACATATGTGGTATACAAAGTTCTGAATGATTCTTTACACAAGTTTCTGAATGCCGTTCGTATGTTGGCCAGCCTGGCATATGCCGCTGATGTTATCCGCTTGATATATGCTGCAGGAGACAGGTCTGGCGTGATATCAACCCCCAAGTCTTTTTCCTTCTCTGACTCCTGAAGAATTTCCTCTCCCAAATGATACCTTGTATCTGGCCTCCTGCTCCCTACACCTATCTTCATTACATTACATTTGGTTGGGTTAAACTCTAACAACCATTTGTTCGACCATTCCTTCAGCTTGTCTAGGTCTTCTTGAAGCCTCAAACAGTCCTCTTCTGTTTTAATCCTTCTCATAATTTTAGCATCGTCCGCAAACATTGAGAGAAATGAATCGATACCCTCCGGGAGATCATTTACATATATCAGAAACAAGATAGGACCGAGTACAGAGCCCTGTGGGACTCCACTGGTGACTTCACGCCAATCGGAGGTCTCACCCCTCACCGTAACTCTCTGCTTCCTATTGCTTAGATACTCCCTTATCCACTGGAGCACCTTACCAGCTACACCTGCCTGTCTCTCCAGCTTATGTACCAGCCTCTTATGCGGTACTGTGTCAAAGGCTTTCCGACAATCCAAGAAAATACAGTCCGCCCAGCCCTCTCTTTCTTGCTTAATCTGTGTCACCTGATCGTAGAATTCTATCAAGCCTGTAAGGCAAGATTTACCCTCCCTGAATCCATGTTGGCGATTTGTCACGAAGTCCCTTCTCTCCAGATGTGTTACCAGGTTTTTTCTCACGATCTTCTCCATCACCTTGCATGGTATACAAGTCAAGGACACTGGCCTGTAGTTCAGTGCCTCTTGTCTGTCGCCCTTTTTGTATATTGGGACCACATTCGCCGTCTTCCATATTTCTGGTAGGTCTCCCGTCTCTAGTGATTTACTATACACTATGGAGAGTGGCAAGCAAAGTCCCTCTGCACACTCTTTCAGTACCCATGGTGAGATCCCATCTGGACCAACCGCCTTTCTAACATCCAGATCCAGCAGGTGTCTCTTGACCTCCTCTCTCGTAATTTCGAACTCCTCCAAGGCCGCCTGGTTTACCTCCCTTTCTCCTAGCACAGTGACCTCACCCTGTTCTATTGTGAAGACCTCCTGGAACCTCTTGTTGAGTTCCTCACACACCTCTCTGTCATTCTCTGTATACCTGTCCTCGCCTGTTCTAAGTTTCAATACCTGTTCTTTCACTGTTGTTTTCCTTCTGATGTGACTGTGGAGTAGCTTTGGTTCGGTCTTGGCTTTGTTTGCTATATCATTTTCAAAATTTTTCTCTGCTTCTCTTCTCACCCTGACGTACTCATTCCTGGTTCTCTGGTATCTCTCCCTGCTTTCTGGTGTTCTGTTATTCCGGAAGTTCCTCCACGCCTTTTTGTTCAGTTTCTTCGCTTCCATACATGCCCTATTATACCATGGATTCTTCTGTTGCTTCTCGGATTTTTCCCTTTGGGCCGGGATGCACCTGTTTACTGCCTCCTGACACTTTTGGGTAACATAGTCCATCATACCCTGTACAGACTTGTCTCTGAGGTCTGTGTCCCAAGGTATTTCACTTAGGAAACTTCTCATCTGTTCATAATTCCCCTTTCGGTATGCCAGCCTTTTGATTCCTAGTTCTTTTTGGGGGGAGATAAGTCCTAGCTCTACCAGGTACTCAAAGTTCAATACACTGTGGTCACTCATTCCCAAGGGCGCTTCCATCTTAACTTCCCTTATATCCCATTCATTTAGGGTAAATATCAAATCAAGCATTGCTGGTTCATCTTCTCCTCTCATTCTTGTTGGCTCTTTGGTATGCTGGCTTAGAAAGTTTCTTGTTGCCACGTCCAGCAGCTTAGCTCTCCATGTTTCTGGTCCTCCATGCGGGTCTCTGTTCTTCCAATCTATCTTCCCATGGTTGAAGTCTCCCATAATTAGTAGTCCAGATCCATTCCTGCTAGCAACAGAAGCTGCTCTTTCTATTATGAAAGTGTGTGTGTGTGTGTGTGTGTGTGTGTGTGTGTGTGTGTGTGTGTGTGTGTGTGTGTGTGTGTGTGTGTGTGTGTGTGTGTGTGTGTGTGTGCGTGCGCGCGCGCGCATGTGTGTGTGTGTACATGTGTGCAAATTCAGAGTGTGCGTGGGGCAACAGGTAAGATGTGAACTGAAGCAATTAATTACCACCACTCACACCTGTGGTGGAAGGTTGCTACAGCTCAGGTCTGACAGCGGTGGGTATAGGGCGAGCAAGAGAGAACGCGCTTCTCCCAGAGTTCACATCACAGTCGTCACCTCCCCAAACCTCCCCTAATATGTCACTTTTTTTACGTAATCGACCAACACGTTAAAAACCCGTCGCATTAGTAAAATTTAAACAATAGTAATACTGACCTTTTCTCTACATCGACTTCAGAGATGGGTTGCATGGGTTAGTACGTTTCTGGTCATGCAAAACAATTGCATTTTTTACGGAATAGTAAATCAAAAGAACGGGCCTTAAGGACCTGCACTAAACACTATCAGATTTATTATTATTAACATCTTTATTGACAAACGTTAATTACAATTTTGCCTAATATGAGGAATTCAATAGGTCTTATTAGAGTGAGGATACTGCTAGTATTCACTATCTGATGTAGACTTGACAAAATGTAAACTCTGTCAGCAGAACTATTCGTATACTTTGCGTCATTATATAATGGAATGTGAAAAAATCGCGGAATACAGAGATAACACCATCAATGGTGTCCAAGAAATGTGTAAGTACTTCATTCATAATGATGTACTGAAAGGAATCTTAGCGAAGTATCCAAAATGTGCTTACTGTAGGTGCAGCCTGCACATGACTGTAGGTGCAGCCTGCACATGACTGTAAAGCTGCCGCCCAGTTGGGTGGGTGTGGAGCAAGACTAGTAACTGTGTGACTCACCATAGATGTAAAGTGCCTTGTATAGTGACTGTTGTGAGCCTCTTGTTGAATCACTTGTGATATAAGAAGATTATCGATGTGTACATGCATTTGAGTAAATGATTGTATATATATGTACATGAATATGTAACATTAACAATTGTGTAACTAACTTCGAAAGATTGTCACTTGCTTAGCTAAACTTACTATAGGGTTCATTTCCTGAACCCATTATGGGCCTCTGTAACCCTTTCCACCACCGCCCACGGGATGGGTATGGGGTGCACAATAAAGAAAGAATCAATCAATCAATCATTCGCTGTCACACAGGACAGAGGATCACACACAAGACAATAAACCATCGGCTGAAGCACATATATATTATGGTTACAATCAACCACATTAGACAGTATACACGTTTCAGTGTACGAATATGTTAATACAACTTTCTATTGTGCACTGCCACACAAGGGCAGGGTCGCGTTCACAAGAGCTGCAGGTTAAATATAAATAAAATTGTTCTTCATTCTTTAAAATGGACAAGCAAATGTAGGATAAATTGTTAGGATGTCGTCCAGTGCACCAGATTCAATGAATTAGTTACACAGTTGATGGTACAATACGCTCTTGCTATTTGGGGAGCGACAAGTATAAAGTGGTTACCCTGGAAACAAACCGAAACTGTCTCTATTTTCCGCTTGTTACAACTTGTAATAAAGTTGTTACATCTTGGCTTAATGTGTTTATGACGTATTAGAACACTGTTACAACTTGCTATATTGGTTTTTATAACTGGTTAGGAAGTTGTAAAACTTGTTCGAGCGTTGTACCAACGTCGTAGTTTCGGTGTGTTTGGCGGGAATTTTACCTAACCAGAAGCGTTCGAACTTACAGGCAGCTCCCCCCCCCCCCTTCCCTAACATATCGGGCTCAATGTTCATTGCCCGAGGAAACGTTTACATCGCAGTGCTTTCAATTTCCTTAAAGCACCATTTTGTCAATGGCTTCAAAACTACTCTGTATTAATTGTAAATGTGAGGACAGGTTGGTGTAGATACCCCGATGTAGTAGTGAGGTGATGCCAGGGGAAGATGCTTACATAACATTATATCTGTGATGAGAGCGGCGATATCTGATTACACTTTGATCATCTTACAAGCAGCTGTGGCAAACTTTGGTTATATTGATGAGATGCTACAGTTACCAGTAGACAGTACAGGTTGTTGGGACGACTACAAGAAGTGTCCCAGTAGACAGTACAGGCTGTTGGGACGACTAGAAGAAGTGTACCAGTACACAGTACAAGCTGTTGGGACGACTACAAGAAGTGTACCAGTACACAGTACAAGCTGTTGGGACGACTACAAGAAGTGTACCAGTACACAGTACAAGCTGTTGGGACGACTACAAGAAGTGTCCAGTACACAGTACAAGCTGTTGGGACGACTACAAGAAGTGTCCCAGTACACAGTACAGGCTGTTGGGACGATTGCGTGCGGCAACAACTTTGTAACAATTATCGACAGTGATTTTCATGAGAATACATTTATTTTGAGCGCATCCGACATGGAAGCAAACGTAGAGAGCACTTAGTTTAGGACTTAAAGCCTCGCGGCATAAGAGTCATTGTAATGTGGAAGACCCCTGATACATTGAGCTTTTCTGTCAACACCCTCAAGCAGTATTTAAAAACAGCCTTTAGCATCCTGTGCACTAAAGCTGAATTCCAACGTTGTAAAGATTGTCCTGCGACTTTTGAGCGTCCTCCAAAGCGGAAACGATGTAGCCAACTGAGTGTTCAAATTAGCAGTGTCCGTGCTGTAGGACCCACGATATATCCTATAGGAAAGATATATGCTTTTGGACGCTATATATATTCACTAGGGCCGCTCATGGTTCAAAACAAATAATATACGCTCCAGAATTTAGAATAAAGCTTTGAGGATCGTTATATATTTTAGGTGTGCACCTTAATAAAGTAACTCTTATGACATATCCTTATTAACTTAGGAAAAGGTTCGCCCTTTAGACCCTGAAAGCAAGCACACGTTACGGCAAGACTTAAGTTTGTTTTATACGTCAAGTTGGCCAGTATTACCTCCAGGAAGCACGAGTGTGCTTGCTGGAAATCAGAGCTCCACAAATGTAGAAATGTCTATTGGGCTACCATCACGATGAACGTTTTTTTGGGTCTTAATCTTTTCATAGAGCAGTTCAATTTCCTTCATAAAGACGTCTTATACATAGGCAATAGTTACAGGATGCCAGGTGTTGTGTCGAGGACGACCTTTGACCTTGCAACTCTAGCGAAGTGTTGTGCCATGCAGAGACACCAGAGTTGCTAGGATAATTTCACGGCACTTCACTACAACACCTGCACTGGCGGCACCACAACACCTGCACTGGCGGCACCACAACACCTGCACTGGCGGCACCACAACACCTGCACTGGCGGCACCACAACACCTGCACTGGCGGCACCACAACACCTGCACTGGCGGCACAACAACACCTGCACTGGCGGCACAACAACACCTGCACTGGCGGCACCACAACACCTGCACTGGCGGCACCACGACATATGCACTGGCGGCACCACAACACCTGCACTGGCGGCACCACAACACATGCACTGGCGGCACCACAACACCTGCACTGGCGGCACCACAACACATGCACTGGCGGCACAACAACACCTGCACTGGCGGCACAACAACACCTGCACTGGCGGCACAACAACACCTGCACTGGCGGCACCACGACACATGCACTGGCGGCACCACAACACAAGCACTGGCGGCACCACAACACATGCACTGGCGGCACCACAACACCTGCACTGGCGGCACCACAACACCTGCACTGGCGGCACCACGACACATGCACTGGCGGCACCACAACACAAGCACTGGCGGCACCACAACACCTGCACTGGCGGCACCACAACACAAGCACTGGCGGCACCACAACACCTGCACTGGCGGCACCACAACACCTGCACTGGCGGCACCACAACACCTGCACTGGCGGCACCACAACACCTGCACTGGCGGCACCACAACAGGTGCACCAACAGTGCCACAACAGGTGCACCAACAGCACCACACCAGGGGTACCAACAGCACCACAACAGGGGTACCAACAGCACCACAACAGGTGCACCAACAGCACCACAACAGGTGCACCAACAGCACCACAACAGGGGCACCAACAGCACCACAACAGGTGCACCAACAGCACCACAACAGGTGCACCAACAGCACCACAACAGGTGCACCAACAGCACCACACCAGGGGTACCAACAGCACCACAACAGGGGTACCAACAGCACCACAACAGGGGCACCAACAGCACCACAACAGGGGCACCAACAGCACCACAACAGGTGCACCAACAGCACCACAACAGGGGCACCAACAGCACCACAACAGGTGCACCAACAGCACCACAACAGGTGCACCAACAGCACCACAACAGGTGCACCAACAGCACCACAACAGGTGCACCAACAGTACCACAACAGGGGCACCAACAGCACCACAACAGGTGCACCAACAGCACCACAACAGGTGCACCAACAGCACTACAACAGGTGCACCAACAGCACCACAACAGGGGCACCAACAGCACCACAACAGGTGCACCAACAGCACCACAACAGGTGCACCAACAGCACCACGACAGGGGCACCAACAGCACCACAACAGGTGCACCAACAGCACCACAACAGGTGCACCACTGTCCATGACTCTCAACGGGCACCAAACACCACCAATTCACGGATCACTCCTGTATGTTGCATGTGTGTCTCCTTCCCCCGGCGCTACGCTGCAACCCTGTCTTATCTGCAGGTTTGGAGTAGCAACCCTGTCTTACCTGCAGGTTTGGAGTAGCAACCCTGTCTTATCTGCAGGTTTGGAGTAGCAACCCTGTCTTACCTGCAGGTTTGGAGTAGCAACCATGCCTTACCTGCAGGTTTGGAGTAGCAACCCTGTCTTACCTGCAGGTTTGGAGTAGCAACCCTGTCTTACCTGCAGGTTTGGAGTAGCAACCCTGTCTTACCTGCAGGTTTGGAGTAGCAACCATGCCTTACCTGCAGGTTTGGAGTAGCAACCCTGTCTTACCTGCAGGTTTGGAGTAGCAACCATGCCTTACCTGCAGGTTTGGAGTAGCAACCCTGTCTTACCTGCAGGTTTGGAGTAGCAAACGTGTATTCACCTAGTTGTGTCTGCGGGGGATGAGCTCTGCTCTTTCGGCCCGCCTCTCAACTGTCAATCAACTGTTTAATAACTACTTTTTTTTTGTTTTTGTTTTTTCCACACCACACACACACACACACGGAAGCAGCCCGTGACAGCTGACTAACTCCCAGGTACCTATTTACTGCTAGGTAACAGGGGCATTCAGCGTGAAAGAAACTTTGCCCATTTGTTTCTGCCGGGTGCGGAAATCGAACCCGCGCCACAGAATTACGAATCCTGCGCGCTATCCACCAGACTACCAGGCCCCCTGGTAGCCTGGTGGATGTGTGTGTGTGTGTGTGTGTGTGTGTGTGTGTGTGTGTGTGTGTGTGTGTGTGTGTGTGTGTGTGTGTGTGTGTGTGTGTTACCTGGAGGGTTGATGTATTCCCCATCTGTATTCCCTAGAATGCAAGCAGGAGAAATACATAATAATTTTCACTTGGAAAATACTGTAAGGACTGCTTTCAAATCTGCACACAGAAATAACACCACACGAGACCAGGAGGCATGGCAGGATGTGCAAAATAGCGGCGATGAAATGCAGAGGTGCATTAGGTACACAGAGAGAGAACTTTATCTACATCAAAGGCCCAAGACTTTTCAACACTCTCTATACATAAGGGACATAACTGGCCGATTTCTCTGTGTTCAAAAGAAACTTGATAACCACCAAAGGTTACCTGATCAACCAGGATGTGACTCAAAATTCAGGCTGCGAGCAGCTGTGTGGAACAGCCTGGTTGACCAGACCACCAAACTATGAGGCCTGGTCCTGGACCAGGCTGCGGGGACGTTGCTCCTCGGCGGTATGAAACATGAAAGAACATCCCTTGAGTGAACAATGAGAAGCACTTGTCTAGGCTAAAACAGAGGAAGAAATTAGGAACTCTAATAGAAAATACTCAGTATGAGGAGCTCCCACAGTCAGAAGGTTACTTCTGTTGATATTATCTCACGTATTGTTGAAGCTATATTTTATATTAAGGGACTACACTAATGAATGTGTCGGCGATCTTTTAATGAAGCTGCTCTTAAAGTTCCCCGCTGATGAATCCTTCAATGAACTTGTGATTACGAATTCTGCAGGAATTTTTATGATAATGAACGAATGTTGTTGGTACATTTTGAATATAATGAAGCTTAACAACAAAATCACCAGAGAAAACCAATGCCAAAACATTGACGCAAAGGCACTTATATAATATTATTTAATATATATTCACAAAAGTAAAAAAGTTATCTTAGTATCCAGATCAAACCACGGTGAAAAAAATTGGAAGCAATCGTATTAGAGCAGCAACCCACATTCCTCACTTCTTCAGGGACGAATAAATGTGACGAAGGTTGATACTTGGAGGAGAGCGCTTACACCAGTCTTATAATTTATTTTACCGTGGTTTATATTTTTTCCATATATATATATATATATATATATATATATATATATATATATATATATATATATATATATATATATATATATATATATATATATATATATATATTTATTTATTTATTTATTTATTTATTTTTGAACTTCGTGTTCAAATGCACGAGTAATCTGCAGCGCTCGCTCAATGTGAGGAACGTGCAGGAATACGTCATCAATATACGAGAGGCCGCCCATCACCCTAGACACCCCACAGCACAACAATTGTTGCCAAAGCTGTTCATAGCCACACACCCAACAGCTCCAGCATCGTTAGACTCAAACAAGTGCAGGTAAAGTATCTATTTAGAATAATATGAATTATCAAAAAAATAAAGCTTAATTTATATTTGTAACTTCTGAGTGTCCAACGATCAGACCATAAAGCGTTTGACCCATTTATTCCTTGTGAATGATCTGAACAATATATAAAAATCAGAATATTACATTAATATATTTAAAATTTGGCGACCATAAATCAATGTTAAATATTCCCCCGCTCGTACAGCGTACCAGCTTCTGTACAAATATCCGTGTCTGTGTTTGAGACTAATACGACCTCGTTTATAACCAGAGTGTAATAGCCCATTTACAGTCACGTGGTTATGGCTGGCAGCTACTGTGCAAGCCGCTCCACTCATAAAGCTCATTTGTTACTGTTGTGTAACTCATTTGTAATAATTGTGAGCGGGGCACTAATGACGGCCGTGGATCACGCAGATTTCCCTGCTTAATGACCCAGGCGATGCGACACTTGAGCGTGATTGCCAGGTTCCGCTACATTGGTTCTCGGTGGAGTCCTTAATTTAGGAAAATAACCGTACATAACCACGCAGGCCTGATTGCAATAACAACCTGTGGGCGCCGGGTGATTAAGGGCCTTCCATTGTTGCGGACGAGGCGATTGTCGCCAACCGGCCTGAGTGGCGCGATAGGTGACAATTTCATGGCTAGACGAAGGGTTTGGAGGTGTGGGGGTAGGATAGACTGTTGGGATGGGATGGTGAGTCTCTATCCCCATTCCCCTTCAACACACAACCATACAATAAAGGACGTCGCCCTCAGGACAGCGCACATACTCAACTTCCCGGACAAGGCGAGTCTTGACACTGGGGTCTCCAATATCCGTTGTACATAACAGCCAACATCTTGGCATACCCACACCGCCTGACCTATTCACTACCAACCGACTTTCCACAGCCTCTACAATGATTAGAAAAGCCGTTAAAGAATGGGACTCACTAGTGAACATTCTGCACCTAGATCCGCCACCAAGATAATGTTATTAAAACACGACTAAAACAGAAGCGAAAAAGAAACAGGGAAAAGGGAGGAAACCCCACCTCCATTTAAAACTTTGACCTAAATATCAGAGTAACAAGGTTATCGCGAATAACCGAACTCAATTACGGGTTCACCATTGCCCGTACTACTTGGAACTTTTTGTTCAGAATTGCTGAATCTAAAACAACATACCACCACTCGACGCTGAAGCGAAACATTATACTGCTGAATACCTGCTGAAGCATCACACTATATTGCTGAGTACCTGCTGAAGCGTCACATTATACTGCTGAGTTCCTGCTGAAGCGTCACACTATACTGCTGAGTACCTGCTGAAGCGTCACATTATACTGCTGAGTTCCTGCTGAAGCGTCACATTATACTGCTGAGTACCTGCTGAAGCGTCACATTATACTGCTGAGTTCCTGCTGAAGCGTCACATTATACTGCTGAGTACCTGCTGAAGCGTCACATTATACTGCTGAGTACCTGCTGAAGCGTCACATTATACTGCTGAGTTCCTGCTGAAGCGTCACACTATACTGCTGAGTACCTGCTGAAGCGTCACACTATACTGCTGAGTTCCTGCTGAAGCGTCACACTATACTGCTGAGTTCCTGCTGAAGCGTCACATTATACTGCTGAGTTCCTGCTGAAGCGTCACATTATACTGCTCATTCATTATGAAGTGGTTCAGTAAGCGCTAAATATTCGTGTGTACCAGAGTTAGGATTCCTGAGTGGCTGACGACTTCCTCAGAGGAATGAATGAATTATCAGGGGAAAGCGCCAAGCTATTACGACTATATAGCACTTGGAAGGGGGTCAGGATAAGGATTTGGGATGGGACGGGGGGGAAGGAATGGTGCCCAACCACTTGGAAGGTCGGGGATTGAACGCCGTTTGTTCCTCAGAGGAACAAACGCGGGGAAACCTCATGTAAACAAACGAGAGGGAAGCAGCGTGATGCAGGAGTATCGTCACAGTTTTCAGGGTTTGATATAATTCGGCAAATCACGCAAAAATGGGGGTAATTTTGCGAGTTTATGGGTGGAAGTGAAGAGAAAATCCGTGGGATACACGCTCCCTTCCTGCCGTTTGTATGCTATATAAAGTAGCAGGTTGCACGCATGGCTTTATCAGGATATGGACATCAATAAGCGTAAAAATGTTTGCTCGTCATCCTCGCCTGCCTCAACAAGGGCCAGGATTCATCAATCATTTACGCAAAATACTTACGAAACCTATACGTCTTTCCTCAATCATGGCTGTTTTGTTTACATTTATTACACTGTGAGCTCCCAACCACTGTGAGGTTGTTTGTAATAATAATAATAACCATGGGTTGCGAAGATTCTAAACTTATAAACAGTTTAATAAATGTAAACAAAGCCGCCATGATTGAGGAAAGTTGTACAAGTTTCCTTTGTGGTGCCGCAAATGCTCGATGCATCATGGCCTTGCGCTCATCCAGTCGGCAAAACATGCTCGAGTAACGTCTAATCAACGAAGGATCTACGTTATCAATGTTGGTTCATTGTTACATCAACGTCACTTACTCACATTTGCCCTGGGAGGCTTGCCTCAACCCGGCCTCAACTTGTCCATTCACATATTCAGAACAAAAGACATAATCCAGGTGCTATGTATCGTATTACAATGTGGTGCTATGTATCGTATTACAATATGGTGCTATGTATCGTATTACAATATGGTGCTATGTATCGTATTACAATGTGGTGCTATGTATCGTATTACAATGTGGTGCTATGTATCGTATTACAATGTGGTGCTATGTATCGTATTACAATATGGTGCTATGTATCGTATTACAATGTGGTGCTATGTATCGTATTACAATATGGTGCTATGTATCGTATTACAATATGGTGCTATGTATCGTATTACAATATGGTGCTAATGTCACCGTCTGCCTTATAAGTATCACCGAGGCTTGAATGAATCAGTTGGCTCAAGTCTTGCAAGCAATCTCTATGTCTTACTAGACAGAGAGTCGGGCTTGAAACGACAGCTGAGCATCGGAGTTACAGAATCTGTAGCGCGGGAAAAGAACACCGCTTGGACCTCTACTCAAGACACTGTCCATCTAAGAAACATCCGAAACATCCGTACTTTACTAAATATCACATTGCTTCAATTTGGGAAAAACTTTCGGATATATAGATACTGATTTAGACCCGCAAGATAACGCAAGTTTGAGGGCTGGTAAATGTTAATCTCCTTGTTTGGAGCTCTTTTCACTTGAGACAGTTAGGTAAGGCAAGAGGCGGGGACTCGGTTCACGGAGTGGATTGGTTGGAGGTTTATTCTTGACCAATCTGCAGTAATATCTTGTTACCCTCCACCGTGCCTGTTCATCCCCCTCCTCTACCCTACTATCCCACCACCACCTTCCTCACCCTTCCTCCTCTCCATCATCCCAACAAACTCCATCCCAGTAATCCCCATCTCCACCCAATCTCTCCTCTCCCCAACCCCCATTCAATCACTTCCATCACCAATCCCGCCTTATCCTTCACATGTCCAACTTCCCCCTGTGGGAACCGACCTGTGAGATTTATATTTATTTAATTTATATGAATTTATATTTACGTTAATTTATATACTTCGATAGCAATTTGTATAATGATAAGTGGACTGTATTTCTGCAATAATCTCATAATCTCACAAATCGATCCTCTACACATTAGGGGGGGTTTAATAGTTTATATATATATGCAGCCAATCAAACTACAGAAATAACTACATACATTAAAGAGGTTCCTTATCTTATAGTACAGCAGGTTAGTCCACCAGGTATAACTAGGGTGTAGACACCAAATTATCCTCTTTGAGGTAGCTTCCATATCACCCAGTAACTGGTGCACAAATCTTGCATCCTCGTCTTGACCTGTCAAAAGTGCGCTAGCTGTGAAGCCAGATACCTATATATGACAAGTATATCAGAGAAAACAGTACATGGAACATGAAGACCTGGCTTAATTACCTTTAGTTTGAGGCTTCCATGTGATCTAACCGGGTCACCCTATATCCTGACATTAATGGCCATAAATGAATGATAAACGGGTTTCGGATAGACACTTAACTTGAATTTGTAGACAGCGTGTTGACAATGGTACACTTCTGGTTTCCATAACACTACGTCCAAGTAAAATTAACAGGAGCCGAATTTGCTCCCGTGTGAGCCTCTGGTCTCTATATAAACAACAATGGCTGCCCTCCTTCCCCACTCACGCCTGGCCTACTTTGTCCAGATTTCAGAAAGTGATAGAAGGGTCACATTTACTCTACTTTAATATTGATAATTAAGTTAATTTATATAAGATGTTTTTATGATGGTAAAGTCCAAAGACTAATGTATTTAAGAATAATTCCCAGCAGAATAGCTGGTGAATTATAATAGTATGTGGTGATGATATCCCGTTTTCTTTAGACGGTAATTCCACTACAAGTTACGTTTTCTATGGGTAACTTGTTGGTAATACAGCTATTATCTGTATGATTATTAAATGGTGTCGGATTTTCCGACACCCCCTATCCCTCCCATTCAGAATCCCCCCCCCCCCCCCCACCTAACCCTCACATCCCCCATCAACCCATCCTCTCAACTAATAGGTCGTAATTAGGTTTTTTTACGTAAAGGTAGTAACCAACATTATAAATGTAACCTAATATGAAAAGTAACCATTACGAAAAGTAATGGTTACTTTTAATGTAATGAAGTAATTTTTCATAAAAAGTAAGCTTTTATGCAAAGTCACAGTTCACAAATATCTACGTTTTCTATGCATCGGACTCTATAGGTTAGGTAGGTTGCTTGGGTTCGTACGTTCCTATTCACGTTAGAAGGTTGGATTCTTTACGGAGTGTCCTCAGCCTATCCCTCTCATCCCCACTCTCTGACGCACCTCTCCTCGCCGGCTTCGTACGCCGCCATGCGACGATGGCCTCCTTCACCATTGTATGGAAATGAGTAGTACGAAACCTCAGACTTCAAACAATATTTCTATCCACTGTCCAGTTCTGCACAGGTCTATCACTCGGGCCATCCTGACAGGCCTTCACAGGAGCGTTCAATCCTATCCCCTATTCCAGCTTTATTAATAAACTGTTCTTCACTTATAATGGACTTATTTTACAAAATTCAAGTCCGTTATTCATTTATACAATTGTAATAATAGCCTAATTTACCAGTCATTATAATTATACATTATATATCACAACAAAAATAATGTCCGTTATGGTATTATATTCAATAAATATAACAATGAAAACAACATTTATTTATATTTTATTGACATTTATTATAAAAACAGGAATGTAATAATATATTTTGTCATGAGTGTTGCGTACTCATGAGTAAGTGTGACTTGAGTCAACACCTAACAACACACTAACGTGAAGCACATCATGGAGTATAATAGAAACTCTATTCACTTAAAATACTAATACAGAATTTGAAGCCAAACACCAGTACAACACAGGTACCGGGGGTCAGTGTCAACCACCAGTACAACACAGGTACCGGGTCATTGTGTCAACCACCAGTACAACACAGGTACCGGGGTCATTGTGTCAACCACCAGTACAACACAGGTACCGGGAGTCATTGTGTCAACCACCAGTACAACACAGGTACCGGGGGTCATTGTGTCAACCACCAGTACAACACAGGTACCGGGGGTCATTGTGTCAACCACCAGTACAACACAGGTACCGGGGGTCATTGTGTCAACCACCAGTACAACACTGGTGATTGACACTGCAGCTGCCCTAGACTATATGAAGGGAAGTACAGTGTCAAGAACTAGCTGTATGATAGTAAAATAAAAACATCATATGAGTTTTTTTATGTGAGGATATCATGAAAACTGTTAAACTCTGCGGAATTACATCATCATATATAAGGGTCCCCGAAACGACATACGCGAATTGTATGTTTCTTTGCATTGCTTGAGAACCCGTGTCAATTATTTTGTGTACACAACTGAATACCACAAATAATAATTACCAACGTAATTGCCTGATTGGCTGCATTACGCAGTAAATATGTGGGGTATATGATTATAGAATCAATATGATCTTGCCAAAGGTTGCATATGCGTACGTATGGTTGTATATACCTATGTATGATTTATATACCTGTGTATGGTTGCATATATCTGCATATGGATGCATATACCTGCGTAAATTTAAAAATACTTTCGGATGATTGTATATACCTACGTATGATTGTACATCCCTGCATATGATTGGATATATCTGTGTATTGTTGTATATACCTTCATGGTGTTGAATATACCTGAGTATGGGACTATGTATGGATCTATATGTGCATGTAAATTTGTTTCTCCATAATGTTTCTGATTTCTTTACTTGCCTCCCCAAGGCCGGGACCCTCCCCCAGGCCGTGACCCCCCCCCCCCCCCCAGGCCGTGACCCTCCCCCAGGCCGAGACCCCCCTCCCCAGGTCTGCTTGTGACCTAGTGGGTCTGGGAAGAGGGGTCTCCCCGCCCCCCTCGGCCTGTCCATCAGGGAAGCAACTCAAATTAACACACAATGCAACACTCGCTCCGCCTTACATTCAACATCAAGATGAACCGCCGACGGAATGACCCAAAAACTGGCTGGACAGCTTTCCTTACTGGAGACATAATGGGAATGACGACCAGTGAGCCTCCTCTCTCCCCGGGTACTGTTCCTTACTGTGAACACGCCCACCCTGGGTATTGTTCCTTACTGTGAACACGCCCACCCTGGGTATTGTTCCTTATTGTGAACACGCCCACCCTGGGTATTGTTCCTTACTGTGAACACGCCCACCCTGGGTATTGTTCCTTACTGTGAACACGCCCACCCTGGGTATTGTTCCTTACTGTGAACACGCCCACCCTGGGTATTGTTCCTTACTGTGAACACGCCCACCCTGGGTATTGTTCCTTACTGTGAACACGCCCACCCTGGGTATTGTTCCTTACTGTGAACACGCCCACCCTGGGTACTGTTCCTTACTGTGAACACGCCCACCCTGGGTACTGTTCCTTACTGTGAACACGCCCACCCTGGGTACTGTTCCTTACTGTAAACACGCCCACCCTGGGTACTGTTCCTTACTGTGAACATGCCCACCCTGGGTACTGTTCCTTACTGTGAACACGCCCACCCTGGGTACTGTTCCTTACTTTGATCACGCCCACCCTGGGTACTGTTCCTTACTTTGATCACGCCCACCCTGGGGTATTGTTCCTTACTGTGAACACGCCCACCCTGGGTATTGTTCCTTACTTTGATCACGCCCACCCTGGGGTATTGTTCCTTACTGTGAACACGCCCACCCTGGGTATTGTTCCTTACTTTGATCACGCCCACCCTGGGGTACTGTTCCTTACTGTGAACACGCCCACCCTGGGTACTGTTCCTTACTGTGAACACGCCCACCCCGGGTACTGTTCCTTACTGTGAACACGCCCACCCCGGGTACTGTTCCTTACTGTGAACACGCCCACCCCGGGTACTGTTCCTTACTGTGAACACGCCCACCCCGGGTACTGTTCCTTACTGTGAACACGCCCACCCTGGATACTGTTCCTTACTGTGAACACGCCCACCCTGGGTACTGTTCCTTACTGTGAACACGCCCACCCTGGGTACTGTTCCTTACTGTGAACACGCCCACCCTGGGTACTGTTCCTTACTGTGAACACGCCCACCCTGGGTACTGTTCCTTACTTTTCAAGGCCTGAGATCAGCTTCTGGTAATATATTGTTTTGAGATATCTGGATATCTGTTACAGTTAACTCACCACACACACACGTATGAAATGAAAGAAGTAAAGCAATTGTGACTTATTTTCTGCAGCTAATTCATCCACTTGCAAGATCGGCGTTCGATTCTCGATGGTCCAAGTGGTTGACTACCGTCCTCATATCCTAGCTCCCTCTCCTCATATAGGCCTACTGGCGTAGCGCTTCTCTTCATAATCATTGTTTCAGCTTTGTTTCTAGAACAATCATTCCCAAGCTAAGAGGATGTTGGATGCCAGGTATATTGTATTTTCATGTATGTAGATACAGATAGCTGGTACCTCATACATATAGCTTATAGTAGGGTACCTTATACATACCGCTAGTACCAGGGTACCTCATACATACCGCTAGTACCAGGGGTACCTCATACATACCACTAGTACCAGGGGGTACCTCATACATACCGCTAGTACCAGGGGTACCTCATACATACCACTAGTACCAGGGGGTACCTCATACATACCGCTAGTACCAGGGGTACCTCATACATACCGCTAGTACCAGGGTACCTCATACATACCGCTAGTACCAGGGGTACCTCATACATACCGCTAGTACCAGGGTACCTCATACATACCGCTAGTACCAGGGTACCTAATACATACCGCTAGTACCAGGGTACCTCATACATACCGCTAGTACCAGGGTACCTCATACATACCGCTAGTACCAGGGTACCTCATACATACCGGTAGTACCAGGGTACCTCATACATACCGCTAGTACCAGGGGTACCTAATACATACCGCTAGTACCAGGGTACCTCATACATACCGCTAGTACCAGGGGTACCTCATACATACCGCTAGTACCAGGGTACCTCATACATACCGCTAGTACCAGGGTACCTCATACATATCACTAGTACCAGGGTACCTCATACATACCGCTAGTACCAGGGTACCTCATACATACCGCTAGTACCAGGGTACCTCATACATACCGCTAGTACCAGGGTACGTCAATAACATTACCTACAGGGAGGTGGAGTTGAGACCAACGTACAACTACGCTGTCAAAAACACACCAAAGATTCAGCTCACATGCCAGGCAATATTAGACATCCGGGAGTAAATGTACGGACAACGATAAGGGGGTGTGACACGGAGGGGAGGGGGGGGATTAGGACGGCAGGGGGGGGGAGTGTGGGGGTTGGTGAGTTGGGGAGAGCGGGGTGTAGATAGATAGAGATAGATATTTTAGGGAGGGGGAGGTTGAGGAAGGGGAAGGGCCTGTCTTTCCCAAACCACTTCTTCGCCCTCATGACACGGTAGTCGTATATTCGATTTACAACTAATTTTTCAGTCAGTGGTTTGTGAAAGCCAGACTGATCAATGTTAAGTTAAAACTCAAGATAAGCGGAATACGTTGGATGACATGGTAATGACCCGAGAGGTGGAGACCGTCTTAATTAACGCCCGGTCCACCTGGCCCACACAGCCACACACCCTCGACACCAGTACATCTTCATCCACAAAGAACAAATGCACAAGGGCAGTGACGAGGATTCGAACCTATATCCACATGTTGACACTTTATACAAGATACCGTGTCTTAAGGTACCCACAGCTTGCGCCTGGTATGCAGGTACCCAAGGCAACGGATACAACTACCCACACTTTCGGAAATAGTCACTTGCATAATATTCAATTTGTCCAGTATCTTTTAAATTCATCACAGATGGCTACAGGTGTAGGCTTCACCTGGTTTAAATTCATTACACAAGTTACACCATGTATAAAATTTCAACCAACTTTCCCCCTCTTAAAGTTTAACCATACATGTTATTTGTTATAAAATGAATATTTTTCCGTCATTTTCCCAAACAGGTTCAGGTAGGCAGTAAAACACGAAGGAAGATCCAGGCGTGTCAGCAAACCTGTTGAGCGAGTCGACATTCAGTAAAAAAAAAAAAAAAAAAAAAATGCCAAGTCTGACTGCGACCCAGAAAGTGTCCAGAAATACATTTCGCGGCCCGGGACTTTAGGGATCAAGAAATGGGATGTGAATGACCTGGTTTATGACCCCAACTTCCCGGTCGGGTTACTCCCCTATTGATGGTTAAGGGTCCAACTGGCAGAGGTCACTCAACCCGACACGTTCCGCAACTCTTTCTCTTTAGGTTTTCCTTCATCATATAAGATTTATTATTATTTTATTACACGATTTTTATTAAGGAAATTTGCATAAAATTTTGCCTGGCCAGAGTAATTCAAGTCAGGTATTATGGCTGATCAGTCACTCCAACACGGGACAGTGACGATATACTGCTCATGTTCACTGTTCAGCCCCATCCTCCTCTCTTGGTAGTACTTATAGTAACGACGAGGACCATAGTATATACCGACGTACAACGAAATTAGGCAGTAGAAATCTGAAGTATTGAGTTGGACAAACTGGAAAACTATTTTTATTTGTGTTGCTTTGACAAACTAAACTAACCTAACCTAACCTTCCTAAGCCTAATACACGATATCTGAGGCCTAGTATTGTACGTATGTGTGCTATACTAGGTCTAGGAATATTTAAGTTCGTGTTTTTTAGCTTCATTTATTTTAAAAGTTCCTTACTAGTCAGTATATTACTATCTAAAAACTAAGAACGTACTAATTCTGACTATTAGGTTGCACTGTCACAGGACAGTGACGATATTGCTCGTGCTCACTGTCACACAGAACACTGATCACGTTATTCATACTGCAACACAATACTGTGAAGATATGGCTCATATTTATTGCTACACAGGAGTGAAGATGTGGCTCATATTTATTGCTACACAGGAGTGAAGATGTGGCTCATATTTATTGCTACACAGGAGTGAAGATGTGGCTCATATTCACTGACAGGCAGGACTGTAAAGATGTATATAATTAATAAAATTAATGTGACTCATATTCACAAACACGCAGGACAGTGAGGATGATGCTCATATTCAGTGCCTCATAGGACAGTGAAGATGCTCGTCATGTTCAGTGATAAACAGGACAGAATATCATATATAAAACAAAACAAAAAAGAGGTTTAAATTGTCTTGTGTGTGATAATCTGATCTTCTTGTAATATAACTCAAGATCCTATTTTAGCACTTGAGATTATAATTAATCTCTTCAAGACGACATTAACGACTCAATAAATTATTTGATTTATGATCCTGTTTAATTCTTTTAATGGAACTGGTTTTCTTCCATAATTTGAAAAAAAATAATCTGATCCATCAGTGTCGTTGTATTTTGTGTGACAAAATTTTTTATATAAAAATATTGCTTTTCTAAATCTGAAGATACCAAAATATATATTTCTTTCCTCGTCAAAATTAGACTCTAGTGATGGCCAGCGTTTGATCACGTCTTTGACACATATTGATGACTTGTATTAACATGTTACAATGAATTTCATAATCACACTTACTGTGTTAAATGATACACACACACACACACACACACATATTATAATATATATATATATATATATATATATATATATATATATATATATATATATATATATATATACTAACACATCTTCACAACACACATTCAACCAACTTCACATCACAGGTTATGAATATCCCAGTCTACCATAACACGATGGACAGGGAAAAGTCATAAAGCACATCTTGGAAAACTGAACTCCGTGTATCTGTTAATCCAAGTATGAAGACAGCATTGAGAAATGTGTGGGGTCAGCAGGCCAAATGATCCACAAACAAAGAAGGGAAGTCTGAAGACCAAGCAGATTAGCTCTGATATTTACTCTCTTAACTAGTAACACACAAAATGAAAGGCAACTATGACGCCACCTCGAGAACCAGCGACCACTGTGGGGCGACTTTTGTGTAACTTGTGGAAGCAAATGTGAGCGATGCTATGAAGGGATCAGGAGCTAGATGGCTGACGTTCCAAAAGGGAAATTATGAGGAAATGAGAGAATTTCTGCCGGGAATGCCATGGGACACAAAACTCACAGGGATTGCCCCACAAGACATGATAGAGCAGCTAACTCATTCTTCAAAGCAACCAACAAATTTTTTCCTGTCAATGGAGATGGTAGTGAAAGGCCATAGTAGTTACCTATGGTTTATGCAAGGTTGTAATGAAACGAAGCTTGCAAGAATGAGGGCAGGGAAAGAGGACAGTAAACGACAGGATCACAGAGATAAGAGCTCAAAAATTACTACATAATATTGGAAAACATTCCAATAATCTATCCCAATTCTGCTTGTCCACATTAGTATTTAAACCTGCATCATCTACGATTCAACCCACAATGTGTGGCAGTAAACAGTAGGAAGTTGATTTAACAATGTGTAGATTAAGACAATATCTGATGTATCTGGGTTTATCATTCTCAGATTGTTCAGATCTACAATTTAAATCAACTGTATTATGTATGTTGCTCTGTCTTGTTTGACAGTGAGCATGAGCAGCCTCGTCACTGTCATGCGTGGTAGTGAGCATGAGCAGCCTCGTCACTGTCATGCGTGGTAGTGAGCATGAGCAGCCTCGTCACTGTCATGCGTGGTAGTGAGCATGAGCAGCCTCGTCACTGTCATGCGTGGTAGTGAGCATGAGCAGCCTCGTCACTGTCATGCGTGGTAGTGAGCATGAGCAGCCTCGTCACTGTCATGCGTGGTAGTGAGCATGAGCAGCCTCGTCACTGTTCTGTGTGACTGAACATGGGCAGCATCCTCAGTACAATAGGACCTTATTGAATTTCTCCAATTAGACAAAACTGTATCTGTTTTTTTTAAACAAAATTTCCATAAATCAGCCATAAATAAATTTAAATAACTGTGCTAAGAAGGTGAGACGGGAGGCTGGGAGAGAGTTGACAGGAGACGTCTTGTTGTTGCTCGAGTCACTGTCTATACGGACCTCGTGGAGAGTGGAGAAGTGGAGAAGTCTCCACTCTGGAGAGTGGAGACTTCTCACAAGAAAAATCTGGGGTTGTAATCCGGGCAAGAGTTGTCTCATGTTGAAAAAAATATAAGTTAAATAATAAAAAAGTGAAAATAAAAACAGGAAAAGCAGCATGAGTGGAAGATAGACAAGAATGAAGAGGACACAAAGGAAGAATGAGACATGAAGATGATAAGAGATTTAAACCGAATGGGGGAAGAGGTTAAGCAATGTTGCAGTAAGAACAGAGGAAGATAAGTAGGGGCCGACCACACAGAAATATGGAGCAAAACAACAACAAAGTGAAACTGTATTGCAGACTGGACACAAGTAAGAGTTAAATAATATAAAAACAGACACAACTCAAGTGGAAAGTAGAGATAAAAAATGAATAGAGGTCACGGAAGATTCCTCCCCCTGTGACGCACACACGCACGCGCGCGCACTCACACGCACGTGCGTACACACACACACACACACACACACACACACACACACACACACACACACACACACACACACACACACACTGGCAGAGTGGGTGATGGTTGGACCAAGCTAAGTGGTGGCGTAGGCCGAAACTGCCAGTAGTTTCAAAGTGTTATACGACAAAGAGTACTGGGAAGACGGGACACCACAAGCGGAGCTCTCATCCTGTAACTACACTTAGGTAATTACACACACACACACAATGCATACACACAACACAACCCTTTGGCTCCATAGCCTAGTTTTACCAAAAACGGTTCATAAACAAAATACTCCATTATCATACATCTTTCTTAATCACACATCTTTATTATTAAACATCTTTTCATTATCTCACATCTATCACACATATCATTTTTATCACACATCTTTATTATTAAACATCTTTCATTATCTCATATCTATCAAACATAATTTTATCACACATCTTTCTTTACAAATCTTCATCACACATCTTTATCACATATCTTTAGCGCATATCTTGATCATATATCTTTATCTCATATCTTGATCACACACCTTCATCACACATGTTGATCTCACATGTTGATCACAAATGTTGTACCTTCAGGCAGGACAGGGAGGGTGTGTAGGAGAGAGCGTGGGGGAGGCGGAGGTGAGCAGGTGTTCACTACTGGAGTCTGATCACCTGCGACGCTCCTCAAACACCCACACATGCATTCATAAGGAAATTACCTGTGTCAATGTTCTCGTGATATGTTTCCCTTGTTCCTTATACTACTGTGTTTTGTTTTCCTGTGGAGATGTTTGTCTTGTCACGTGTACTAGTATTATGTGGGGGATGTTTTCTTCCAGATGTGTGCTACCACGTGGGGTATTTTCCTCCAGATATGTGCTACCACGTGGAGTATTTTCATAAAAGGCCATTAATAAGTTCTTGAGCCATTTAACATTTTAATAGCTTCGGTTTTATAGGATATAAAAGCAACCTGTAAAATATTTAAGGTAATTTTTTTAGGTTATTTATTACCGGGATTGTTAAGTCTCAACATGACCTCCATCATTACGGAAACAATCAGGAAACGATTGTGAAGTTCTACGAACATAATATGCATTTGGGTTCCAGTTCTGGCATTAATCACATCACAGTCTTTCTGTTAAGAAGATCGTTTAAGGAACGAGGTTTTGACGAGATCCATTGGCGACAAATCCTGTGAGCGTGCTGGCCACAGACGGATTGGCCACCTTCCGTCTGTCTGGAAACTCGTACAGGAATGGCTTAACGCTTTCTGATAAGTGTCAAGGTTATAAATCTTGTTGAACAAATGTATTGTCCAGCACTTTACAGCACACACATTCACACATATAAAAAATTTTAAATGTGGAAGGGAGTAAATATATATATACCATCTCTGGCTGGAAATCGGGCTCCATCAAGGGACATATAATCTCTTCTCACAACCAGACCATCACCAGAGAAATCTTAACAAACAACACAGAAATCATCGATAGATACAGCGATAGCAGGAGGCTCGACATCAACGAGGCACTACATATCAAAAAGTCAACACCAGCAATCAACAGCCAATTAATGCACAACTATATTCTACCCACTTCAAGACCCCAAACCAACATAGAAGCAGGAAGAGGAGGCATGGGCCAATAGGCCTTCTGCAGTTACTACCATTCTAATGTTGTCATACCCAAGTTATACCCATTGTTTCGTGTTCTGTCTTGTGTTTGTCACCTCACCCAAAACTTTTGTGCCATATCACCTCACCCAAAAACGAGTATAAGTACGATGAATTTGTATGTGTAACCTAAGTCTTTGAAAATGTAATAAGAATTACGAAACGCGTTCAGGCGTCAGACCATAAATAAAAATGAATTTTGGAGAATTGGCATTTCAATTACCATTGACAGTGACAGGAACATAAGAAATATTGAGAAAATTCGTGTTAGAATTATTAATCTTACCTTTTCGGTCATATTCAACAACATATGTTTACAAGAAAGACTGCTACCAAAATGTACATATATATATATGCAAACAAGCCTGAATGGTCCCCAGGACTATATACAACTGAAAACTCACACCCCAGAAGTGACTCGAACCCATACTCCCACAACTGGTATGTACAGGGACGCCTTAATCCGCTTGACCATCTGGGGTGTGAGTTTTCAGTTACATATATATATATATATATATATATATATATATATATATATATATATATATATATATATATATATATATATATATATATATATATATTATATATATATATATACGGCATTGTTCTCTTTCACCTGCCCACACTAAACGTTAAAGTTCAGTGTTTATTGAACTTATGTTTATTATAACTTGAACTTCTATCTTGCTTGTATACCTTACAAGTTTACCTTACAAGTTTACCTTACACGCTTACTGTCACGCATGACTTAAGACATCTGCCTTCCTTAAACGTGGGTCTTGCCCAAGCTCCTCCCTTACCTTCCTCAATACAGGTTGTTGTGTGACGGCCTCGTGCTTGAGCGCTCCTCCTTTTGCATGTTCATCACCACTTTGTGCTCTTGTTCTCTTACACGTTCACTCTGCCTGTTTACAGTTCCTGTTCAACTGCGCGTCAAGCTGCCTCACCACATTTTCTATTCACTAATATACGCTCGCTTTGTTTACAGAACTGTTCACCAACATGTTCATTCCGCCCGTTTATAATTCCCGTTCACACACACAAAGGTATTAACTATACATAGTTTCAATAGTATTTTCATGAAAAGGCCACAAGCTATTGCTAATGGCGATTGGTGTCTGGAAGACGGGGTCTGTGGTAGATCAAGCTTTCCATAATTACCTATCCAACCTGTCCTACAGAGAACGTCGCTTTTCGCTCGTATGCGTTATATAAGGCCAAAAAATGTCGTACGGGGAAATGGAAGCGCCTCGCGAAAGTGACGTACTGTCCCGTTTTCTGTTTTGGGTCCTCTGCTGGGTTAGGAGAGAACACTTTAAATTGACCGTTTTCTTGACGTTGGGAAACATTAGGAGAACTGGCTGATCTATCACCGAGAACACACACATGTAAATGTACGCAATCATACATGGTAATCCACTGTACCAGAAAATGAGTCCTGTAAACAATCGTCATGTCACTCGATAACTCTTATCCATAAAATATATGCTAAGGCGTGTCAAGTGCGAAAGAGACCCTTGAGAAACTACGCCAAACGAAAATCGAATAAACTTAGGACTTGCTTGTGGAACAGCCGAGGAGTTTTAAGGTGCTCGGGAGGCCAGCAATCAACCTTCGAACCTCACATGTCCATCAATAAGAAAGGTTCGAAATGCTCAATTACGAATGGTTGCCGGTAATGCCCATAGATACCCTCAGAACAGATTTAAGTCCCAGCACTTGGAAGAAAAGCATTCTGACGATCGCGCTTGCTTGAGAAGGTTGATCTTGTTGTCGTAGAGGCACGGACAATTATGTCATATCTCATGCATAATGCACCAGATGAAGGCACAAGATCCACTACGCGCAGACACGAGTATCACAAAGTGCAGGATCCAAAATCTATGGGTACGGGATCCACAGAAGCAAGTGCAGAATCCACCAGGGGCAGGTGTGGTGAATTCCAAACGCCTTTCAGACACCAGTACCACGCACCCAGGCTTGGAATCCACCAGGCGCTTGATCCACGATGTGTAGGCAGTGGATCTGTCAGAAGTGGAATTGATCAGATGCAGGGTTGTAAGGTGGACAGGACCCTAGCAGACCTCCAGGAGTTGTAGGGTACAGAGGCAGCATGGGGAGGAGAGGCAGCAGACCTCGTCGGGCTGTGGGGTACAGAGGCAGCATGGGGAGGAGAGGCAGCATGGGGAGGAGAGGCAGCATGGGGAGGAGAGGCAGCAGACCTCGTCGGGCTGTGGGGAGGAGAGGTAGAAGGCAATGGTCGGAAGTAGTTTATAATAAGCTGAGGCACAATGAAGAGGCTGTCTTAAAGAGGCCAGACGGGGAAAGTAGGCACAGACGATGATTGGCATAATGACGGTGGGAGCTCAGTTCTGATCAGGACCCCGACAGGAAGAAGCAGACAGTGAGCAATGGATACGTCTTGCCATGGTGATATGTCTCTAACTGGCAGACGCCATCTCCCATTGGAGCAGGCTGACATATGGTGGCGCTTGTGAGAAGGTATTGTGAGTACAATGTGTGTACTGTTAAAAAGTAACTGAACCTTGGGTTGGTAATATGAGAGCCAGTGTGATCTTCGGAAACTAAGACTGTTTAAGGATACCGGGGGTTGAGGGAGGCCATTAAGTGGTTAGAGTAATCAGAACACCGGAGGGTGTTGGAGGCTCACTGTAAATAAAAGGATATAAAATATATTGGTTAAATAGTGCTTATATTCATTCTATTATTGTGTGTTCCCCTCCTATTATGATGTCTTCAGAGATTATTGTATGATCCAAATATATGAGATAATGAAATACATAGGTGTAGACATTCACTTAAATATAGATAGTTACAATTGTTTCAGAGGTTTACGGAGTGGAGAGGCAGCAAGCAGGCCTCCAGGGGTTGTGGGGTGGAGAGAGAGCACACCTACGGGGGTTAAGGGATGGGAAATGCAACAGATAGATTTCCGAGGCTTGTAGGGTTGAGGGGAAGCAAGCAGACCTCCAGGTGTTGTGGGGTAGACAGACAGCAGGCCTCTGGGGTTTGAGGGATGGAGAAGCATCAGCCATTCGATGGTTGTGAGGTGGATATACAGCAGATCTGGTGAGTAGTGAGGAGGAAAGACACGAGGCAAACCTCCAGGAGTTGTGGGTGGAGCAGCAGCGGACCACCGGAGGTTATAGAGAGCGACAACACCGGGTGAGTGAGGCGTAAGCTTCATTTGTTCTCACTGAGTATTTACAGCTTCCTGAGGCGTGTCGGGACCTGTAATCATCAACCACAAACTCGAGAAGGTGGGAGCAGAAAGGAGAATAGTAAAGGGGGATGGGACTATAAAGGGAAGAGGAGAGAGCAGCTTGGAGTGGAGACTTTTCATTACCATAAATTTTAGGGAATAAGCAATTAATTAATGTCAGTTGTAAATATAATCATAAATTCTGAATAGGTTCAAACACCGCATCCTATATACAGTGTGGGGCGTCGCCGTGGTCTACTGCAGTCTGGCGAGACAGTCACCGTCGCCTGGTGAGACAGTCACCGTCGCCTGTTACAGTCTGGCGAGACAGTCACCGTCGCCTGCCACAGTCTGGCGAGACAGTCACCGTCGCCTGCTGCCGTCTGGCGAGACAGTCACCGTCGCCTGGTGAGACAGTCTGGCGAGACAGTCACCGTCGCCTGGTGAGACAGTCACCGTCGCCTGCTGCCGTCTGGCGAGACAGTCACCGTCGCCTGCAACAGTCTGGCGAGACAGTCACCGTCGCCTGCTACAGTCTGGCGAGACAGTCACCGTCGCCTGCTGCCGTCTGGCGAGACAGTCACCGTCGCCTGCTACAGTCTGGCGAGACAGTCACCGTCGCCTGCTAGTCTGGCGAGACAGTCACCGTCGCCTGCTACAGTCTCGTGAGACAGTCACCGTCGCCTGGTGAGACAGTCTGGCGAGACAGTCACCGTCGCCTGGTGAGACAGTCTGGCGAGACAGTCACCGTCGCCTGGTGAGACAGTCTGGTGAGACAGTCACCGTCGCCTGGTGAGACAGTCTGGCGAGACAGTCACCGTCGCCTGCTACAGTCTGGCGAGACAGTCACCGTCGCCTGCTACAGTCTGGCGAGACAGTCACCGTTGCCTGGTGAGACAGTCTGGCGAGACAGTCACCGTGGCCTGGTGAGACAATCTGGCGAGACAGTCACCGTCGCCTGCTGCCGTCTGGCGAGACAGTCACCGTTCCTTGCTGCAGTCTGGTGAGACAGTCACCGTCGCCTGCTGCAGTCTGGCGAGACAGTCACCGTCGCCTGCTGCAGTCTGGCGAGACAGTCACCGTTCCTTGCTGCAGTCTGGTGAGACAGTGGCGTCCCCTGGTGAGACAGTCTGGCGAGAGAAGTGCTTCCCTTGGCGTACCTGTCTGGCCAATACTAAGACTCCTCCCCTCTACACTTCTGTCTAATATTATACTTCCCTTTTCCTGTCCAAAATATGTCAGGAGCGATGAGTCACAATAACGAGGCTGAAGATATGATGACCAACCCACACGTCAGAAGATGAGGAGACGACGACGTTTCGGTCCATCCCGGACCATTCTCAAGTCGTGTACCATTATCATTATGAAACCACACACACGACTTGATGATGGTCCAGGACGGACCGAAACGTCGTCGTTTCTGTTGTGTGGTTTAATCATATGTCAAGAACAACTTGGCACAATTATGTCAAGTTGTTGTGCCAAATTATGTCCTGTAGAGTTGCATCTTCTGCTCCTGTCTTAATCTGTCAACCACATCATACCTTTAAGACGGGTTTACTTCCTTAACTACGGCCTTTGCATGTAGTTTGCTCGAGCTTGAATGACACCCGTTCGCATCCCCCGCTTACACGACACTCTCAGCACCTCGGCAGGTACCGTTCACTTCTAACTCATGAGTTTCTCTGGACACAACTTATTTTTTTATGATTTTTCACGTGACGCAGTGAATGACGTGCGCGTCATTTGATCAGTCAGGTTAAGGCCAGGACTGGATGGGTGACTGAGCAGTTAGACACGCTCTTGGCTTGTGGGAACCTTGATAGGCCTAACTTACTTCCTGCCCCTGCCGCATTTTGTGCGCATTAAAAGAAACTCATTTTGATTTATGCTACTGACCTTACGAGGAGGGAGTCTTGGTCCGTTACCCAAAAGAGTGTCAAGCTCAGATTTTACTGAGGTGGATGAATAGAGAAGGTGGACAAGCGCAGTGTCTTTTGATTAGGACGATAGGACATAAATGGAGGCTAGAAACGCAGATAAGTCAAAGGAATGTAAAGAGATACTCGTTCCTTGTACTGGTGGTCAACAAGCGGAAGGTACTGAATGAAACAGTTGTGAGAGCCACATCTATCACAAACTGTACACCAGATTGTAGACAAAGAATTCGTTCGTCAGAATATTTCAATTATAACGCAACAGGTAATGGTAGAAAGTAATAATAAAAACAAGATCAAGGTAGGCGGGTCATAAAGAGCTAAACCTCACGTCACACTCACACTTCTTCACTGTGCAGGGCAGATAACCTAAGTTACTCTACCCTTGTGAGATGTATTTTATTGTCTCAATAAACGTACTTGACCCACACTTCCCCGTGGAAACTGATAGGAAAGTACTGGTAAGAACACACACACGAAGCTTGGCCAGACACAAGCTCCACAAGAAGCCTCGCTAGACAAAAGGTTCCACACAAAACTTCACATCAAACACAGGCTCCTGGAGGATGTTACAAGCATACAGAGGGCGGGGGCGTTACTGCCAAATAAAAACAAAACACCAGTTTCTTAATTCTCAGCAACCTGTCATCTCCCTCTTTCTTACCCCCTTCTCAAACATTTCCTCTCCTCCTTACCCTCTTTCCTTCCTCATAATTCAACCAATTCTCCTGAAATGATAGTAATTATAGTTCATATTTGGTCGAAAAAAAACAATATGTAGCGACGGACCTCCAGTACCACTGTTTGAATCATAATTTTATGGACTCCGCCAAAAATAAAAACCACATAAATATTCCTAGACCTAATATAGCACATATATGTACTATGTTAGGCCGAAGACAGCATGTATTAGGCCTAGAATTGCTAGGTGAGTTTAGGTTAGGTTAGATCTTATATTTGTTTTGCCATTAAAATAGTTTCCAATTTTTCCAAATAAAATAATACAAAAGTCAACTTTCTGGTGATCAATCACTACGTATTGGTACTTTCAACCTGTTACTATAAGTTCTTTAATCTTAGGAGGATGCTCTGTATAATGATACGTTTGTGGTACCGTATAAGGCACAGGGAATTGCATTCTCGTTTGTGTCACCATATCAAAAAATCTTAAAATGATCCCATCATCATATATACTTCCGTCTATTAATCCTCTGTCTCTTGTCCCTCTATTATTTTCCTCTATTATCACTGCCTATTATCCTTCTGTATGTTGTCCTTTAATCTATTATCCCTGCATCAATTAGCTCTTCGTCTGTTAACTCCCCGTTTATCACCGTATCTGGTGACCTTCCCGTTTGTTCGCCCTGTTTAGCAGTAACGCCTCCCCAACAGTCTTCTGCCGCAAGCCCAGTCACAACTACCAATCCCACAACAGCAACTGTTAACAACCGACATTTACTGTGGAACTATATGAGAATTGGTTATAAATTTTGCCTCATCGATCACACTTCCACAAGCTGTGTGTCGTGGAGCATCAACAAGCTTTGTGTCTTATGATTTTCACATCCACAAGTTCTGCGTCGACATTCGCATTAACCACAAGCTCTAGGCTGTGTGTGTGTGTGTGTGTGTGTGTGTGTGTGTGTGTGTGTGTGTGTGTGTGTGTGTGTGTGTGTGTGTGTGTGTGTGTGTGTGCTCTTTATTTATGTCTCAATAATCTGGTGTGTCATGATTTTTTCTTCTCTCCTGAATTTTATTTACACTGGAAGGCATTAATATTTTTATTTATTCGTTTCCGAGCTTTTAGTAGTGCTACTTCCTTTACTTTATCTTTCATATATACTAAATTGTAAATACGTGAGCACAACAAACATTTTCTCCAAATTTCGTTCAAATAAGTAGTCTCCAGGAGGGCGTCATTCAGGAGGACGCCACCCTCGGAGGACGCCACCCCAGGAGGACGCCACCCCCAGGAGGACGCCACCCCAGGAGGACGCCACCCCAGGAGGACGCCACCCCAGGAGGACGCCACCCTCGGAGGACGCCACCCCAGGAGGACGCCACCCCAGGAGGACGCCACCCTCGGAGGACGCCACCCCAGGAGGACGCCACCCCAGGAGGACGCCACCCCCAGGAGGACGCCACCCCAGGAGGACGCCACCCCAGGACGCCACCCCCAGGAGGACGCCACCCCAGGAGGACGCCACTCCAGGACGCCACCCCCAGGAGGACGCCACCCCAGGAGGACGCCACTCCAGGACGCCACCCCCAGGAGAACGCCACCCCAGTAGGACGCCACCCCAGGAGGACGCCACCCCAGGAGGACGCCACCCCAGGAGGACGTCACCCTCGGAGGACGCCACCCCAGGAGGACGCCACCCTCGGAGGACGCCACCCCAGGAGAACGCCACCCCAGGAGGACGCCACCCCAGGAGGACACCACCCCAGGAGGACGCCACCCCAGGAGGACGCCACCCCAGGAGGACACCACCCCAGGAGGACGCCACCCCAGGAGGACACCACCCCAGGAGGACGCCACCCCAGGAGGACGCCACCCCAGGAGGACGCCACCCCAGGAGGACGCCACCCCAGGAGGACGCCACCCCAGGAGGACGCCACCCCAGGACGCCACCCCCAGGAGGACGCCACCCCAGGAGGACGCCACTCCAGGACGTCACCCCAGGAGGACGCCACCCCAGGAGGACGCCATCACAGGACGCCACCCCAGGAGGACGCCACCCCAGGAGGACGTCACCCTCGGAGGACGCCACCCCAGGAGGACGCAACCCCAGGAGGACGCCACCCTCGGAGGACGCCACCCCAGGAGGACGCCACCCCAGGAGGACGCCACACCAGGAGGACGCCACCCCATGAGGACACCACCCCAGGAGGACGCCACCCCAGGAGGACGCCACCCCAGGAGGACGCCACCCCAGGAGGACACCACCCCAGGAGGACGCCACCCCAGGACGACGCCACCCCAAGAGGACGCCACCCCAGGAGGACGCCACCCCAGAACACCACCCCAGGAGGACGCCACCCCAGGACGCCACCCCAGGAGGACGCCACCCCAGGAGGACACCACCCCAGGAGGACGCCACCCCAGGAGGACGCCACCCCAGGACACCACCCCAGGAGGACGCCACCCCAGGAGGACACCACCCCAGGAGGACGCCACCCCAGGAGGACGCCACCCCAGGACGCCACCCCAGGAGGACGCCACCCCAGGAGGACACCACCCCAGGAGGACGCCACCCCAGGAGGACGCCACCCCAGGAGGACGCCACCCCAGGAGGACGCCACCCCAGGAGGACGCCACCCCAGGAGGACGCCACCCCAGGAGGACGCCACCCCAGGAGGACACCACCCCAGGAGGACGCCACCTCAACGCCCGACAACTCGTTAAATAATTTACCAGCTTCGCAATTTCTTGCATTCTTATCAAAAGTGGCTTAATTGATTTCAAACTGATGTTCCAACCTGTATTCTTGGCTGTTATTCACATCCTCCTGAGAAAATGTTACCTGCGGACCTCCTGACTGACTGAGGTCCCCAATCCTAGTCCGTTCCTCAGGTATCTCGGGTTCTTATCACATCCACCAGCTGTTCTTTGCACGATGATCAACTCCCCTCTCATTAAAACCTTATCGTTTCTTGCGCCCTGTGAGCTCTCTTTGTGCCTTACACCAAGTGAGCACCCCTTGTACCTTACAGCAAGTGAACACTCCTTGTACCTTACAGCAAGTGAACACTCCTTGTACCTTACACCAAGTGAACACTCCTTGTACCTTACAGCAAGTGAACACTCCTTGTATCTTACAGCAAGTGAACACTCCTTGTATCTTACAGCAAGTGAACACTCCTTGTACCTTACAGCAAGTGAACACTCCTTGTACCTTACACCAAGTGAACACTCCTTGTACCTTACAGCAAGTGAACACTCCTTGTATCTTACAGCAAGTGAACACTCCTTGTACCTTACAGCAAGTGAACACTCCTTGTACCTTACACCAAGTGAACACTCCTTGTACCTTACACCAGGTGAACACTCCTTGTACCTTACACCAAGTGAACACTCCTTGTACCTTACACCAAGTGAACACTCCTTGTACCTTACAGCAAGTGAACACTCCTTGTACCTTACACCAAGTGAACACTCCTTGTACCTTACAGCAAGTGAACACTCCTTGTACCTTACACCAAGTGAACACTCCTTGTACCTTACAGCAAGTGAACACTCCTTGTACCTTACAGCAAGTGAACACTCCTTGTACCTTACAGCAAGTGAACACTCCTTGTACCTTACAGCAAGTGAACACTCCTTGTACCTTACAGCAAGTGAACACTCCTTGTACCTTACAGCAAGTGAACACTCCTTGTACCTTACACCAAGTGAACACTCCTTGTACCTTACACCAAGTGAACACTCCTTGT
The DNA here is from genome assembly GCF_040958095.1 of Procambarus clarkii. Lineage (NCBI taxonomy): Eukaryota > Metazoa > Arthropoda > Malacostraca > Decapoda > Cambaridae > Procambarus > Procambarus clarkii. The sequence goes on from NC_091158.1 coordinate 9,127,918, forward strand.
ACCTAGCATCCACGGCCACATACTTCATCAAGATTACAATCCGGAACGGACAACCCACCTAAATGCCAACTGTTAAGTGCTGTGTTGCGAACAATTGTCCTTGATGGACGAGCTGTCACATCCTGTGCAAGAATGCGTGTTGAAGCGAGAGCTCCAACGACGTCCTCTGAGGCGAGAGCTCCAACGACGTCCTCTGCGGTGAGAGCTCCAACGACGTCTTCTGAGGCGAGAGCTCCAACGACGTCTTCTGAGGCGAGAGCTCCAATGACGTCTTCTGAGGCGAGAGCTCCAACGACGTCCTCTGAGGCGAGAGCTCCAACGACGTCCTCTGAGGCGAGAGGTCCAACGACGTCCTATACGACGAGAGCTCCAACGACGTTCTCTGAGGCGAGAGCTCCAACGACGTCCTCTGCGACGAGAGCTCCAACGACGTCCTCTGCAGCGACGCACTCTGTCCCTCATTTCTTCACGGCAGTGCACAGCCACCCACTTATCTCTCAAGCAATGAACGAGACACAGAACACACACTCAAGTTGTCATCTTACCAAACACCAAACTTTAGTTCACACCCGATGACATCCTCAAAAAATAATAGCGCTAAATCAACCAAACTACTGTACCCAGAGGGTAATGTTACGCTTGCAGAGTTTCAAAGATATGTATATAACAGCATTTATAAACAAATATTTATTTTAAGATAATGCTAAAAACACTCGCCAAAACACACACACACGCACACGCACACACACACACACACACACACACACACACACACACACACACACACACACACACACACACACACACACACACACACACACACACACACACACACACACACACACACACAGTGACGGGAATTTGAAGTAACAAACTATGAGCCAAGTTTGTAACAGCAGATACACTCAAATAATAAACATGAAAGATGCGAGGCACACATAAATCTTTTATCAAGCTTTCCCACAACGCGGGATGACTTTTAGATCGTCACAGCACAGAAAATTATTGTTTATTATGAGTTCGTTACCCAAACGTTGACGATTACTACAAGTTCGTTGCCCTAACGATGACCATTACTACGAGTTCGTTACCTATCTTTTTCTTTCACCGTTTTGTCCATAACTACTCACAACCCGACGGTAACAACCTTTCCTTATTTGGAATTCAACAGCTTTTTCTCATCTAAGAGGGTAGTTATCGCGTCAATAGCATACTCCAACACCGGAAACTGCACAAGAATGGTCATTAAGCGTCATAGATCAAAATGAAGATGTAATGAGAGGCACCAACACAGTACAAAGATGAGAGACAGTTCTCATCTTTTCAGTGTTAGTGTTGTTGGAACGTCTCCTACGTCATAAGAGGCACCCGTGAAGGTTACAGCGGCTCTGTGGAAGGTTACACAGGTTCCTTGGAAGGTTACAGCGGCTCTGTGGAAGGTTACACAAGTTTCTTGGACGTTTACAGAGGCTCTATGGAAGGTTACAGGGGCTCCTTGGATGGGTACAGAGGCTTTCTGGAAGGTTACAAAGGCTCCCTGGAAATTTGCATAGGCTCTCAACAAGGTTACAGAGGTCCTCTCGAAAATTACAGAGGCCTTCATGAAGGACTGCACATGACCCATGCTTACATTGAGGTGGGTTGCTGGAGCTGTGATTAATGTTAGTATGCTAACTGCATGTAGGCTCGTGTTAATCAGCCGTGTCATGTGTGGTGGTGCAGAGGTGTCATGTGTGGTGGTGCAGAGGTGTCATGTGTGGTGGTGCAGAGGTGTCATGTGTGGTGGTCATGTATAGATGTCATACGAGGTGGTCATACAGATGTGTCATGCGAGGTGGTCATACAGATGTGTCGTGCGAAGTAGTACAGAGGCGTCATTTGCGAAGGTGTCATGCGAGGTGGTGTAGCAGTGTCAGAAGAGACGGTGTCACGTGAGGTGAATGTCACTCACAATCACCACCAACAATCAAGGCAAAATACAATTATTCATGAAGAGAGAGAGACAATAAGAGTGGTTCACAACGGGCTACGGTCCGGCCCGCCTGAGTTGACTCATAATGCCTCGCTAATACCAGGCATTCTCACTAAATTATAAAAGAAAAAAACTGCCTTAGAGACCAAGAAAATAAGGCTGAGCTTTGATTAATTCCAGACACCTATAATCGGCAGCTTAAATTCAGCCAATATAATTCCCACCGGTATAATCTGGAGCACATATGATCGTTGACAATGAGGTGTAATTAGGGATTGGCCGAGGAATGTGTGACTATTGACAAGGGTTTTCAGAGGCGCGCAGATGAGTGGGCTTCGTTCTCCTCTACAATTATTCATTCGAAAATCTACTGAAAATCACTAGAAGAAAAATTAACTCAAGGAGAGCGAAAGTGGAAAAAAAAGTTATAAAAAATAATCAGAGTGGAGAGATTTATGCTAATGATGAGACCGATAGCGCCGGCCAGCGGTCCCAAGGCCCCGCCGTGACCAGCGGTCCCAAGGCCCCGCCGTGACCAGCGGTCCCGAGACCCCGCCGTGGCCAGCGGTCCCGAGACCCCGCCGTGGCCAGCGGTCCCAAGACCCCGCCGTGGCCAGGCAACGCGTCCTCTCACCTAATACGTCGTATTTTTGATGGGATCGATCAATTCATAAACAATATGACGCTTTAGTGAGACGCACAACACAGTAATACTGACGTTTTCTGCGCATCAGCCTCGTGTGGGTTGTGTGGGTTCGTACTTGTCTTGTTGGGCAAAACCGTTGCATATTTTACGAAGTTACAAATTAAGAGAACGGTCTGGGCACGGCGTGAATGGCCTGGGCACGGCGTCAGTCGCCTGGGCACGGCGTCAGTCACCTGGGCACGGTTTTATCTATCTCATCAAATGTTCGGCGCACCCTCGACTTTACTGCGTCTCATGTCCGCTGATGCTCGACTTGATCTTTACTTCTTTATGCGCGTGAATTGCATAGGAGGAGGTCGCTACGTGCACACGGGGCGAGGGATATCGTAGGCACGAGCGGGGGATATCGTAGGCGAGGGGGGGGGAGGGATATAGTCCCAACCATCCCGCATTTTGAGGGGTAACTAGAGGCGCGGTCCTGTGATCGGGTTCTGTGTCTTCAGTCCGGTGTATAGTCCAGTGTTAAGTGGGGAGGGGAGAGTGCTGGTGGGGAGGGGTGCAGGTGGGGAGGGGGTGCAGGTGGGAATAGAGGTGTTTGAAACAACGGTGCCAGTGGTGAGGTAATAGCAGTATGGAAGGTAGGAGGCTGGGATAATAGCAGTATAGAAGGTAGGAGGCTGGGGTAATAGCAGTGGAGAAAGGACCTGCTAGTATATTAAACCACATAATGCTTCCGATTTCAAGTTACAGCCCCGCTGCTGTGCCAGGTTAAGTTCACTACGGGCTCACCCTAGCCCGTGCTGCTTGGAATTTTTTGTAGCTGAATTTTTAAACAACAACAACATCCCCTCCCGATCTTTCGACTATCACCATTACATATGTACAATGTAATTAGCGTACCATCATATATACTGCATTCGTTACTAGTAGTAGTAGGCATCCATCAGTCTCAGAAGACTTTGGAGTTGCGCTCTGGTTGTCGTTCTGGAGAGGCCTCTCCAGGGCGCAAAGCCACGGTAGGTTGATACGGAAAAGCTGTTACCCAAGCAGCAAGTCCCCTCTTTTCCATGGCGCTAAAAGTCTCCAATGGAAAGGCAAACACCAATACGATTGGTTCCAGCGCCGTCGCAGGAACTGTGAGCTCCGGAGATGACCTCGAAGTTGGTGAAAGATGGCACAGGGACTCCAAATCCGGAGAAGGCCATAACGGTACAGTGGCGTCTTCTATAACGGTACAGAACGTTACTAGTGTTGTCATTATGGTTCGCTTTTAGTTTACATTATAATATTGGCTACAAGTATACGTACTAGGAGGCAGAACCCCATGCATGTCAAGGTCCCACTAAACAATAATGAGGTTGTACACTTAGTAACCATTCTCGAAGAAATATGGCATCTGGAAAAATCTTTTTCCAGTTAAACCAAACCAAGATGCAAGAGCACCAGTCAGAGGGATAAAAGCCCTAAACTAGAAAATAATTAACACGGAATAAGCAGTAATATTCAACGAAACACACACACACACACACACACACACACACACACACACACACACACACACACACACACACACACACACACACACATATATATATATATATATATATATATATATATATATATATATACATACATATTGGGGATACCACCTCTGGTGCAATTATAGGGACCCACAGCCTCAAAAAAGGGAACACAGAGCATTCAGAGAAAAACTTGCCATTCAACTCTGAATACGTGAGTGTTCGCTTCTCCTGCCAACCCCTTTTTTATGGTGTACACTTTATTATGCAAGGTTATACAGTTACATATATGATTTTATACAAAAAATGAACATTGAGAGGACACAAGAAAAAGTTCGCTTCCTAGAGGCTGTAGATTTCCTCGAACTCCTCCGACGCAGGGCAGGAACCGAGGACGCAGCGGGCATTCCCCCTCTGGATCGCGACACTCAGGCGCTGGAAGAGAAAACCTCCCGTTCTGGGGTCTCTTGTAGTGTCAATGAGCTTGGAACCAAGATCCTTAAGAAACCTTTTTGATTTGATTTTTTTTTATTGTTGCCGCCGAAAGAAACCTTCTTGCACTCTCTCCCCATGGGCCTAGGGTCTCAGACCCTATTGGAACGAAGTTGTACCGATGATCTAATTCCCTGTACTTGGCTGACTTGCATCTTTCTCTCTGTGTCGCTGCAGCTCCTGCTTGGCTGGCAGGGAGGCTGATGTATGTGGTTGATGTATGTGGCTGATGTATGTGGTTGCCAGGGTGGATACGCAAGTATAGTCCCACGCCAACTGTCTGCCACCCTTCCAAGGGCGCAGTGTGATTCCGTCTGGTCGGCCGGCAAAGCTAACAGAGTCACGGTTCAATAGGTTGCGGGGCTCTCTCTCCGTTGGACACTCAGCAGAGGCAAGGCTTCTTTTAATGATGTCATTGACTTGTTGGAACTTAGTGCAGTTGCAGTGTCTAGTGTGCCAACCACCAGATTTTTCCACAGTGCAGGCCATGCAATCCATATTCGTCAGCATCTGCCTCGCAGCAAACACTCCTATGTACAGTGTGGATAGGGGCAGCAAGGCGGAGAGCGACTGCAATACGGAGCTCCTGCGGATCAAGACGTGTGCCTGTCGCAGACATAGAGACTGCTAAAAGGAAGTCCCCTGCATGAGAAGCCTACACAGCTGTGAGGTGTGCACGATCTCTGGGGTATATATATATAAATATATATATATATATATATATATATATATATATATATATATATATATATATATATATATATATATATATATATATATATATATATATATATATATATAAGTGTGTGTGTGTGTGTGTGTGTGTGTGTGTGTGTGTGTGTGTGTGTGTGTGTGTGTGTGTGTGTGTGTGTGTGTGTGTGTGTCACGTAAACACGGAGAAACAGACGAAGGCGACGGGTTAACGTCTCCCACACCCGCACATTCCCTGCCCCAATCACCTCTATACCTGCACAATATGTCTCCTTTTTGTTTCGCGTCTGATTCCAGTCTGGCGCACAGATAACAGGTCGGAAATAGCAGCTGCCCGTGGCGCTGCCAGGGACAAAGAAACTAGATAAATAACCTCTGGCCCTGCATTTAGCAGCATGGGTGTATCATTGGTGGGGCATTAGCGCGGCCACACTGTATACATGCACTAATTTATTGTCCGCACCCTCATTATACGCAGTGGCCACATGCTAACAGGTGCTCCGAGTGTCATTAGGATCAGACTGGAACATCAGGCTGCGTGTGACTGGATCTGGTTCGAGGGTGAGGGAGGGGGGGAGGGGAACCCTCCTGGTGGTTTGAAAGATGACAATCGCCTTACCGTCCGCACATTACACGGTGTGGCAACACTTGCTGTGTCGTTGACACCGAATGTGGCCACGAAATCATTTTGTGGTGTGATGGTGTTTTGATGAGGTAATACATAATCTGTGGCAAGGATGCGATATAGAACTGAAGAGGAATCGAAGAATTCGTTATAGAAAAAAGCGGAATGTCTGTAACGAAGTACCGAACATTTCCAAAGTCCTGAGTAAATATGGAGGTTTAAGACCTAAATATACACCTGTAGCTTTATAAGGCAACACAGTACACATAAGAAACTAAATCTTCACACTGTTAACACACAGCCCATTATACAATTTTGACAGTAGGAGAGTGCTTTTACCATAAACCTCAGAGTTGGCCTATTCTGCGAGAACATAATCCTTGGAACGAAGGCCTATAAAGCGGGAACATATAACCCTTGGAGAGTAGGCCTATAATGCGAAAACGTAACACGCTGAAGGCGGGTCCATACCGAGAACATAACCATAGGGGAGAATAAGGCCTCTTAGGCTTCAACACGTGTACTTCAAAGTTCAATTCGCCCAACTTCAGTCGGCAACGTTTAAGTTGCTTCTCTTAATTAAGCGACACGTGACGTCAATACAACAAATAATAATACAAAATGGTAAATAATTACCTTAAAATAATGGTAATAATATTTAATTTGAGAAAATCAGTAGGAGCCCCGAGGAAGATTCGAACCTGTGCGCTGGGTTCACCTCACGGCTCCTACGGATTTTCTCATTAATTCATCACATTAATGAGATTTCTTTATACAATATTATATTTGCTATACAGCATACAGTTTTTGGAAGGAGTAGGAGCTAACACATGAGTATGTATAACTATCTACGTCATCGCTACTCTTTAACCTAAACCAACGAAAACAAGAGAAAAAATGTTGCGTTATATGTATGGTAGACACGAGGTGTGTGGCGTCACTCTGACGTCGCAGTATTCATGTCGGTACAGGTTTTAGATCCTACTGGCTGGAACGGATGCGAGGACAGGGTTGGGGCAGGAATATGAGGCCTAAGGGAAGGAAAGTTATAAAAGCATCTCTTCATTCTGCTTAATAAATTGTTTATCAATATAGATTATTAGATCGGGTACAAGGCTATGCCCGGGTCTATCTCTCCTCTTCCCCTATCCTATCCCCCCATCTCCCCTCCCCACCTCTCTCCTCCTACATAAGCCCTCTCTCCCTATCACCCTTCTCCTTTCCTCTTTCCCCCCATCTCCACCTCTACTGCCCCTCTCCACTTTCTTCCTGCCTCCTCACCTCTCTCCCAATATTTCTTCCTCTCAGAAAATTTAATATTATTAACAGGTAAAAAAAAAAAACTACTATAAAATTGTATCCTTTGACATTCCCATACCACCCATACATCATCTTGAAAAGTTGGGTGAAGCTAGCCCCAAGTGTCTGGCCTCCAACCTTGGACAGACATTATATTTTATGTAGATTAAAAGGGGGTACTCGGTAGTATCCGTGTCTCTTCCCTCTTCATCCCATCCCCCCTATTTTTGGTTCCCTCCCTTCTTCCCTCCACTCCCTTTCCCCTCTCATCCTCCCCTTTTTATTCCTCCATCTCCTCTCCCCTCCCCCTCTCAAAAAATTTATTAACAAGAATATTGGAAACACTAAATATTTCAGACTTGGCTCCATGAAAATTGCAAGAGGGGATCTTCTATGAACGCCAATATTTCTTAAATCATTTCACTTGGGCCGACCCCGACTAGCCTATGACACTCCCATATTCCACATGCTTTGTGTGTGAAAGTTGGATGAGGCTAGCCCTAAGCGTCTGGCCTCCAACCACGGATAAACAAAAATTATCTTATTAATAAAGATAATACATTATCTGACGTGTCTCTTCTAGAATTAAAAAATCTTGTCTCATCTTGGGTTATCTGTAACTTTGTGCTTTCTGCTAACAACTAAAATGATGGTGTTGTAAGTTTCTACAGCACATACAAAAATATACATAATAGCTGGCAAATGTCTTGCACTGACCATACTCTGTGTCTTGAAGTTATCTTGAGATGATTTCGGGGGTTTTTAGTGTCCCCGCGGCCCGGTCCTCGACCAAGCCTCCACCCCCAGGAAGCAGCCCGTGACAGTTGACTAACACCCAGGTACCTATTTTACTGCTAGGTAACAGGAGCATAGGGTGAAAGAAACTATGCCCATTGTTTCTCGCCGGCGCCCGGGATCAACCCGGGACCACAGGATCACATGTCCAGTGTGCTGTCCGCTCGGCCGACCGGCTCCCTATGCTGAGAGATGGACAAAACAAGTGATATATGATCAAAGTGGGGAGGCAGGAGGCAGTGCCTTGTGGTTACTGTCATCGACAGTACAGAGGTCGTCGTGGTCACTATCCGGAGAAGTAGTGAAGTCGTCTTCATCACTACTCGGGGTAGTTACGAAGGCGTGGTAGTCACAGTCCGGTTTAGCAGTGAGGTGGTCGGGCGTGGTAGTCACAGTCCGGTTTAGCAGTGAGGTGGTCGCGACCACTAGCGCTAAGAGCACATTTTGGAGAAGCAGACGAGGGCCGTGAGCTATGCTGCTTCCCATGCTGCACCTGTGATACTATACCACACTACACATTAACAAAATAAAACCCCTATATTATCCTACGTTTCTCTGCTTTATTTACGGCCACTGAAACCTGCTGTTTAGGCTTCATAACCAGGTTTTGTTATTAACTATGACTATTGCCCTACTAAAATTATGTGGGAAACACTGGTAGACTGGGTACGCAAGCGAACGTACACAAGCACACGCGCGAACGCACGCACCTACACACGCGCGCACGTACAGGCACAGACACACGCACGCACGCGCACACAGGAACGCACACGAGCACTCAGGCACGCACTCGCACACCAACACGCACGCGCGAGAAAACGCACAACACGCAAAGAGGGTTGAGAGGCGGGACCAAAGAGCTGAAGCTCAACCCCCGCAAGCACAACTAGGTGAGTACATGACTTGAACAGTTTGCAGAGCTGGTCCGAGAAATGGTTGCTAGAGTTCAACATTAAAAAGTGCACGGTGATGGAAATGGGAACAGGAGACCGAAATGCCAATACACGATGAAGGGAAACTACCTCCCTATAATGTCTAGAGAAAAAGACCTGGGAGTGGACATGACACCAAAGCTAACTTCAGAGGCTCATATAAATCGAATAAAGTCAGCCGCATACTCTAAATCTGGCTAAAGTCATAAGATCCTTCAGAAACCTGCATAAAGAGGCTTTTAGATCACTATATAGCGCCTATGTGAGGCCAGTCTTAGAGTATGCCGCCCATCGTGAAGCCCTATCTATAAAAAACACATAAGGAAGCTCGAACAGGTGCAGAAGTTTACGAGACTGCGAGGGACGAGGCGCGAAGACAGACTGAAGGAACTAAACCTGACGACTTTAGAAAGGAGGAGGGACAGGGGTGTGGGACATGTTACACATGTATAAAATACTTAGAGAAATTGACAAGGTGGAAACAGAGGAAATGTTTACAATGAATATCAATAGAACAAGGGGGCACGGATGGAAGCTTAAGACTCAGAATGGAGTCTAACTTCATTCATTACTTTAATAGCGCGTATGATAGGGAAATAGATCAGGAGATATTGCATTAGGCAACCAACGGCTAGAAAAGCGGGGTCCAAGAGCTAGAGCGTGATCCTGCAGGCACAAATAGGTGAGTGCACACACACACATACACACACAGAGAAGGAAAAAGACTTGGGGGTTGATATCACGCCAGACCTGTCTCCTGCAGCACATATCAAGCGGATAACATCAGCGGCATATGCCAGGCTGGCCAACATACGAACGGCATTCAGAAACTTGTGTAAAGAATCATTCAGAACTTTGTATACCACATATGTCAGGCCAATCCTGGAGTATGCAGCCCCAGCATGGAGTCCATATCTAGTCAAGGATAAGACTAAACTGGAAAAGGTTCAAAGGTTTGCCACCAGACTAGTACCCGAGCTGAGAGGTATGAGCTACGAGGAGAGACTACGGGAATTAAACCTCACTTCGCTGGAAGACAGAAGAGTTAGGGGGGACATGATCACCACATTCAAGATTCTGAAGGGGATTGATAGGGTAGATAAAGACAGTCTATTTAACACAAGGGGCACACGTACTAGGGGACACAGGTGGAAACTGAGTGCCCAAATGAGCCACAGAGATATTAGAAAGAACTTTTTTAGTGTCAGAGTGGTTGACAAATGGAATGCATTAGGAAGTGATGTGGTGGAGGCTGACTCCATACACAGTTTCAAGTGTAGATATGACAGAGCCCGATAGGCTCAGGAATCTGTACACCTGTTGATTGACGGTTGAGAGGCGGGACCAAAGAGCCAGAGATCAACCCCCGCAAACACAACTAGGTGAGTACACCACAACCAACTTGGGTTCAGGGATGGCTTACAGGTTTATTAGAATTCTACAATCAGGTGACAAAGATTAAGCAAGAAAGAGTAGGGTGGGTAGACTGCATTTTCTTGGATTGTCGGAAAGGCTTTGACACATAAGATGAATAAGAGGTTGGTGCACAAGTTGGAAAAACAGGCAAAAGTAACTGCTAGCTTAAAAATAATAATTCCTGTGGATAAGGGAGAACTTAAGCAATAAGAAGTAGAGAGTTACTGTGAAGATGAGAACTCAGAATGGCGTCATGTCATTCAGAGGACCCCAGCGGAGTCCCAAAAGATTCTGTACTTGGACCTATCCTGTTTCTGGTAGATGTGAATAATCTTCCAGAGGGAATAGAGTCATTCCTCTCAAAGTTTGCCGATGATGCCAAAATTATGAGATGGATTAAGACAGAGGACAGCATGAGGCTACAAGATGACCTGGACAAAATAAAAGAAGGGTCCAACAATTGGCTATTAGAGTTTAACCAAAGCAAATGTAAAGTAATGAAGATCAGTGTATGGAGGTCAGATACCAGGTACCATTTGGGAGGTAAAATCCTTCAAGAATCAGGGAGAGAGAAAAAGACCTGGGGGTTGATATCATGCCAGATCGACATATCCCCCAAAGCCCACATCAAGAGGATATCATCAGCGGCATATGCCAGGTTGTCCAATAATATAACCGTTTTTAGAAACTTGTGTAAGGAATCATTCAGAACCTCGGATACCACATATTTCAGACAAATCCTGGAATATGTAGCTCCTGCCTGGAGTCCATACCAAGTTAAACACAAGACAAAGTTAGAGAAGATTCAGAGGTATGCCACCAGACTAGTCCCAGAGTTGAGGGGTATGAGTCATGAAGAAAGGCTACGAGAATTAAACCTCACATCGCACGTCCCTGGAGGACAGTAGTAGTAGTAGGCATCCATCAGTCTCAGGAGACTATGGAGTAGCGCTCTGGTTGTCGGTCTGGAGTGGCATTTTCAGGGCGCAAAGGCAGGGTGGGTTGACATGGAGGAGAAGCTGTTACCCAAGCAGCCGGTCCCCCCCTTCTCCACGGCGCCGAAAGTCTCCAATGGAAAGGCAAACGCCAATACGATTGGTTCCAGCGCCGTCGCAGAAACTGTGAGCTCCGGAGTTGACCTCGAAGTTGGTAAAAGAAGGCACAGGGACTCCAAACCCGGAAACCGCCGTGGTCGGGGCCGGAGAAGAACCACCCCAGCAAGGGTAAGAACGACCCCAGCCTCCTGAAGCAGAGCCTGGGGGGCCGCACGAGCCCCAGGAGGTGGACGGCCCGGTCCCGCACCTACGGGTTCCAGACAGAGATCGTCACAGCCCTCTTTCACCCGAGGCCCGCTTCCTTCATGACCAAGCAGAAGGAAAAGTGATAATTATTAATACAACAATTATTATTATAATAATAATATAATTAATTAATAATTACCAGGAGGACAGTAGAGTTAGAAGAAAGAAGTAGGTGGTCATCAGGGGAGACATGTTCACCACCTACAAAATTCTGAGAAGTGACAGGGTGGACAAAGATAAACTATTTAGGATTGGCAGAACTCGAACAAGGGGACACAGGTGGAAACTTAGTTCTCAAATGAGCCACAGAGACATTAGAAAAAATCTTTTCAGCAGTTAGGGTAGTTAACAAATGGACTGCACTAGGAAATGATGTGGTGGAGGCAGACTCCATACACGGTTTCAAATAAAGAGATTATAGAGCCCAATAAGCTCCAGAATGTGTACACCAGTTGACTGACAGTTGAGAAGCGGGACCAAAGAGCCGAAGCTCAACCTCCGGAAGCACAACTAGGTGAGTACAGATAATGACAACCAAAAAAGCCCAAACATTCCCCCACAAGAAATCACCAGCAGGGCGAGTGGTCTGAGGAACAGTATGTAAGGCGGATGTGAACACCAATAACAATGACAAATGAACACGGACACAACCATAAAACTGAGGCAGAGAATGGTGAGGGAATCTGCGGATTCACGGTCCGGCGTGGCCGGTCCTGCTCCGGCAAGAATGTTTACTGCTGCCAAGTCCGGAGGTCTCATATGAAGACAAAATATTCCATAAAATGTCATGAAATAGAAGCGATCACAAATATTCACTACTCCGGGTATTATGAATATTAGATAAGCAATACATTAACACTGAGTAAGACATGCACCGGTCGTGGGTATAGTCAATTAAGTGAATTACTGAGGAATTATTACGTCGTAGAAGATAATAATTAACCTTGCAAGGATTCACACAGAACCGAACTAAAGGAACATCGATATATAACTCTTCTGAAACCCGAATATATTTATTTGGAGATTCATTAAAATAAATTTATTTGGTTACAAATACAATTGCTTTATGAAAAGTGGATACAACAGGGCTATCCTCTCTGGATCGCCACACTGAGGTGAAGGAACTAGAAGCGGGCAGCCCATCACCTGTAAGTCGCACCCTGGAGATAATTACATTACAAACCAAAGCAACATTTGTTTCCTCAGACTAATGAGCATCGGCCTGGGGCCGTGCTTCTGCTTAGGAATTTGAAGTGGCACTGCTCGTACCATTTAAAATGTTACACTCCTGAATAGTGGTATATGAGGCACTCCCCAACAGTGGCATAAGGCCCTCCAACAGAGGCATGAGGCCCTCTAAGAGTGACATGAGGCACTCCGCATGTGGCATGTAGCACTCCACAAATGGTATGTGGCACTCACAAGTGGCATGTGGCATTCACAAGTGACGTGTGGCACTCACAAGTGACGTGTGGCACTCACAAGTGGCATGTGGCATTCACAAGTGACGTATGGCACTCACAAGTGGCATGTGGCACTCACAAGTGACGTGTGGCACTTACAAGTGACAAGTGACACTCACAAATGGCATGAGACACTCACAAGTGGCATGTGATACTCACAAGTGACGTGTGGCACTTACAAGTGACAAGTGACACTCACAAATGGCATGAGACACTCACAAGTGACGTGTGACACTCACAAGTGACGTGTGGCACTCCACAACGTGCCGTCTAAGGACTAAAGTCACTACCTTGAGTGACATCACAGAGATGTCAGCGTCCCAATCTCACTCCAGACTATGAAACACAGTGACGTCAGAATACGAAATAACTGCACCAGCAAGATTCTGAAGGAAATTTATATACTAATTTTTAGTTAGGATGTCTTCCAATATACCAGATTCAATTAAATAGTTACATAGTTGGTTGTACAATAGGCCAGGAGGTCTAAAATATTTTACAGTTTCACATTCACTAGTGTACCGTTCAAGTGAATGCTTTAATGGTTCGTCACAGAGTTTACAGGCTGAATATTTTTATAGTGGCTCAGCCTCACTAAATTAGCACACTGAGCACATCACATTGTCGAACCTAACCAGAGACGTACGAACACTAACCTCCAACCTATCCTAACCTAACCTAACCTAACCTAACCTAACCTAACCTAACCTAACCTTACCTTACCTAACCTAACCTAACCTAATCTAACCTAACCTTACCTAACCTTACCTAACCTAACCTAACCTACCGATGCGCAGACAACATGAATTCTTGTGAAGGCTACTTTCCATAGGACGTTCCATTTGGTACGTTGGTTACCATAACATGGTATTGGTTGAGGACAGGTTACCTGGAATGGGTACCTGTGAATGTTACCACACACTCAGGTATTAGGGACAGGATGTTCAGGGGCCATCGTGTACTGGCCTCTGAACACCTCAAAACCTGTTCCTCATTGTATCATCTGGAACTACGTGGCAGTCATTATCGTGATGATGACGATGATTGTGATGATGATGATGATGATGATGATGATGATGATGATGATGATGATGATGATGATGATGATGATGGTTATGGATTAATGTTAATAATGATTTCATGGATTATAATAATGGTAACAGAGATAATGGATATGATAATGAGAGGATACGATTATGACCAGGATGATGAATATAAGATAAATTATAATGACAGATATTGATGATGATGGTGAGAGATGCGTCCAGACATACATACATACAGTCGCCTCACCATACATGTATATGGGCGTCCGTGTGTGAAGATTGTTACGCAAGTAGTTAATTGCATCCTCTATCACCATCCACACAACACCTGTGGCAACACCTGCTCTCCTGGCACCATCCACACTACAGCTGTGGCACACCTGCTTTCCTGGCACCATCCACACCACAGCTGTGGCACACCTGCTCCCCTGGCACCATCCACACTACAGCTGTGGCAACACCTGCTCTCCTGGCACCATCTACACCACACCTGTGGCAACACCTGCTCTCCTGGCACCATCCACACTGCAGCTGTGGCACACCTGCTCTCCTGGCACCATCCACACCACAGCTGTGGCACACCTGCTCCCCTGGCACCATCCACACTACAGCTGTGGCAACACCTGCTCTCCTGGCACCATCCACACTACACCTGTGGCAACACCTGCTCTCCTGGCACCATCCACACCACAGCTGTGGCACACCTGCTCCCCTGGCACCATCCACACTACAGCTGCGGCAACACCTGCTCTCCTGGCACCATCCACACCACACCTGCGGCAACACCTGCTCTCCTGGCACCATCCACATCACACCTGCGGCAACACCTGCTCTCCTGGCACCATCCACACCACACCTGCGGCAACACCTGCTCTCCTGGC
Source organism: Procambarus clarkii (assembly GCF_040958095.1). NCBI lineage: Eukaryota > Metazoa > Arthropoda > Malacostraca > Decapoda > Cambaridae > Procambarus > Procambarus clarkii. The sequence continues at coordinate 9,143,017 of NC_091158.1, forward strand.
ACCATCCACACCACACCTGCGGCAACACCTGCTCTCCTGGCACCATCCACACCACACCTGCGGCAACACCTGCTCTCCTGGCACCATCCACATCACACCTGCGGCAACACCTGCTCTCCTGGCACCATCCACACTACAGCTGCGGCAACACCTGCTCTCCTGGCACCATCCACACCACAGCTGTGGCACACCTGCTCTCCTGGCACCATCCACACCACAGCTGTGGCACACCTGCTCTCCTGGCACCATCCACACCACACCTGCGGCAACACCTGCTCTCCTGGCACCATCCACACCACACCTGCGACAACACCTGCTCTCCTGGCACCATCCACACCACACCTGCGACAACACCTGCTCTCCTGGCACCATCCACACCACACCTGCGGCAACACCTGCTCTCCTGGCACCATCCACACCACACCTGCGGCAACACCTGCTCTCCTGGCACCATCCACACCACACCTGCGACAACACCTGCTCTCCTGGCACCATCCACACCACACCTGCGGCAACACCTGCTCTCCTGGCACCATCCACACTACAGCTGCGGCAACACCTGCTCTCCTGGCACCATCCACACCACAGCTGTGGCACACCTGCTCTCCTGGCACCATCCACACCACAGCTGTGGCACACCTGCTCTCCTGGCACCATCCACACCACACCTGCGGCAACACCTGCTCTCCTGGCACCATCCACACCACACCTGCGGCAACACCTGCTCTCCTGGCACCATCCACACCACACCTGCGACAACACCTGCTCTCCTGGCACCATCCACACCACACCTGCGGCAACACCTGCTCTCCTGGCACCATCCACACTACAGCTGCGGCAACACCTGCTCTCCTGGCACCATCCACACCACAGCTGTGGCACACCTGCTCTCCTGGCACCATCCACACCACACCTGCGGCAACACCTGCTCTCCTGGCACCATCCACACCACACCTGCGGCAACACCTGCTCTCCTGGCACCATCCACACCACAGCTGTGGCACACCTGCTCTCCTGGCACCATCCACACCACACCTGCGGCAACACCTGCTCTCCTGGCATCATCCACACCACACCTGCGGCAACACCTGCTCTCCTGGCACCATCCACACCACACCTGCGGCAACACCTGCTCTCCTGGCACCATCCACACCACACCTGCGACAACACCTGCTCCGCTGGGCATCATCTAGAGATCTGTGGGAGATGACCCACCTCGTCTGTGGTAAAAAATAATAATACAAAACTACTTCCCCACTTTCCCCCCCCCACCCCTGGCCCCTGACCTCTGGGTGATGGGCCGCCACGACCCCTTCACCTTCCCTGGCCCCTGGGTGATGGGCCGCCACGACCCCTTCACCTTCCCTGACCCCTGGGTGATGGGGCGCCACGACCCCTTCACCTTACCTGACCCATGGGTGATGGGCCGCCACGACCCCCTCACCTTCCCTGACCCGTGGGAGATGGGCCGCCACGACCCCCTCACCTTCCCTGACCCCTGGGTGATGGGCCGCCACGACCCCCTCACCTTCCCTGACCCCTGGGTGATGGGCCGCCACGACCCCCTCACCTTCCCTGACCCGTGGGTGATGGGCCGCCACGACCCCCTCACCTTCCCTGACCCCTGGGTGATGGGCCGCCACGACCCCCTCACCTTCCCTGACCCCTGGGTGATGGGCCGCCACGACCCCCTCACCTTCCCTGACCCCTGGGTGATGGGCCGCCACGACCCCTGACCCCTGGGTGATGGGCCGCCACTACCCCTGACCCCTGGGTGATGGGGCGCCACTACCCCTTACCCCTGGGTGATGGGCCGACACGACCCCTGACCCCTGGGTGATGGGCCGCCACGATCCCTGACCCCTGGGTGATGGGCCGCCACGATCCCTGACCCCTGGGTGATGGGCCGCCACGATCCCTGACCCCTGGGTGATGGGCCGCCACGACCCCCTCACCTTCCCTGACCCCTGGGTGATGGGCCGCCACTACCCCTGACCCCTGGGTGATGGGCCGCCACTACCCCTGACCCCTGGATGATGGGCCGCCACGACCCCTGACCCCTGGGTGATGGGCCGCCACTACCCCTGACCCCTGGGTGATGGGCCGCCACGACCCCTGGCCCCTGGGTGATGGGCCGCCACTACCCCTGACCCCTGGGTGATGGGCCGCCACTACCCCTGACCCCTGGGTGATGGGCCGCCACTACCCCTGACCCCTGGGTGATGGGTCGCCACCCCTGACCCCTGGGTGATGGGCCGCCACGACCCCCTCACCTTCCCTGACCCGTGGGTGATGGGCCGCCACGACCCCCTCACCTTCCCTGACCCCTGGGTGATGGGCCGCCACGACCCCCTCACCTTCCCTGACCCCTGGGTGATGGGCCGCCACTACCCTTGACCCCTGGGTGATGGGCCGCCACGACCCCTGACCCCTGGGTGATGGGTCGCCACCCCTGACCCCTGGGTGATGGGCCGCCACGACCCCCTCACCTTCCCTGACCCCTGGGTGATGGGCCGCCACGACCCCCTCACCTTCCCTGACCCCTGGGTGATGGGCCGCCACGACCCCCTCACCTTCCCTGACCCCTGGGTGATGGGCCGCCACGACCCCCTCACCTTCCCTGACCCCTGGGTGATGGGCCGCCACGACCCCTGACCCCTGGGTGATGGGCCGCCACTACCCCTGACCCCTGGGTGATGGGGCGCCACTACCCCTTACCCCTGGGTGATGGGCCGACACGACCCCTGACCCCTGGGTGATGGGCCGCCACGATCCCTGACCCCTGGGTGATGGGCCGCCACGATCCCTGACCCCTGGGTGATGGGCCGCCACGATCCCTGACCCCTGGGTGATGGGCCGCCACGACCCCCTCACCTTCCCTGACCCCTGGGTGATGGGCCGCCACTACCCCTGACCCCTGGGTGATGGGCCGCCACTACCCCTGACCCCTGGATGATGGGCCGCCAAGACCCCTGACCCCTGGGTGATGGGCCGCCACTACCCCTGACCCCTGGGTGATGGGCCGCCACGACCCCTGGCCCCTGGGTGATGGGCCGCCACTACCCCTGACCCCTGGGTGATGGGCCGCCACTACCCCTGACCCCTGGGTGATGGGCCGCCACTACCCCTGACCCCTGGGTGATGGGTCGCCACCCCTGACCCCTGGGTGATGGGCCGCCACGACCCCCTCACCTTCCCTGACCCGTGGGTGATGGGCCGCCACGACCCCCTCACCTTCCCTGACCCCTGGGTGATGGGCCGCCACGACCCCCTCACC
>NC_091158.1:9151293-9361293 GCF_040958095.1 Procambarus clarkii
AGTACAACTTAAAAAGTTGGTCCGAGAAACGGCTACTGGAGTTCAACATCAACAAGTATAAAGTGATGGAAATGGGAACAAGTGTCATGAGACCAAAAGGTCAGTACACGACGAAAGGGAACTTCCTCCCTATAATGACTAGAGAAAAAAGACCTGGGAGTGGACAAAACATCAAACCTACTCCGGAAGCTCATATAAAAAAATAACAACAACAACATACTCTACACTAGCAACAAAAGTCAGAATTTCACTCGGGACCCTAAATATTTATAAATAAACATATAAATAAAAGACCCTAAAATATAAATAAAAGGAGGCATTTAGATAGCTGTACACCACCTACGTGAGACCAGTTACGCGGTGTGCCGCCCCATGATGGAGCCCCCATCTAAAGAAACACATATGGAAACGCAAAGAGATTCAGAAGTTAGTCCAGAAGGCTAGTCTCAGAATTGCGAGGGATTAGGTGTGAAGAGAGAGTGAAGGAACTAAACCTGACGACGGAAGAAAAGAAGAGAGGAGACACGATAGCAACATAAAATACTTAGGGAGATTAACAGTGGAAAAAAAGGAAATGTTCACAATGAACACCAATAATACAAGAGGACATTGATGGAAGTTTGAGACATAGATGAGTCATAGAAATGTTTGAAAAATTTCTTTTAATGCAAGAGTAGTTAGAAAATGGAATGAACTAAAGGTGCAGCAGATTGTAGAAGCAAACTACATACATCATTTGAAAAGAAGATATGAAAGGGAAATGGGTCAGGAATCACTGCATTAAGACAACCGGCGAACAGAAAACAGGGTACCAGTAGGAACGCTCCAGCCAGCAGGCACACACAGGTTAGTACACACACACACACACACACACACACACACACACACACGCACACACACACACACACACACATTACTCCCTCTTTGACCAAAGGGTCATAAATCGTGCTCAAGAGACATGCAAGTAGGATCCCTCCTTTGTTTAATCGAAGCCTGTCCAGGGTGGGCGAGTGAAGCACTTCAAAACTGTCTCGAGGTGACTTGGTTAAGCTCATGAATAAAGAATCAAGAGATTGCATCGCCGCTCTTTATAAGAATGATAATAATGAAGAAAAACGCAAGTGTGTGTAGCTGGGGGAATGATTGCATTCATAAATGGTCAGTGATGGAGGAAGGTTGATGGTCGAAGGCATTCATTCAGTCGTGGATTGATGAAGGCTAATGATGATAATGATATATGTAAATATATATATGTGTGTTGTGTTCTGTGGTGTGTGTTGTGTTGTATGTGTGTTGTGATATGCCTATTTGTGCCTCAAGGTTCGAGCTCTAGCTCCTGGACCCAGCCTTTCTAGCCGCCGGTTGTTTAATACAATGAATTATGGCTGAAGACATCAATTAGAGCAAAGAGGTGACTCGAACCAGCGATCAAAGTACTCCCATCTGCGCACCTTACCCTTGTACCACAACATAGGGTAAGTTATACAACCTGGAGATTCATTTAGGCCACAGCAAGTCTGGAGGCTCCTACTGAAGCCAATCCAAGTTTTGCATATAACCGCCATGATGCACTCTGGTGTAGGTAAAGTGGTTCATGAACCGTACACTCCAGCTGGAGTGAACGGTTCATGAAATACCTATCTGCTGTCGAACTAAGTTTCAGTTGGGCAGCAGATAGGTATCTATGGAATGTTTCCTCATTGTGGGTGCTGGTGGCTCAGTGGGTAGATCTGCGGGCTGCTTTTTATGTGGTCTGCGGTTCAAGGCTCCGATGGTCCAAATGAATTATATATATTACTATATATTATAATATATAAATATAAATATATATATATATATATATATATATATATATATATATATATATATATATGTATATATATATATATATATATATATATATATATATATATATATATATATATATATATATATATATATATATATATATATATACTGATCTGTAAAGCCATCCTTCTGAAGATGTATTATTAAAATTAAATACGAAAGTACTTAAGAAAATTCCTGTCTTAATCCTTCCTTCCTTCGTGGTCTGACACTGTCTGTGAGTATGTGAGTAATTACCTAAGTGTAACTACAGAATGAGAGCTACGCTCGTGGTGTCCCGTCTTCCCAGCACTCTTTGTCATATAACAGTTTGAAACTACTGACGGTTTTGGCCTCCATCACCTTCTCACCTAATTTGTTACAACCGTTTACCACTCTGTTTGCAAAAGTGAATGTTCTTATATTTCTTTGGCATCTTTGGTTAGTTAGTTTAAATCTATGACCTCTTGTTCTTGAAGTTCCAGGTCTCAGGAAATCTTCCCTATCAATTTTATCAATTCCTGTTACTATTTTGTACTGTATGTGTGCGTGTACTCACCTAATTATGCTTGCGGGGGTTGAACTCTGGCTCTTTAGTCCCGCCTCTCAACTGTCAATCAACTGATGAACAGATTCCTGAGCCTACTGGGCTCAATCATATCTATATTTAACACTGTGTATGGAGTCTGCCTACACTACATCACTGCCTAATGCATTCCATCTGTTAACTACTCTGACACTTGAAAAAATCTTTCTAACGTCCCTGTGACTCATTTTGGGTACTCAGTTTCCACCAGTGTCCCTTTGTTCACGTACCACCCGTGTTAAACTGTGTATCTATCCTGTCAATTCCTCTGAAAATTTTTTAGGCAGTGATCATGTCTCCCCCCTTACTATTCTGTTTTCCAGTGTCGTGAGGAGCATTTCACGCAGCCTTTCCTCGTAACTCACGCCTCTTAGTTCTGGGACTATCCTAGTGGCATACCTCTGAACTTTGTCCGGCTTCGTCTTGTGCTTGACAAGGTACGGGCTCCATGCTGGGGCCGCATACTCCAGGATTTGTCTCGCATATGTAAGACCAATTACATATGGTCTTACATGTGTGTGTGTGTGTGTGTGTGTGTGTGTGTGTGTGTGTGTGTGTGTGTGTGTGTGTGTGTGTGTGTGTGTGTGTGTGTGTGTGGAGTGTGGAGTGTGAGTGTATATTAGTGTGAGTGAGTGCGCGCGTGTGCTTTGAACATCGGAAGAATAGTGCATAATTTGATTAAATTTATTAACATACTTAGACACTACAAGATACGTGAATAACTCTTGGGCTTCGTGCTGGCAGCCACCAGATGACTCCAGCGCACACCGTGAAGTTATTCGTGTCTGTGTCATATATACCTGACTTGTGTTGCTTCTCTTCCTGATATTATCACGAAAACCTAATCAACATAGATAAATTATAATCATATTAATAAACAATCAATTTTTACCGTAATCAATAATTATACATTTACATAATTCGCTTAGATACTTTCACGCGAAATCGTCAAATATTCAAAAAATTTAATAACAATAATTATCAGTTTAGATGCAATATTTATTTTTATGTCGAGTCAGATGTGTAATTATGTGCACATCTGCACATAATGTTGACGAAATTTGTATATATCAATGATATATTTTGAGAAAGTATTTAAAGATTTAGGACAGCGAATATTTTAGTTAGTTTAGTTCATTTATTATGCACCCCATACCCATCTTGTGGGCGGTAGTGGAAAGGGTTACAGAGGCACCTTTTACTGTGTCATATCTATAGAAAATCGTCGAGTTATCCGCACACTCAGCACTCGTTACCACAGGTCAAGGTTGCCAGGTTGGTATCCAGCTAAGAAAACAACTCACATCGCACATAAGACGATTCACTAAAGGATCATTTGATCGTACCTAACCAAACTCAACACAACCTAACCTAACCTAACCTAACCTAACTCAACGCAACCTAACATAACCCAACGCAACCTAACATAACCCAACGCAACCTAACCTAACTCAACACAACCTAATCTAACTTAACCCAAACCACCAAACCGAGCTAAAAATTTATACCCTAACGATATACATTATAGTTTCAGCAAACAGAAAACGAGCTTCGTGGAATATTCTTGTGTGTAAGGTATGACTGTCAGAGCCCCGAGCTGAAAAAAGTCCACTACCCATCCGCAACCATCCCCTCCACATACTCAAACCCACCCACCACAGCCCACACCTCATCTTACAATTCTCTCGAATCTAGTATATTTCCATTTGAAGCTGCTTACAAAATTGACTCACTCCAGATCAATGATAAAAGGTCACGTCTCTGAAGAGAGAACAAGTTACATATAAAATATACTAATGCAGGTAGACGTCTCGGCCTGGAATCTTGATGATGTATAATAATACACCTGTAAAATATATACCTGCATTTCAGCATATATTATATGCAAAGATACAGGTAACCCAGCTGTCTCAAAAGTCGGAACGGTGTAAGGGGTACGAGATTTATTAAGAGGTATCTTAAATATCAGGTTTCAAGAGAATTTATGTAAATTACCCTTGAAGGCATTTAATAATATGAATACAAATAGTCTGGTGTCTCACAGCGATGCACTGTATTTTTGGTAGATATTAGTGACACGTGGCGTTAAGCAGCCATGGCCGGAGCATCCTCTGGACACAAGGTTTGGCACTCCCTCGGTGGGTTGGTACAACACAGGAGTATCCTTCTGCTGGTCACGGGCCTCACATTACTTGGGAGAGCTTCTGTTGGTCACGGGCCTCACATCACTTGGGAGAGCTTCTGTTGGTCACGGGCCTCACATCACTTGGGAGAGCTTCTGCTGGTCACGGGCCTCACATCACTTGGGAGAGCTTCTGTTGGTCACGGGCCCCACATCACTTGGGAGAACCTCTGTTGGTCACGGGCCTCACATTACTTGGGAGAGCTTCTGTTGGTCACGGGCCCCACATCACTTGGGAGAACTTCTGTTGGTCACGGGCCTCACATCACTTGGGAGAGCTTCTGTTGGTCACGGGCCTCACATCACTTGGGAGAGCTATTTAACTGTACCTGCCTACCGCAGTACTAATGCCTGACATTTAAGGATACAGCAGAGTTGTAATTGTTACATGCACAATCTGGTTAGAGAGAATTAGACAAATAAACCTGACTCAGGACGTAATACATGGCAGAGCCGACCCTGGCACGATACAGGGCAGGTTGGTGTAAATTCTTCTGCTTGAGCTCCACCACCACCGCCTCTCAGTCATCTCAATACCTACGTTTAGAAGCATTAAGCCTATATCTCTTTGTCTGAGGATACAACCAAAGTGTAGATGACGATCTGTAAACCATTTTATACAACAAATACCTTAACTATAAATACAGGAACGTTCACCTCCCGACTACTCTATTCAGGTTTCAACTGCCAGTATCACTGTATATCTACAGTGTAGTCGCTTAGTACTGGGCACAAGTAGGACTTGATATGGATCAGCGTGACGGCAGAGCTTGTGGCAATACCCAGCAAAGACATCGTTCATAAGACATTTAATAAGCATTGTCCAACCAACAAACAATACTAGCGGGCGTGAACCTCTTGCGACAAGGACAAACACTCCGCACTTGTGACTTCTCCACCTCTGAGTTTGTCAAATAATAAAAAATATATATTATTTTTTACTCTGCATGTCTAACGTTTGGTCAGAGTTACCCTGCCGTCACTAAGGTCAGGACCAGGATATGGTAATGGGAAGTGATTGTAGGTGTAAGTTTCCGTCCGTCGTTCCCTCTCTGCCTTCAACTGCCAAAACCTCGATCATCTGCTCCAGTATATCCAGTAGTCAATGCCACTGTATATGTGCTTGCTCTTCTCTCATGAGCATCACGCCCAAGAAGCAAACGCCAAGGCAAGGCTCTAACACCCACATCGTCTGGTGGCCACTTGCCGTATGGTTGGCAGTTCTACGATAGTTGCGTAAATGATCACGTGTACTGACGTTAGTGTTGAGGGGGCGCGGGCCGCCAGCGGTGTTTAAGCGCTTATATTTTAAGAATACTAGGATGATACCTCGCTAAAGTGGGGTTAGTAGCTCCAATAGCAGGAGAGACTCTCCGACGGGCAAGATGGGTTTCAACACCCTGTGGAGGTCAGTTCAATGTATTGGATAAGTGATGAAATTATTGCAACAGCAGTCAGGAGCTTTTACCTTCTGGTCAAGGCACGTCTGACTCTTTATATAAAAACGGCACAGCTAGTTTCAAAAATCATTTACATAAACTGAGTTCTTGCATATTTCAAAATCTAATCAACTTACGAAACGGGCAATTTACTCGACTAAAGAACTGAGACTGGCGGACAAATCTGAGGGAAGCAGATGCAAGTCGTCAGTCAGGAGGCCACACATCCTCCAGCAGGTCGTCACGACGTAACTCATCTCCCAGTCCCAGTACGTGGTCACTGGTCGACCCATCCTCCAGCAGGTCGTCACGACGTAACTCATCTCCCAGTCCCAGTACGTGGTCACTGGTCGACCCATCCTCCAGCAGGTCGTCACGACGTAACTCATCTCCCAGTCCCAGTACGTGGTCACTGGTCGACCCATCCTCCAGCAGGTCGTCACGACGTAACTCATCTCCCAGTCCCAGTACGTGGTCACTGGTCGACCCATCCTCCAGCAGGTCGTCACGACGTAACTCATCTCCCAGTCCCAGTACGTGGTCACTGGTCGAGCCATCCTCCAGCAGGTCGTCACGACGTAACTCATCTCCCAGTCCCAGTACGTGATCACTGGTCGAGCCATCCTCCAGCAGATCGTCACGACGTAACTCATCTCCCAGTCCCAGTACGTGGTCACTGGTCGAGCCATCCTCCAGCAGATCGTCACGACGTAACTCATCTCCCAGTCCCAGTACGTGGTCACTGGTCGACCCATCCTCCAGCAGGTCGTCACGACGTAACTCATCTCCCAGTCCCAGTACGTGGTCACTGGGCGACCCATCCTCCAGCAGGTCGTCACGACGTAACTCATCTCCCAGTCCCAGTACGTGGTCACTGGGCGACCCATCCTCCAGCAGGTCGTCACGACGTAACTCATCTCCCAGTCCCAGTACGTGGTCACTGGGCGACCCATCCTCCAGCAGGTCGTCAGGAGACAACCTATCCTCTGTCTATTCGGAATGCCACACCTCACTAGGCCAAATTAGACCGTTCTGTTTATGAAGAACTAGATGGGATACCTGGCGATACCCGGGTCTGTCTACCTCTGTCTTCTGTCTCTCTCACTTTCTCTTTCAATGAGTTTTCTTGTCAACATGTCGCTATATGTTCGTTTCTGTGTCTGTCACTGACTGTCTCTCGCTGTCTGGGGGCAACAGCAAGCAGTACCCCTACAAAAAGGCAGACAGTGCTCGCTGGCAGATGGCGTGTGGCTTCCTGGACACTCAAACGTGGCAGAGAAGTGTGTATCTTGGGCTGACACTTGGGAGGGTAGGTATCAAGGTAGATGCCTAACATTACATGGTAGATACCTACATGGTAGATACCTACCCTTACATGGTAGATACCTACATAGGTATCTACAAGGTAGATACCTACCCTCACAAGGTAGATACCTACCCTCACAAGGTAGATACCTACCCTCACAAGGTAGATACCTACCCTCACAAGGTAGATACATACCCTCACAAGGTAGATACCTACCCTCACAAGGTAGATACCTACCCTCACAAGGTAGATGCCTACCCTCACAAGGTAGATGCCTACCCTCACAAGGTAGATACCTACCCTCACAAGGTAGATACCTACCCTCACAAGGTAGATACCTACCCTCACAAGGTAGATGCCTACCCTCACAAGGTAGATACCTACCCTCACAAGGTAGATACCTACCCTCACAAGGTAGATACCTACCCTCACAAGGTAGATACCTACCCTCACAAGGTAGATACCTACCCTCACAAGGTAGATACCTACCCTCACAAGGTAGATACCTACCCTCACATGGTAGATACCTACCCTTACAAGGTAGATACCTACCCTCACAAGGTAGATGCCTACCCTCACAAGGTAGATGCCTACCAGTGATGATATCATGAACACCTAATACAGGATATTACAGGCAAACTATGATAGATTTTGTGTTATATGCGGACATCAGCGATTAATGTTATATAACATACTAGGAAAAATTATTCGAAGTCAGGTTGAGGTTTAACATAATATTAATTGTGTGGCTCCCACTGGCCTCATGTCAATTGGCACTCGTTACATCTGTGCCAACCCTGACGCAGCCATGTTGGGCATGTACCCCACATCAATACCTGATCAACCAAGCTGTGATTCATACGTCAGGCTGCGAGCAGCCACGTCCAACAGCCTGGTTGACCAGTGCAGCAACGAGGAGGCCTGGTCGACGACCGGGCCGCGGAAACCCGGAAGCCCCGGAAACACCTCAAGGTAACCCCCAAGGTAACTACAGGAATCAGGTGATGAAGAGTGAGGCTAGCCCCAAGCATCTGGCCTCAATCCTCGGTCAGACAGATAGACATTCTATATCTATTACAGGTATAGGTACAGTTACGTATGTATGTATGTGCAGTGGTGAGAAGGTATTTATGTAATGGACATTTACTTTACTCATATGTTTGAAGAGTCAATGAATTCATTCATATCAACAAAATGCTTTTTTGTAGATATTGATTTGTTTTTCTAAAACAAATTTTTCAAACAAACTAAAACTAAAACTTTTTTTCTATTTTTTATTTGTTTTTCTAAACCGCCAATCTCTAACCAATTAAGTTATGTTCGACGACTGGGTCAATATACAGTGACTTCATGAACACGTTTGTATGCTGGAAAGACTGAAGACGTCTTAGGGCACCCATAACATAATGGCAATGCCATACAAAATCTTCTCACAAGCAAATCAGACAATTTTGTCTCTTGTTATCAATCTCGAAGATTCTGGAAGTTTCTTCGGCAGAAATGTTTTACATAACAAACAGAGGGAGTATAACATTAATCTCTTTGATGGTCGCTGTTCACATTAGTCAGAAACAATTTTTCAATTTTTTTAATAATTTTTTTTTGTTTATTACATGTAAAAGTTAGAAATATCTATAAAGTTCTTGTGAGACTTTATATCTCAAGTGCTTTTTAGATATCGACATTTAGACATTTAAAATTAGTATTATGCATTTTCTTTTCTAATGGAAGAGGTAAAGTTGTTAAGATCAGCTAGGAAGCAATTAGTGACTAAATCGGAAAGTCAAAATAATAAGATATTAACAACACGTCTAACCTTAGCAATTTTCCTCGATATTATATATATATATATATATATATATATATATATATATATATATATATATATATATATATATGACATAGGGTATCCAGCGGCGGTGCCAGAGTCTCACTCCTCACTGCCCACTCGGTTAATCTCTTTGCTCTCTCTCTCTCACCTCTTCCCCTTTCTTCCATATCTCCTAGTCTCCACTCGTCTCCTCTTCCCGCTTCCCCCCCTCTCTCTCTCATATCCTACAAAGTATCATCGTAATATATATGATATATTTGATCCAAGACATTTGTAACAAATTTCGTGTTGTGGCTTCTTACCCATGCTTTTATAATAAATTATATAACATAATACATAAAGACACATTTTAGATGGCTTTCGTGTGACCGTATAATGGCACAAGAGTCCGAAGTGGAAGCAACGTTACACAAGTCACCCATGTTGACACAATCCCTATTTTAATATGAGAAACTTTTCATATTGAGCGTCACATATTTACCTCCGTCTCGCGGATAACAGCTGCTCGCCCCACAGGCTGCAGGTGGAGGCAGCCAATCGATGAGAGGCGTCCAAGGTGAAGAAATCAGCAAGAGTGCGTAATGGAGTAGTGCCCAGGGCGATGGGGTCAACCCCCACACTATTGTTTTCATCATGACGGCCACAATCTAGGGTCAGTCTGTCTTCCCCATTCTCTGACCCTCTCCTCCCCACTCCCTCTCCCTCTACTTCACACTCCGTGACCCACTTCCCCCCACTCCCTGACCCTTAAGGGTAGGTGAAGGGAAGTTTAGAAATGGGAAATACAGTGAAAGCAGGCGGGCTGTCCGCCTTGCTGTCACCATGTGTGGGTGTTGGCAGCTAAGCTAAGCTTGCTCTCTCTCGTCAGGGAGCTGTGAGTGTATAAGAGGTTCTTCACATGTATTTCAGCATATATGGATGTCTATAGATGAATACTGTGTAGCATTCATATACACACACTCCGATGCTTCTACACATGCTACGTTGATCTGTTTAAGGCTATTTTATTATATATACATATATATATATATATATATATATATATATATATATATATATATATATATATATATATATATATATATGCCTATACTTGCATAAACCACAAGTGAAGATTAACAATCTTTGGACAACACCCACCAGTGGGACTCGAACCCAGAAAGCACAACTACCTTCCAGTAGCTGCCATAACTAGTACGCTTTAACCCACTACACCATCAGACCCTACAAAAGAAGTAGAGACTTCTTTTATATATGTATATATATCTCGAAGTCTCTACTTCTTTTGTAGGGTCTGATGGTGTAGTGGGTTAAAGTGTACTAGTTATGGCAGCTACTGGAAGGTAGTTGTGCTTTCTGGGTTCGAGTCCCACTGGTGGGTGTTGTCCAAAGATTGTGTATATATATATATATATATATATATATATATATATATATATATATATATATATATATATGTGTGTGTTTGCGTGTGCGTGCGTGTGTGTGTGTGTGTGTGTGTGTGTGTGTGTGTGTGTGTGTGTGTGTGTGTGTGTGTGTGTGTGTGTGTGTGTGTGTGTGTGTGTAAATCACGAAAAATAAACACGTGATTAAAAATGTGACAGTGTCAAACCACGGAGGAAAATTGAAACAGGAATTTCCTTAAGTACTTTCGTATATTAATACATCTTCAGAAGGAAGATGTATTAATATACGAAAGACTAATAGACTCCTTCTGAAGATGTATTAATATACGAAAGTACTTAAGGAAATTGCTGTTTCAATTTTCCTCCGTGGTCTGACACTGTCATATATATATATATATATATATATATATATATATATATATATATATATATATATATATATATATATATATATATATATATATATATATATATAAATTCCACACTCCATAAGTGACTCGAACCCAGACAGCCAGGAGCACTATACAACTGGCGTATCTGGTACCTTAACCTCTTCACCAACCGTGACCGTACAAAAGACTATAGTAGCCGAGGCTATTTCCCCCACCGTCCCGACGGCACTTGGTGGTCAAGTGGTTAAGGTACTTATTTTGTACTGCTTGTAGTTTCTGCATGTTAATTTCCTTTAAGGTGTGTAGTGGTGCTGTGGGATATTCCAGATGCGGCCGGACTAGAGTCATATAAGTGTAGCTGTATGTTAGTACTGAGCCTTCAGAAGTCTGTCTACATCCGCATATTTGATCGAGCGGTTGTCAGGGATAATGGGGTCTGGGTTTCTTCTTGCAATATGTATTATCTGGAACTTTTGTTTATTTGTGCTTATTTTCCATTGCTTCTCAAAAGTTGTTTATAAGTTCAATTGCTGCCTTGGTCTTGTCGGCTAGTTGCGGCTTCGATGGTCCCGGTTGGCATATTATTTGGGTGACATCGTCAGTGTATGTGATGTATTCTCCATGTTGGGGTTGGGGTAGGTCAGCTGTATATATGTTGAATAGAGTTGGAGAGAGGCAGCTTCCTTGTGGTACTCCACTTTTCAATTCTATTATGTCAACCAAGTAGCTGCCGATACTGAGCCTAGGAGCTCTGTTGTCTATAAAGCTGCAGATATACATAGCAGTATATCTCTGTGGGAGTCCTAGCTCAGATCTCTTATATTTTAGGCCTGTGTGCCAAACTTTGTCGAAGGCTTTCGAAACATCTCTAAACACTATATTTCACTGATCTTTTTTTCGACATTGCGTTGGCTATATGCTGGTAGATCAGAGATATTGCTGATGAGACCCTCTGCGGTTTCTAAACCCATGTTGCCTGGTGTTATACTTTTCTTCCTCTGCCATGTACTTCACAAGTCTCAGATTAATTATTTTTCGAGTATTTTTATCTGGTACTTCGAGGAGGGAAATTGGTCTGTAATTTTCAGTTTGGGTTGGGGGTTTTCCTGGCTTGGAGATTAATCTGATTGTGGCATCTTTGAAGTATGTGGGGAATAGTCCAGATGCAAGAGCTGCATTTACTATACATGTGTATTGATGGAGTGCAATCACTGATAGGTTGAATAATACCATTTCATTTATCCTTCTATTGCCCGGCGGCGTGTTCTTGAAACCTATAATTATTTTATGGACCTCATCAATGGTTAGGTTTCATAAGGTGGCATTCATTGTGAATGTTGTTAAGGTCTATTGTTTGCCTCGGGAGTAGTGTTGCAGCTCTGTTATCGATTAGAGTTGTAATTTCCTTTTCATTGATTCATTCTCTTTCACTCCACACTCCATGACCCACTACTCCCCACTCCCCAGGGGTAGTCAGCAGCAGGTAATACACTACCACACAACACCTGAGGTAGTGAGCACCATGGTGCTACACTACCACACAACACCTGAAGTAGTCAACACCATGGTGCTACACTACCACACAACACCTGAGGTAGTCAACACCATGGTGCTACACTACCACACAACACCTGAGGTAGTCAACACCATGGTGCTACACTACCACACAACACCTGAGGTAGTCAACACCATGGTGCTACACTACCACACAACACCTGAGGTAGTCAGCACCATGGTGCTACACTACCACACAACACCTGAGGTAGTCAACACCATGGTGCTACACTACCACACAACACCTGAGGTAGTCAACACCATGGTGCTACACTACCACACAACACCTGAGGTAGTCAACACCATGGTGCTACACTACCACACAACACCTGAGGTAGTCAACACCATGGTGCTACACTACCACACAACACCTGAGGTAGTCAACACCATGGTGCTACACTACCACACAACACCTGAGGTAGTCAACGCCATGGTGCTACACTACCACACAACACCTGAGGTAGTCAGCACCATGGTGCTACACTACCACACAACACCTGAGGTAGTCAACACCATGGTGCTACACTACCACACAACACCTGAGGTAGTCAGCACCATGGTGCTACACTACCACACAACACCTGAGGTAGTCAACACCATGGTGCTACACTACCACACAACACCTGAGGTAGTCAGCAGCAGGTAAAGCACTACACTGGGCAACTAGATGAGTGGTTGTGAGGTGAGTGAGGGAGCCGGGGCATGAGGAAACTAAGTGGTTGTGAGGTGAGTGACCTCACGACTGAGTGGTTGAGAGGTGTGAGCCGGGACATGAGGGGGAGTACCTCTGGTAACTCACGATATTCAGGGAACCTCATCACCCAGCACGTCCAAATTGGGGCTGGTGTTAGAGGTTAATATCTGGGTAACGCCAATTCAATTTCATTTAAACAGACAGTGAAAGACGAAGGTCACGAAATGCGTGCGTGCGTGCGCGCGCGCGCGCGCGTGTGTGTGTGTGTGTGTGTGTGTGTGTGTGTGTGTGTGTGTACTCACCCAGCTGTGCTTGCGAGGGTTGAGCTCTGGCTCTTTGGTCCCACCTCTCAACGGTCAATCAACTGGTGTACAAATTCCTGAGCCTACTGGGCTCTATCATATCTACATTTGAAACTCTGTATGGAATCAGCCTCCACCACATCATTACTTATGTGTGTGTGTACCCTCACGTGATTGAACCTGCAGGATTGAGCTTCAGCTCTTGGATCTCGCTTTTCCAGCCGCCTGCAGAAGTTCAATAAAATGCCGCCTGACCTAAATTGATCATATCCTATTTACCTTTAAAATTTTGAACGGAGTTTCCTGCTACAACCTTCTCGCCTGGAACTATTACCAGGAAAGGTGGTCTCTTGCACCTCTCTGACTCGTCTGTTTCTCTATCTCATGTTCCTGCAAGGAGGCAGAAACTAAAAAAAAAAAAATGGTAAAAATTCAACCAGAAATCGTTGTCTCAAGTGGCATTATGTCTCAATGATATAAATCCTTCACTACAAAACATTTACCAACTTGCATGGGGCTAAAAATAGAAGCGCTTTATCCGAACGCTGCAAATCCCCGTATAGAAAACACGAGTGTAACCACGGCGTCCCCTAAGCCGGAATTCGAACGGCGAAAATTATTAGGAATTATAGAAATAAACAAGATTATAGTAGCCTTGCCTCTCGCTGACTTCCTGTGGCGGGTGTTCTCTACGTTAAACGCGTTTCGTGTCTCTTAATGCCAAACCTCTCATGCAGTGGCCGTCCTTAACGGCACGAACATGACAACAGAAATCCGGGGCCATATCTGCATGACAGTTATTTGTGAAAGGTTGTCTGTTACCCTCCTCACGCACACTCATGTGTCGCTGATCCTCGCCTACACTCTAACATCTCATACATGCACTGTGTGTTTGGTTTGCTTCATCCTCTCATGTATACACTGTCTGGCTCGTTACAACTCTCATACGTACACTGTTTGGCCCAATTCACCCCTCATTTATACCCTGTCTGGCTCACTAAACACTCTCAGTACAATTAAATATATATACGTTGACTGGCTCGCTAATCCTCTCATACATATATGCTGTCTGGCTCACTATACTCCCCCTCATATATACGTTGTTTGGTTCGCTATGCCACCTCATATATACCTTGTCTGGACCATTACACACCTTCATTTATACGCTGTCTGGGTCACTACACCCCCTCATATATGCACTACCTGCCTCACAACACCCTTCACATGTATAATAACTCACTACACCTCATATAAACGCTGTCTGGCTCACTATATAATGACTGAGAATGGAAAGAATTTGAGAGGAATGAGGAAAGAGGCGAAAATAAATAGGAAAACTAAAAGCAGAAGTGAAAGATGCTAAGAATAGGAGAGAATAATGGAAGGAAAGACGTTAACAGTAGAAGAGAAAGATAAGAGAGATAGTAGAAGGGAAAGTAGAGATAGAAGCAAGGAAAGAAAATAGAATTAGTAGGAGGGAAAGAGGAGAGAATACATTTAGATAATTATAGACAAAAATGGAACCGTCTCTTTCAACCTATTATCCCTGAGGGATGATAACATCAAAATCTCAAATGATGAAAGTCAGCAGTTTATCTTGAGCCACATATAAGGGTCATTTAACCACACAGTACCAGGAAAATGGACCGAGCTATATCAAAAAAAAAGTTGGTAGTAAATGTCACGTCTATCCACAATTTAAAAAGTAAATATGTAAAAAAAAATTAGGTTCGAAGTGCACAAAGAAATTACATTACTATCAATGAGAAAATCAGTAGGAGCCACGAGAGAGATTCCAACCGGCACACTGCAACCCGTTCTCGCACTTTCGTATAGTCAATATTGACTTATTAAATACGTGCATATGTGACATACTAATTTATTGTGATCCCGCCTCAAGGTAAACTAAAATAGTCACAATAAATTAGTATGTCACATATGCACTTATTTAATAAGTCAATATTGACTGAAAGAAAGTGCGAGAACGGGTTGCACACTGGGTATTGGAGTTATTGTATTAGTCGACGGGCAGCTGGAAAAGTGGGGTCCAACACTTGAGGCTCCATCCTGGTGGCACAATTATGAAAGTACACACATGCTCTCTAGATACAAGTGAAAAAACAAGATTTAGTAACACACCTCGCTACCCAACACTTTCATTCCTTGTCTTGCGCTTTCTATTTCTTTGTGCTTTCTCCTCGGTGCTCCCTTCCGTTCCGTGTGTCATGTGTGTGTGTGGGAGGAGAAGACGGCCCAGGCACTGAGAGTGGCATCAGTTGCCACCCGGGGCACTATCAGCCTCCCCAGCCTCCAGGTAAGAGCCTACCACCTCACCCACCTCGACAGCCTTCACCTGAGGCTCCCAACACTCTACCTCTACCAAAGTCACCCGCCAGCTCAGGTGTGTGATAATAACACCTGCAGCATCCTGGTGCCGAGCGGGGCTCTAAATGGTTATAAGACTGAGCTAGAGACACATCTAGAAGGTGCTCATGCTGCCAGGAGCATCTATAACCTGAGCAGGAATACAATTATGACGTCATGGTGACCTCACACACACCTTGTACATACAAAATCGCGGATTACAGAGATAACACCATCAATGGTGTCCAAGAAATGTGCAAGTACTTCATTCATAGTGATGTACTGTCAGGAATCTTAGCGAAGTATCTAAAATGTGCTTACTGTAGGTGCAGCCTGCACATGACTGTAAAGCTGCCGCCCAGTTGGGTGAGTGTGGAGCAAGACTAGTAACTGTGTGACTCACCATAGATGTAAAGTGCCTTGTATAGTGACTGTTGTGAGCCTCTTGTTGAATCATTTGTGATACAAAAAGTTTATTGATATGTTTATGTATTTGTGTATATGAATATAATCACCTAGAATACGCCTAGCTGTGCCTAGGGGGTTTAGCTCTGCTCTTTCGGCCCGCCTCTCGACTGTCAGTCAATCAACTTCCTCCGCCCCCCCCCACACACACCCAGGAAGCAGCCCGTAACAGCTGTCAAACTCCCAGATACCTATTTACTGCTAGGTAACAAGTGCATCAGGGTAAAAGAAACTCTGCCCATTTTTCTTCCATTGCCAGGGATTGAACCCAGACCCAAGGATTACGAGTCCAGAGCGCTGTCCATTCAGTCACAGGCCTCTAAGAGCCCCCATATATATACATATATGTATATATTTATGAATGTGAATATATGTACATTTGCATGTAATATTAACAATTGTGTAACTAGCTTCACAAGATTGTCACTTGCTTAGCTAAACGAACTATGAGGTTAAGTTCCTGAACCCCATAGTTGTGTCTCTGTAACCCTTTCCACCACCTCCCCCACGCACAAGGGATGGGGGTGCCAAGCCATTACGACTATATAGCACTTGGAAGGGATCAGGATAAGGGTTTGGGATGGCACGAGGGTGAGGTATGGGGTGCATAATAAATAAATGAATGCATACCATATGTAAACGACCAAATTTTAGCTCAGGTTTGGAAAGTCGGGTTTACTTAACGAGGTAAGGTAAGGTATCAGGAAAAAGCACTAAGCCATTACGCATTTACAGCACCTGGAAAGGATAAGGATTTAGGATATGGCAGAGGAAAGGAACGGTGCCGAACCACTTGGATGGTCGGAGATTGAACACCGACCTGCAGGAAGCGAGGCCATCACTCTACCGTCCAGCCCAAGTGACTGGACATGCGATAACGTAGATTGGTGAACAGTTTCTCAAGTCTTAGACCGTACTCCATGCTGGAGGACCTGACAAGGGTGGAGGATCACTAGCCACACACACTTCAAGTATGTGATGACACTGAGGGCCTCACCCAGGCGGTGGTCACTAACCTGGTAACGTCCCACACATTACCACCCAGGCTCCGGATCAACATTACCCTTGTGGGATATATCATAACAATGTCCAGATCAGGATCACCATTGCCCCGGGTGGTAATATATCACAGTAATGTCCCAGATCAGGACCAGCTATGCTCTGGGGGAGGGATCGGGAAATCGCAGTATAATGTCCTAGATAACAACACTGCCTGGGGAGTGTTGTTATCTAGTGTTGAGAGTGTTGAGTGGACCAGTATTCCAGATCCAGACCAGATATGCCCCAGGGGATATACCAGGGGCCCCTTGACCCTCCTGAATGTGCAGCTCAGTCATACCTCGGTCACATCACAGGTGTGGCTCGGACCATCACACATGCGGGCCACAGCAAGGAGGGGGAAAACACGGGTGTGGCTCAGCAGGGGGAGCCACACGTGTGGCTCAACAGAGGGGCAAAACACAGGTGTGGCTCAGTAACAGGAGGAAGAACACAGGTGTGGCTGAGCAGGGCGGGAGGCACAATACAGATGTCTACACCAGTAACATCAAAAGAGATAACGCTGTGCACGAGGACGCAGGGATATTAATACCTGTTCTCGACAGGTGAAAAACACTAAAAAACTCGGGAAACTTCAAACGCACTGATGAGGCAAACACCTGTGCGGGACCTCATGGACCATTTGTACCTGTCACTCTGCGAGCACCACCATCCTCCGCCTGGCTGGTACAACACCACCATACTCCACCTGGCTGATACAACACCGCCATACTCCACCTGGCTGGTACAACACCACCATACTCCACCTGGCTGGTACAACACCACCATACTCCGCCTGGCTGGTACAACACCACCTAGCTGGTACAACACCTCCATACACCACCCAGCTGGTACAACACCACCCAGCTGGTACAACACCCAGCTGGTACAACACCACCCACCTGGTACAACACCACCCAGCTGGTACAACACCACCCAGCTGGTACAACACCACCCACCTGGTACAACACCACCCAGCTGGTACAACACCACCCAGCTGGTACAACACCACCCACCTGGTACAACACCACCCAGCTGGTACAACAACACCCAGCTGGTACAGCACCACCCACCTGGTACAACACCACCCAGCTGGTACAACACCCAGCTGGTACAACACCACCCACCTGGTACAACACCACCCACCTGGTACAACACCACCCACCTGGTACAGCACCACCCACCTGGTACAACACCACCCAGCTGGTACAACACCCAGCTGGTACAACACCACCCAGCTGGTACAACACCACCCACCTGGTACAACACCACCCACCTGGTACAACACCACCCACCTGGTACAACACCACCCAGCTGGTACAACACCACCCAGCTGGTACAACACCACCCACCTGGTACAACACCACCCACCTGGTACAACAACACCCAGCTGGTACAACAACACCCAGCTGGTACAACACCAACCACCTGGTACAACACCACCCACCTGGTACAACACCACCCACCTGGTACAACAACACCCAGCTGGTACAACAACACCCAGCTGGTACAACACCACCCACCTGGTACAACACCACCCAGCTGGTACAACACCACCCACCTGGTACAACACCACCCACCTGGTACAACACCACCCACCTGGTACAACACCACCCACCTGGTACAACACCACCCAGCTGGTACAACACCACCCAGCTGGTACAACACCACCCACCTGGTACAACACCACCCAGCTGGTACAACAACACCCAGCTGGTACAGCACCACCCACCTGGTACAGCACCACCCAGCTGGTACAACACCACCCACCTGGTACAACACCACCCAGCTGGTACAACACCACCCACCTGGTACAACACCACCCACCTGGTACAACACCACCCACCTGGTACAACACCACCCAGCTGGTACAACAACACCCAGCTGGTACAACACCACCCACCTGGTACAACACCACCCACCTGGTACAACAACACCCAGCTGGTACAACACCACCCAGCTGGTACAACACCACCCACCTGGTACAACACCACCCACCTGGTACAACACCACCCACCTGGTACAACACCACCCACCTGGTACAACAACACCCAGCTGGTACAACACCACCCACCTGGTACAACACCACCCAGCTGGTACAAACCCCTCTCACTCTACTCAGGATAACCTCAAAATTCATTCCGTTTACATATCCATTTATTATATAGCAAGTTGGGCCGAGGTTGCTTGAGCCCAAGGGGAAGAAGAACCGCGGTAATGCCCCACTAATCTAAAACAAAAGAGTCTGCGGCCATTCTGGACGAGCTGAGAGCACGGAGAATGATAAGCAGAAGAAACACCCGGGTCTCCAAATCTACGATCTATCAAAATATACGAGGCTTTTCAATCACGCTCCACCGACAATAGAAACGCCACAACCAGATATGCTAATACAGTCTTGGGTATTTCTCCTCCATAACAATGGGAAGCGTTGCACTAGAATTCCCTACACACAATGCAAGTTCAATACCATCGTTTTTCGTCACGTTAACGTCGAACTTTATCGCTGCAATTATATTTCAGGATCTCGCGCCAACATTTCACATTTTGTCCGTGCCTCAATGGGGACATTGGACATGCTTTTACATGGAGAGAAATCCCGCTCTTCCAAGCTGCTAGCTTGCTCTTAACCCTCGTGTTGTATTTAATACAAGTTCCATCAACACTGTCTTTACCTTGTAGAATAGGATACGTACGTGTGTGTGTGTGTGTGTGTGTGTGTGTGTGTGTGTGTGTGTGTGTGTGTGTGTGTGTGTGTGTGTGTGTGTGTGTGTGTGTGTGTGTGTGTGTGTGTGTGTGTGTGTGTGTGTGTGTACTCACCTAGTGTGTGAGCGTCTGCATGTGTGTGTGTACTCACATAGGTGTGCTAGCGGAGGTTGAGCTTCGGCTCTTTGGTCCCGCCTCTCAACTCTCAGTCAACTGGTTTACAGGTTCCTGAGCCTACTGGGTTCCATCATATCTACATTTGACATTTGATTATGGAGTCTGCCTCCACCACATCACGTCTTAATGCATTCCATTTGTTAACTACTGACACTGAAAAAGTTCTTTCTAATGTCTCTGTGGCTAATTTGGGTACTAAGTTTCCACCTGTTCCCTGGTTCGCGTACAACTCATGCTATATTGTTTATCTTTATCTACCTATCTTTGTCAATTAGTCTGAGAACTTTATAGGTGGTGATCATGTCTGCCCTAACTCTTCTGTCTTCCAATGTCGTGAGGTTTAGTTCCAGTAGTCTTTCCTTGTAGCTCATACCCCTCAGCTGGGGGACTAGCCTGGTGGCATACCTCTCAACCAAAACAGAAAACTTCGTTTTCTGTTTGACTAGATACGGACTCCATATACAAGATTCTGAATGATTCCTTACATAAGTTTCCATAGGCCGTTATGATGTTTGCCAGCCTTGCATATGCCGATGATGGTATTCTTTTGATGTGGGCTTCAGGGAACAGGTCTGGTGAAATATGAACCCCCAAATCTTTCTTCCTGATTCCTAAAGGATTTCATCTTCCAACTGGCAATTTGTATTTTGCCTCTTACTCACTCCTGCACACACTTTGTGTGTGTGTGTGTGTGTGTGTGTGTGTGTGTGTGTGTGTGTGTGTGTGTGTGTGTGTGTGTGTGTTTGTGTGTGTGTGTGTGTGTGTACTCACCTAGTAGTACTCACCTAGTTATGCTTACGAGGGTTGAGCTCTGGCTCTTTGGGCCTACCTCTCTACTATCAATCAATCAATTTTTTTTCCGCAAACACATACACACCCTCAGGAAGCAGCCCGTAGTAGCTTTATAACTCCTAGGTACCCATTTACTGCTAGATAACAGGGGCATCAGGGTGAAAGAAACTCTGCCCATTTGTCTCTGCCTGGTCCGGGAATCGAACCCGGGCCACAGGATTACGAGTCCTGTGCGCTGTCCACTCAGCTACCAGACCCCTCTGGTAGCTGTGTGTATGTGTGTGTGTGTGTGTGTCGCAAATCTCTCTCTCTCTCACACACACACACACACACTCACACACACAGAGTAGTTAACAGTGTCTAGTAGTTTCAGTGTCAGAGTAGTTAACGGATGGAATGCATTAGGCAGTGAGGTGGTGGAGGCTGACTCCATACACAGTTTTAAATGTAGATATGATAGAGCCCAGTAGGCTCAGGAATCTGTACACCAGTTGATTGACGGTTGAGAGGCGGGACCAAAGAGCCAAAGCTCAACCCCCGCAAGCACAAATAGGTGAGTACAAATAGGTGAGTACACACACACACAAATAGGGGCTCAACATATTCCAACATAAACATCCTTAGCCTATTACAGACTTGCTATCATGTTAAAAACAGCAGCAACATGACAGCTGTATATATTGACGTCAGAGTAACAAGGCCGCAATACAGCTCTTTACTGTACGTAATACAGACTCGGATACAAAAAGCCGACCCATGATGATCATATTGTGTGTGTTACATAATCTGACCACCTAGTAACAGTGATAAGAAACCTCAATATCAAGTGTTATATATCAGGTGCGTGTGTACTCACCTATTTGTGCCTGCAGGATCGAGCTTTAGCTCTTGGACCCAAATGTGTATGTTCGTGTATACGTGTATGTTTATGGATGTGTGCGCATATGCGTGTTTTTTTCAGAATATGCGTATGCTTATGAGTGTACGTGTATGTGTGTGTGTTTTCGCCAAGCTGTGTTTGCGAGGCTTCAGCTCATGGGCGCCACTTTGTAACCACTGATCAACTTATGCCTTCCTAATCTCGTGGGCTTTGTTAGGAAGTATCTATATTTAAATCCGTGTGCCAAGTTGGACTACACTTCCTCTTCCTGCAGTTCTTTTAACTCTAGGAACATTGCGTTCCTCCTCTCATCTTTATTTCTAGTGCAAGGGTAACACCCTTGGAGCGTCTGGCTGAAGAACACCCTTGGAGCGTCTGGCTGAACAACACCCTTGGAGCGTCTGGCTGAAGAACACCCTTGGAGCGCCTGGCTGAAGACCGTGTTGCACCCTGTACAATGCTCTAGCGGTACATTTTGTATCAACAGGGTGTAAAGCCTGTTTGAGTACAACTTTGGATGTGAAGCTTGCTCTAACAGACCTCGGGTGGAAAGAATGACTCGACGCAACCCGGATATGGAGTATGCACTAGCAACTAGGACACGATGTATGCTCCAAGATATCCAGGGCTCGAAGTGTGCCCCAAGACATCCAGGGCTCGAAGTATGCCCCAAGACATCCAGTGCTCGAATTATGCCCCAAGACATCCAGTGCTCGAATTATGTCCCAAGATATCCAGGGCTCGAAATATGCCCCAAGACATCCAGGGCTCGAAGTGTGCCCCAAGACATCCAGTGCTCGAAGTATGTCCCAAGACATCCAGGGCTCGATGTATGCCCCAAGACATCCAGTGCTCGAATTGTGCCCCAAGACATCCAGTGCTCGAAGTGTGCCCCAAGACATCCAATGCTCGAAGTATCCCCCAAGACATCCAGGGCTCGATGTATGCCCCAAGACATCCAGTGCTCGATGTATGCCCCAAGACATCCAGTACTCGAAGTATCCCCCAAGACATCCAGTGCTCGAAGTATGCCCCAAGACATCCAGGGCTCGATGTATCCCCCAAGACATCCAGTGCTCGAAGTATGTCCCAAGACATCCAGGGCTCGAAGTATGTCCCAAGACATCCAGTGCTCGAAGTATGTCCCAAGACATCCAGGGCTCGAAGTATGCCTCAAGACATCCAGTGCTCGAAGTATGTCCCAAGACATCCAGGGCTCGATGTATCCCCCAAGACATCCAGTGCTCGAAGTATGTCCCAAGACATCCAGTGCTCGAAGTATGTCCCAAGACATCCAGGGCTCGAAGTATGTCCCAAGACATCCAGGGCTCGAAGTATGTCCCAAGACATCCAGTGCTCGAAGTATGTCCCAAGACATCCAGGGCTCGAAGTATGCCTCAAGACATCCAGTGCTCGAAGTATGCCTCAAGACATCCAGTGCTCGAAGTATGCCTCAAGACATCCAGGGCTCGAAGTATGCCCCAAGACATCCAGGGCTCGATGTATGTATTCCGCTCTTGTTGGTAGGCGTTGGTGGTTGCAGTAGTCAGCGCTAGAACTGGAGATAAACACCAATATTTCCTTGTTTGGGTTTTATGGTATGGACAACATACACGCAGCTCAGTCCTAGCCGAGGTCACCTCCCGTGCTCTGTACTGGCGCTACTGCCGTCCTGCTCTTGGGTACAGGCACTCTGGCCCTGTGACCCTGACGTCAGAGACCCTGTGGCCCTGACGTCAGAGACCCTGTGGCCCTGACGTCAGAGACCCTGTGGCCCTGACGTCAGTGGCCCCTGTTGCTCTCTGATTAGGCGACGTCCAACATATATTTTAAAGACTAACATATGCCTCAAGATATCCAAGGCTTCAACTCTGTTTTAACAGTATAGAATAAAAAAATAAAATTAAAAACTTCAATTCAAACGGAACATAAAACCTGCTTTAAAATCGAGTTTAAACGTCTGCTGCAATACAACCCATATATAAACCTTTTCTAGCACAACCCGGGTACAAGAAATGCCACACAATAAACAGAAAGCATTATAAACGCTACGGCGCCTATACCGTTGTCTCTCCGACCCAACTTTCAGAAGTAAAAGGAATCAATACTCAATTCAAATAAAGCGCCCGGGAATTTTCAATTTCATTTCTGAGCCTCGGTAAATACTTCGCCCTTTGTTGGACCCATTGATTGGTCGGCCAAAGTGCTGGATTCCATATAAATGGCCACTAAATTGAAAATAAACAATTCGGAAATACGCGGCGACGGGACTCCTTAAGCCATTTGAAAGGGTGGTTTTCTGGTGGGCGAAATAGGCGATGGTTTCATAATACAATGCTTTTATGGCGGTCGCTTTGCCCTGAGCCCGGTCTCCGTGTGGGTAAGGGGTGCCAGCTGCGGCAGGGGGAAGGGGTGCCAGCTGCGGCAGGGGGAAGGGTGCCAGCTGTGGCAGGGGGAGGGGTGCCAGCTGCGGCAGGGGGAAGGGTGCCAGCTGCGGCAGGGGGAAGGGTGCTAGTTGCGGCAGGGGGAAGGGTGCCAGCTGCGGCAGGGGGAAGGGTGCCAGTTGCGGCAGGGGGAAGGGTGCCAGTTGCGGCAGGGGGAGGGGTGCCAGCTGCGGCAGGGGGAATGGTGCCAGCTGCGGCAGGGGGAAGGGTGCTAGTTGCGGCAGGGGGAAGGGTGCCAGCTGCGGCAGGGGGAAGGGTGCTAGTTGCGGCAGGGGAAGGGTGCCAGTTGCGGCAGGAGGGTGGTGCTGGTTGGGGCAGGGGGAGGGGAGTCAGCTGCGGCAGGGGGAAGGGTGCCAGTTGCGGCAGGGGGAAGGGTGCCAGTTGCGGCAGGGGGGGGGGTGAGGACAGCTGCACTAGAGGGCGAGAGGTGCCAGCAGCTACCCATCCTAAAGCTATGCTCGTCCAAGCTGCGGCAGACTAAAGACAAAGTCGTCCTTTTCAACGAACTGTGTAAAAAAAAACTTTACTTTCTTCAAAATAATTTAAATATATATATTGTGTATAGCTAAGCCTAGGAGGATACGTTAGGTGATTTGACTTTGTTGGCAATTTTTTGTAAGTACGTATTTGTAGTACGTAAATGAAGCATTAAAACTAAATTTGGCACAGCGTACCTATTTAACATTGTCTTTTCAACGAAACTATTTTGTGCTTCCTGCAATGCCTCCTGACCTTGCAAGGAGCTATTTCTCTACACAAATTTAGGAACAGACCCTCTTAATATTTTACAGGTGTAACATATTATGTATTTCTTCTGCGTTTCAGTGAAAACATATCGATAGATTTTATGCAGTCCCAATAACTTAGATGTCTTACCGAATGGATTCAGACAATAAAAATTATTTGCACGTTCTCCATGTCAACAACTGCTCCAGCTTTGAATGGCGCTGTTAGTGTGCAGTAATATTCCACCCTAGACAGTACTAGTGTCTTCAAAATATCATCATTGGTTTGCCATATCTTGTTTGAAATAGTCTTGCTATCCAGCCTGTCATTTAAAAGTAAGGTCTCGACCCGCCATGATTACACCCGAATCTTGTAAATGCTTTGTCTTTCGTTTGATTTAACTGCATTTTGATATTTTTACCACAGCAGAAGAGCTGCAACATATCTTCACTGAACACCTTGCTGTTTTATGCTGCCCATTGAAAGATTTAGTTTATTTCAATTGGGAGATTTGGTGTTTTCTATCTTGTCTACGCTCATAAAAATCCTAGTGTCATCTGGAGAGGATAATACAGTACTATAGTTTGAGTCTTTGTCCGATATGAGAAGGGAATAAGTGGTGCAGCAAGCACAGTATCCTAAAGCTTTCCATAGTAGTTGATACTGATTTTACTTTGTTGATTATTAATTATTGGGTTGCTTCTTTCAAAGTTCTTGTCTGTTCAGCTTTTAAAAAAATAAACTTGGTCTGCTATCTAATGTGACCAAAAGAGACCATAATCAGATATTAGGGACTCTACAGGGGGTTTCTACTCTTGAAACCTGTCTTCTTCATTTCATATGAAGGTGATAGAAAATTATGATTTTTTTGTTCATGACCCTAACTCTGCTCAAAGCTTTTGCAACAGTATTCCATCATACGATCACCATCCTTTATTTTGAAAACAGAAAATCCCTTCCTGGGACCCAGGTGATTAGATGGACACAGAAGTGAGGAAAGACGGGATCTATAATACACGATTTTCAGGTTCTGCGACCTCCTCCGGCCACTCATAATAGGAAGGATCTTAGAAAGCAGCCACTGATAGTCTTGAAGCTAATGTAAGGAGTTACAGGATTTAGGGTGAAAGGCGTGGACACGGCGCTTCAGTCTAACCTAAACAATCCTCACTAGTTTTCATTCGCAAATCCAATTTAATGCTTGCTTTAACCTGAAGGCTTCCTCCGCCCATTCTGCCGGTCGGTATCCGCTACTTTTCATAGTATAAAGCTATTGTGTATTCACTGATCAAAGAGGTTCAATCATCCATTTATTTCGACCAATATATTTTACTCACTATTCCAAGCACGTAATTCCCAAAAGGATGAAACGCACACCAACGCTCGCCCTCTTTTATATCTACGCTTCACCCCTAGCAACAGCTAGGAACTATACCTCACCCCTAGCAACACAGCTAGGAACTATACCTCATCCCTAGCATCACAGCTAGGAACTATACCTCACCCCTACCAACACAGCTAGGAACTATACCTCATCCCTAGCATCACAGCTAGGAACTATACCTCACCCCTACCAACACAGCTAGGAACTATACCTCACCCCTATCAACATAGCTAGGACCTATACCTCATCCCTAACAACACAGCTAGGAACTATACCTCACCCCTAGCAACACAGCTAGGAACTATACCTCACCCCTAGCAACACAGCTAGGAACTATACCTCACCCTTAGCAACACAGCTAGGAACTATACCTCACCCTTAGCAACACAGCTAGGAAGTATACCTCACCCCTAGCAACACAGCTAGGAACTATACCTCACCCCTAGCAACACAGCTAGGAACTATACCTCACCCTTAGCAACACAGTTAGGAACTATACCTCACCCTTAGCAACACAGCTAGGAACTATACCTCACCCTTAGCAACACAGCTAGGAACTATACCTCACCCCTAGCAACACAGCTAGGAACTATACCTCACCCTTAGCAACACAGCTAGGAACTATACCTCACCCCTAGCAACACAGCTAGGAACTATACCTCACCCCTAGCAACACAGCTAGGAAGTATACCTCACCCTTAGCAACACAGCTAGGAACTATACCTCACCCCTAGCAACACAGCTAGGAACTATACCTCACCCCTAGCAACACAGCTAGGAACTATACCTCACCCCTAGCATCACAGCCACCAACTACATAAGACTTATTATAATATAGCCTGCTGTTCCTTCAGTGTGAGAAAAGTTAGGCATTTGTGGTACCTTTGGCGGAATAATTACCGTTCTGCTCCATACAAAGGTCCCGAGCTCGATCCCCACTGAGGAACCAGTATCGTTTCGAATTAAGTTAAGCCAGTTTCCGGAGTGTAACCCCACCGGCTTGTCGTAAACACCCTAATGGTTCACAAATATAAAAAAAAAAAATGAAAGATGGTTATCCATTGTTAGGGCCATTGTGGTACCTATAGTGCAACGATACTGTTTACTGCAAGGTGAAGAGAGGCATTAGGAGCAAATGTAATGTGTCCAAACGTGCTGTCCTGACGCAGGAAT
Source organism: Procambarus clarkii (assembly GCF_040958095.1). Classification (NCBI taxonomy): domain Eukaryota; kingdom Metazoa; phylum Arthropoda; class Malacostraca; order Decapoda; family Cambaridae; genus Procambarus; species Procambarus clarkii. Next base: position 9,178,962 of record NC_091158.1, read on the forward strand.
CGAACCAGGGCGTTTCGGTTGTGATTTGATTGAGCGAGTTACTGCACTCATGCAGTTGGTCTAGATATTGAAATAAATCTCATAAATGGAGGGTTTGTTTCCTAAGCAGCAAGGAATATTATCCACAAGAATTCAGGAATATTTCATACAATACGGAACTCAACAACTGGTTCACTAGTCCCTGACAGGTGCCTTTTCAATTCCTATAAGCTATTCAGAGTCAAGTGAATCAGCAAATAACGATCTGGGTAGAATGTTGTGTGTATGTTACAGACAATCTGTCTGTAACACACACACATACAACATTCTACCCAGATAAGCTCGTCCTGGCGGCTGTCGACCTAAAGGACGCATTCGTCCATTTTACACTCTTCTTCATCAACCCAACCCGCCCTCACAATACACTTTAAGGCAGCGGCCGTCCTCCCCAAACGCATTCATCAATTTTAATATACTGTGTATTAAAAATTATTTTTCTCTCATATATAAATTAATATTACTATACATAAAAATTCTATGTATAGTTAGGCGTATGTTAGGTTAAGTGTTTAGATTCTGTTGGCGATTATTTGTATTTGTAGTACTGTACGTGGGTGAAGCATTTCAACCCGTCCTCGACTCAAGTCCATTACATCCAGCGGTCGACCCCACAGACGCATTCATAAATTTTAGCATGCTGTTCATTCAAAACAAGAATTTTCTCAAATATAAATTAATATTATAATATATTAGCATATTGTGCATATATAGGCATAGGTTAGGTTAGGTTAGGTGTTTAGGTTCAGTTGGCGATTATTTGCATTTGTAGTACGTGGGTGAAGCATTTATAGCGATGTGGTTCAAACAAAACTCTTGTTCCATTGTTGTTCCAAGTGTAAAACTCTTGTTCCGGAAGTGTTCGAACGAAATCAGTTGTGAGTCGTGTGTAAACCGTTTTTCATTCATAAACCAGCCCGTCCTCCAAACAAAGATCCAAAAGTGATTCCATGCACCCGCCAAACCCCCTCTTTATGAATGAAAAGCAGTTTACACACGACTCACAACTGCTGACGTTAGAACATATCCGGAACAAGTGCTTCACTGACGAATTTTGTTCGAATCACAACGCTATAAATGCTTCACCCACGTACTACAAATACAAATAATCGCCAACAGAACCTAAACACCTAACCTAACCTATCCTATGCCTATATATGCACAATATGCTAATATATTATAATATTAATTTATACTTGAGAAAATTTCCGTTTTAAATGTACAGCATGTTAAAATTTATGAATGCGTCTGTGGGGTTGACCGCTGGATGTAATGGACTTGAGTCGAGGACGGGTTGCAGGACGGGTTTCACATGACTCACAACTGATAAAATTCGAATGTTTCTTAAATACTGCTTCGCTCTCTTCCAGTGTTCGAATCTCACTGTAAATACCAATAATTAACAAAAGAACCAAAACACGTAACCTAACTTATCCTACGCCTAACCGCAGACAAAATTTCAATATAGATAATGAATTTATATCTGAGAAAATAAATATTTTCATTACAAAGTAAAATTTGCTGAAAGCGTCTTTGGGGTCGGCTGCAGTTTGGACGAGCATAGCCTAAGGATGCACTGGTGTCAGCAGCCAACCCTTTCTCATCCTCAGCACAGACTGAAGATGAGACAGGGTTGGCTGCATAACAAGCAGGTCAAAAGTGTCGTCAATATCGAAGACAGCAGAGCGCCTTAGAAGCCAGAATGTGATTCAGGGCATCCTAGTGGTTTCCTAATGTACAACAGCCCTTGTAGTGATGAGGCCGGGAGTACAGCTGTGCCGGGAAGCTTGTGTCACGCTAACGAGCGTCACACTCGTGAGGCGTGACAAGCTACCAGGAGGGTGTGCACCACCCATCAGCATTCACCAAAATAATGGGGTTGGTAAGGGCAACTTTCAGAAATGCCCAGACCCGTCTTCCCGGGTATGTTTGCCAACGGTGGTGATGACGTGTTAATGGCGCTGCCTCCTCGCTATATACGCCTATCGTGCCCTCTCAAAGTTACCTGTGCTGAATTGCATCCTATTTGCAGATTTACGCCCGGCAGCGTCACTGTAACGAGATCAGAAGCGAAGCAACGCAATACGAATTAGTCACCACGTAAATTACGGATAAACCCCGCTATGCAGGCCATGCTATCACCGGATGTCCCGGTCTTCCGGACGCGTCACCTGTTACCAATTATCCTGCAAATATTCAGGATAACAAACGCCGACAAACCCACACCTTTAAGCAGCCATCGGGCACTAACTGGGCCATACCATGCTACTTGATGATGGCTGTTGTTGTTGTTGTTGTTCAGATTTTGCTACTCAGAATAAGATGTCCATGAAGCACGGAGTGAATGAGTCCGTAATTAAGTTCTGTAATTCACGATAATCTTGTTATTGATGATGGCCTAATATACAGGTTTAATATATCTGACAGCCAAGAGCTGTCACTTGAAACGAACAAGTGCTATTCGTTTCTCACTCAAAGACCAAGCCAGATGGCAGCTGTTGGAACAGGAGACGCCAAGCTTATCATCAACGCTTCGTAAGTTGGTTGCTCCAACGTTAATAACAAGTCCACTACGGGCTCACCATAGGCCGTGATACTTGGAAACTTTTGTTTCGAGTAGCTGAATCTAAAAAAACATCGTTAAAAGGACAAAAGGTGAAGTTAGTAATTATAAAGACAAAAAAAGAATAGGGATAAGACTAGAGGGTATTTATAAATAAATATTTCAGAAGAAAACTGGAGTATTGCATAGACCTATTATATCTATCACACGTATTGCATTAAGGTAATTTCAACTTATTTTTTAAGATATATGTAAACAAATTGGCATAATTTTTAAACGTCTAATCATAGAATTCTCATAATGACGACGCAGCCAAGTAGGCTACACGTCGAAACGTTGATCGTCATTAAGTAATGAATACTCAATACTATATCTTGTCTCTTGCAATACACCATAGATATTATATTGTGTGTGTACTCACCTATTTGTGCTTGCGGGGGTTGAGCTTTGGCTCTTTGGTCCCGCCTCAACTCAACACGTATTGCACGTAATGTGTGTGTGTGTGTGTGTGTGTGTAAAATAAGAAGACAACATTACATATATATATATATATATATATATATATATATATATATATATATATATATATATATATATATATATATATATATATATATATATATATATATTACATACTGAAAACTCCACACCCCAGAAGGATTCGAACCCAGACAGCCAAAAGCATTAAGCACCTTGGCGTACCTGGTACCTTAACCACACGACTGTACAAAAGTCTTGGTAGTCGTGAGACTATTTATCCAAGATCTGACAGTGCTTGGTGGTCAACTTAGGAATAGATATTTCATCTAATCACCTCACTTGGTGGGGCCACGTGAGCAACACAAATGCGAGAAAACTTGAATGGGTCCCAAGCCAATATGCAACTGAAAACTCCACACCCCACAACTGAAAACTCCACACCCCACAACTGAAAACTCCACACCCCACAACTGAAAACTCCACACCCCACAACTGAAAACTTCACACAACACAACTCCTTGCAAGAAGACCATAGTGAGGATGAAGGAAGAGAATGAATATTATACAACTGCAAGAGAAGAATGTCTGCAATATGAAAATGACATAGCATTGAAAGATAAGGAACTGTAACTATTATATCCAACATAAAAGGAAGAAGTGCATGAATGACCAAGTGGTAAAACTAAGGAGGAGGAGGAGATGAAAGACTGATGGAAAATGACAATGAAAAATGTGAGGTCCTTAACGAATAGTTTCAAGTCCTTTAAAAGATATCCTGAGTAGCCGCCGGATACTGAAGAAATGGTGTTACCGCGAGAGAGACTAAGCAACATCAGCAGAGAAGGTAAAGCTGGTCTTGGTCAACTGGATGAAACAGTCATATATGGAGACATAATTTGTCTGTGAGTTAATTAAGGAAACTTCAGAAGCACTATGCCAGCCACTAGCAATATTACTTGATGCATTACCTGGGAGAGGAAAAACTGCTTGACATCAAATATAGTACTAACATATAAGTAAACCGGCAGATGGTACTATACTACAGTGCCAATGTAGTATAGTGCACTGTACTAATATGGTGTCAATGACAACCATACCTTGCTTGGTTCCAGAGACAATAATGAGACTGGTGAACGTTAGAAATGATTAACTCCACAATAAAAATACAACATTGCTACAGCGAAAGTAGAATCCTTAGTAAATATACGGGGAAGAGTAGGGCAGGCTGAAGGAATCTTTCCAGATTGCCAGAAAGAGTTTGACAATGTTGTCAATGTCATTCAATCCTGTTACTTTTGATACTGTCGTCACTGTTGATGCAATTAATGTTGATACAGTCAATGTTGACATTATTATCCCTGTTGATAATGTTTACACTGTTAATACGATTGTCACTTATGACTGTTGATACATTTGTCACTTATCACTGTTGATACATTTGTCACTTATGACTGTTTACAGTCATTGTTTACACAACTTACACTGTAGCCACTGTTATTAACACTGCTGAAGTTATTGACACTGATGTCACTGTTGATACTGTTGTCATTATTTACACTGTCCTCACTGCTGACACAATGAGAGGGTAAATATCGCGATATAGAAGAGTGAGCAATACAGTATCTCGAGGTTCAGCAGTAGCACGCAGTCTTTCTACGTACATGTTAATGACCAACCTGAGGAAGTACACTGTAAGTTGATACAGCTCAGGTGAATGGAATACAAGTTGATGTTTGCAAATGATACAGGACTGTTAAAATTAACGAGGATATGTGAGGGCTACAGATAGCGGTAATCTCCACAAACAGTAGGAATAGTCTGAAAGGTGGCTACTCGCCTTCAACCCAGGTAAATACATGGTAATGAGAACAGGGACGGCGTAGAGGTGGCTTCAATGCTAATGCTTAACGAGGTGATGGCAGATCTACGGATAGGAAAAGTAACCCACACATCACAACACACCATAGCCACTGTAAACACTGTAAACTACAGCCACGGTAAACCAGCCACAGTAAACCACACGACCCCAATAATTACATTAATTCTCCCAAGTATACACACGGGTGAGCTTGACGACTAGTGAATTACAAGGCAGAAGAAAATCATCAGTCCAGACCCGGTATCATTAAACATTATACAGGATATAACGCCGCTGGGAGTTCGCTTTAACTATCTAATTTGCTATAATTACTTAGCAGTTACGACAAACGAGGCATAATGCCCAGGCAGGTGGGTGAAGCCGGTACCAACGACCCGCAAGTGGATGCTTCGCCAACCATTGATTAAGAAATGACAGTGTAGTGATGACGTCAGCGGGTACCGTGTCCAAATTATTAACACCCTGAAGGCCACGAGGTCTTCTGAGAGTTGTAATAAGGCAATCAGGGCGCCCCCGCTCCAGTCTACTCCACAAAACTCGCTCTTAACTACATCTCTCTCTCCGTAATATGCTGACAATGGTCGACGGTAACTATCCCGTCGTAACTAAAGCAAATTTAGCTTCTAATTTGTGTCAGTTTATTCTCTGATAATTAGTGAAACCTTGTGTCCATAATTACACCTTAGTGTCTTGTCGGAGAACCGCCGGCAGGGTTGTGTCAGTTATAGCGGTTACCCTCCAAGTAAGACCATTCATCATTTTGGGCTGACCAATCTGCCAGTTCTCTACATTCGTCATTCCGTAAAAAATGCAACTATTTTGCCTCTCCAGAAACATATAAACCCAAACAACCCACCTAACCCACTGATGCCGATGTGTATCATCATGTGCAGAATATTTCGGTGCTTTAATTTTTACTAATTGATCGTATTTTTAACGGACTGGCCGATTCCGTTAAAAATGCGACCTATTAGGTGAGAGGACGGGTTGCTCACACAGGTCACCGTGTATATTCAGTCTGTTCTCTTGGCTGACAAGAATATATTTCCAAGTGTTTCTGTCAAATAATAATTTGTATAAACCTGTACCAACCCAACCTGTCGATGCTCATGTAGCGTCCAAACTGAAGTGCTTTACATTCCATTAAACCGCTTCAATTTGGACGATGGAGTACAAAGTGTTTAAATTGAGGCGAATTGTGTGTGAGAATAACGAATACTTCTCAATTCCATCTAGTTACTGAACAACTATTAATAATGTCCCCATCTATGCACTTGTTAGCCCTGAAGAACTAGTAGTTATGTTCCCATTTAAGTTACCTTGTGCTATCGTTGCCCCTTGAAGGGTGCAACTGGTGTACTGTGTTATATGCTCCTCCTGTCAACAGCTCATAAAACGGAGGAAAGGGTCCTGAAAGATATTGTTAATAGGAACGTTATCCCTACAGACAAAAATCAGAAGATACAATTGACGATTTACTTTAAAACCAAAAACACGGCCAACCTACTCATAAAAAACTCTCCAGACACAAAACAGAACGCCCTAAAGGAGACCAACGTCGACTATGCCTTCAAATGCCCAATTGGGGACTGTAAGCCCCAAAGAACTCAGTATATAGGCAAGACAACAACATCTCTTTCCAGGCGATTAACAATGCATAAGTAACAGGGCTCCATTAAGGAACATATAATCTCTTCCCACAACCAGACCATCACCAGAGAAGTCTTAACAAACAACACAGAAATCATCGATAGATACAGCGATAGCAGGCGGCTCGACATCTGCGAGGCACTACACATCAAAAAGTCAACACCATCAATCAACAGCCAATTAATGCACAACTATATTCTATCCACTTCAAGACTCCGTACCAATATAGAAGCATCAAGAGGAAGTATGGGCCAATAGGCCCTTTGCAGTTACTTCCATTCTTATGCTCTCATATATCCAATTAATACCCCATTGTTCCGTGTTCTGTCTTGTGTTTGTCAAAAGTTTGTTCACCTCATCCAAAACTGCTATACCATATCACCTCACCCAAATGCGAGTATAAATATAGAAGCAAATGGCGTGTTTACTGGTTACAGTTGTGTGTGTAAACTAAAGTCTTTGAAAATGTAATAGGTAATTACGAAACGCGTTCAGGCGTCGCGTCAGACTAGAAATAAAAATTAATTTTGGAGAATTGATTTTTCAATTACAATCGACAGTAAAAAGAAACATAATAAATATTGAGAAAATTCGTGTTAGAATTATTAATCTTACTTTTTCGGTCATATTTAACAACATATGTTTACAAGAAAGACTGCTTCCAATATATATATATATATATATATATATATATATATATATATATATATATATATATATATATATATATATATATATGCGAACAAGCCTGTTAAGGCATCCTGTACATCAGTTGCAGAGTGCTTCTGGCAGTATGGGTTCGAGTCACTTCTGTGGTGTGAGTTTTCAGTTATATATATATATATATATATATATATATATATATATATATATATATATATATATATAATATATATATATATATATATATATATATATATATATATATATATATATTTCCCACGTGATAAAGCCAATATAAGAACACTGCAGATACAAACGAGCACTGCCAACCTCTACCTTGTGTATGCAGGAAACAATGATTACCTCCTTCTGACCCATTCCTTCCAACAACTAACTAGCTTTCCTTACCTACACTAGTTTATCGGCCTTCGAAGTTCCACCCGTTTAGCTCTTAACGGCTTCACGTACTCGTCAACGCTATTTACAAAGTTCTTTAAACATTCACTCTCAATACTTGTCTCATATCAGCCTTATTGGTCATATTTAGCTATAGATGGAGTATACCGCCTGCTTTGTGCTCCATTATTAACCAACCCGTCTCTAACGAGAGGCCCTTTCCGACAACTAATTATTGCAAATGAGTCGCCTTCCATATATGCAAAATATCCTCTGTGTATGTGGTAGCGCGACGTGCTGGAGCCTCACACATGCTCTACCCCACAAGTGCAGTAACATTCACCAAATCACAGACATAGATTGATTCCCGGCCATTACCAGATTATAGCCTGTTTCCTCGGGCGCGGGTCGCCAGCCACCCCGGCCAGACTCCACCTCACTCCTCGTCCGCAGTGATACCAGCTTTACGACCGCAGATAATCCCCGCCATATACAACTTCCCCTCATTATCTCTACATTAATTACGACTAAAAACACCACCAGGAAATGAAAATAATGTGAATCCAACTGCACGCACAGAGGCAGCAGTTTTTCAGTGGACCTGCCCGAGGGCAGTTTCTGAGGGCCGAGTCCTCGCTTCCTGCCCGTTCAGGCTGGTCCAAACTTTATAATCAGTCCAGCAGCCATTACGCCAACACCTTCACTTGTAACCATCCCAGCAACCTTTACGCCAACACCTTCACTTGTAACCATCCCAGCAACCTTTACGCCAACACCTTCACTTGTAACCATCCCAGCAACCTTTACGCCAACACCTTCACTTGTAACCATCCCAGCAACCTTTACGCCAACACCTTCACTTGTAACCATCCCAGCAACCTTTACGCCAACACCTTCACTTGTAACCATCCCAGCAACCTTTACGCCAACACCTTCACTTGTAACCATCCCAGCAACCTTTACGCCAACACCTTCACTTGTAACCATCCCAGCAACCTTTACGCCAACACCTTCACTTGTAACCATCCCAGCAACCTTTACGCCAACACCTTCACTTGTAACCATCCCAGCAACCTTTACGCCAACACCTTCACTTGTAACCATCCCAGCAACCTTTACGCCAACAACTTCACTTATAACCATCCCAGCAACCTTTACGCCAACACCTTCACTTGTAACCATCCCAGCAACCTTTACGCCAACACCTTCCCTTATAACCATCCCAGCAACCTTTACGCCAACACCTTCACTTATATCCACCTAAATAACAAAAACCAGCAATTAGATAACGCTTCATTACAAAAAACAGTTTTCCCCGGAAGGCCATGTATTTGTGTGAGAAAAAGTGGATAATTTTGTCGAGGAAAACCTTGTGATTATTTTAAAAGGGACTTTCTTTTTTCTTAAGAACTGTCACAATAATAAGCCGCTAGCATTTTAATACCTAATTAAATACCGGTAGAAAACTTAAACATCAATTACACTCTTTTATGATGAGAAGTTAAACTTTTTTCCGGTAATACCAAACACGTCTATGGCTTGTTGAGACCTTCGTCCTGGTCATGAGTGACCTCTCGTCCAGTGCCTTTCATTACCCTGCTGATGAATTAACTTTCTAGGTCCAAGTCATTCACTACGCCGTTGATGAATATTGACTTGGTAATAATTCACAATATGTTCTTCGCTGTCTCGCAATCCACCAATGAACCAAAATACACACGCAACAGTGTTTTACTGCGGTGCCTATTATATTATATATAAAAGGCCTATTATTATAAATATATTTACTATATATATATATATATATATATATATATATATATATATATATATATATATATATATATATATATATATATATATATATATGGGGAGTACCACCTCTGGCTCAAAGAAGAGGGGGACCCTGAGCCTCGGAGGAAATTACACACAACGCATTAGAGGGAATGTTTAGATCCCCTCCAATACAGTTTCTGTGTGCTTTTTTCCTACCACCTCCCTTCCTTTTGTCTTTTGTTGTGCTTTATTAGATATTTAAAGGTTACATGATTTACATTAGTTATAACAAAGGGTTTAGAGGTTATGGATCTCTTGGAGCTCCTCCGCTTCCGGACAAGAACCGAGGACGCAGCAGGCGTTTCCCCTCTGGATCGCCACACTGAGGCGCTGAAACAGGAAACTGGCAGCCCTTGGGTCTCTGGTGATGTAAATGAGCCTGAAACCCAATTCTTTGAGGAATCCCAAGGCACTCCTACCCCAGGGGCCATGTGGAAAATGGCACTACGGGAACAAAGGTGTATTGACCTTCCGATCCCCTGTACTTGATTGATTTTGCTGCTACCCTGTGGTTGGCCGCCCCACCTGCTTGATCAGGACCGAAGCGTATGTAGGTGTCAGCCAGGGTGGATACACATGTGTAGTTCCACACTAGTTGTCTGCCCCTCTTCAAGGGGTATATTGTGATGCCATCAGGGCGAAGTGCGGGGTCATCGGGGTTTTGACCTCCTAGGATGCGAAGTTCTCTCTCCATTGGGCACTGAGCTGAGACAAGGCTCCTCTTCATGATGTTATTGGCTCGCATGCCAGCCCTTTGAGTTTCCACAGTGCAACCCATGTAGTCCATATTGGTCTGCTTCCACCCTGTTGCAAATACACTTATAATCAGTGTGAATTGGGGCACTAAGGCGGAGGGCGACTGGTACACGAAGGGATTCTGAATCTTGACGTGTGCCCGTTGTCGACATGGGTACTGCCAGAAGGAAGTCACCTGCATGGAAGGCACCCACTGCTCTGAGGCGAGCTTTCTCCTTATCTGATGTTGCCATATATATATATATATATATGTGTGTGTGTGTGTGTGTGTGTGTGTGTGTGTGTGTGTGTGTGTGTGTGTGTGTGTGTGTGTGTGTGTGTGTGTGTGTGTGTGTACTATCGTGGAAATAAACATTCTCGATCCCACGAGCGTGAGGCAAACGCTCTACCTCTAAGCAACGCAGACAGCTACAATAATGAAAATTTCACAGGCCGCAAACCACTGCCCATCTGAAATTGTATACTTCACCCAGTCACTGCTTAGATCTAAGGTGTGTAGGTCCTTGGTCATCGCCTACGTCATACAAATTATTTTGCCTATATAAACATATTGTTTAAAGCCGTGGGAAACAGCAGCAACAACACTAGAGGCAGCAGCAGGATGATCAGCAGAAGCAAGATTAGAAGCGGGAGCAGTAAGTGGGGCAACAGTCGAAGCAGGAGGAGCTACAAGAACAGCAGTAAAAGCAGGAGGAGTAGGAGGAGGAGAACAAGGAGGTGGAGGTGAACAAGGAGGAGGATGGCCGGATGCGATGGTCCCGACATATGGACTACCATTAGCAGGAATCAGCTGCACGAAACACAGGTATCATCACACTCGAGACCTTTTTCCCCTCATCACACTGCTCATTAATTTGACAGCTGTCTTCTTACCTTTTTACTCGAGTTCTTCTTATTCAATTGTCTTGGTTATTTATATAAATTAATTCTCACACATTACGAATCTCTAAACACACACACACACAAGTACGGCAGAAATTTTCTTAAATCAATTCAGGGTTATGCACTTTGGTAGAGTCATATGCATAATAAAGTTAAATTTTGTTGAATATCCATCATATCGAATGTTTTGTACACGTATATTCCGTGGGTGAACGATAACCACCAGGGGGAAGTGATAAGCAATTATGACCACATAACACCGGGAATGTATATATGGACTGACTTAGGGCTCCGATATGGGGTCGGAGCCTTGTTGTTTCAAGGTACAGCACTCCGCTGTACCTTGGTGTTGGGCTGTAAGGCCCGTCAGCCGCGGGAGAGTTATTAGGGACAAGTATACTTCGGCCCTGAAGTAAACTTTGAAGTGTATATACACCGAGAAGGTACACGTCTCAGTGTGTATATTCTTCTGGAGTGAAGGCACAGTGTCCAACCACTTCGATCACCTGAGATCGAACGCGGACCATCGCCGTTGTTATACAGACCAAGTGGATGGTCCAGTCGAGAGAGAGAGAGAGAAGATTAAGCCACCCAAAAGGTAGCTTGGGCATGAATAGCCCATAAGTGGTGGCCCTTTTGAGCCATTTCCAGTATCAATAGATGATACTGGAGATCTGTGGAGGTGCGACTGCACCCTGCGTGACGGGAGATGTCTCCCGTGGGTCCTGTCGTATTAGTAGGTCTAAATATAATGGGGACCGGCGGCGTGACGGGCCAGGCGTTACGTTGCCGACCTTTCCAATATTATATCTCTGTGGCAAGCTGTGTTGTGTGATACTGATGCCGTAATAGCTACGTGAACAAGTTGGGAACAATGGACCTCAACTTTACAATACAACTAAATATACCAACCCACACGTGAAGGTTACCTGATGGTCACTATCTTCCTAGTGGCCTCGGCGGGAACAGGAAGCCGGAGGCTTGTCTCAGGTCCTCCCTTACCCTTACCATATAGTTCCTGCAATTTTTTTCCTCTCGATTTTAAACTGCAGTGATGATTTGGCATCTACAATTTCGGCGGGTATACTGTTCCATGGGTGTATAATATAATATAACCCTTACCTTGCGTTGATTTCGGAGATCAACGCCCCCGCGGCCCGGTTTCTGACCAGGCTGTTGGACGCGACTGCTCGCAGCTTGACGTATGAGTCACAGCCTGTGTGATCAAGTATCCTTTCAAGGTGTTTGTCGAGTTCTCCCTTGAAAACAGTGAGGAGTCGATCACGTATGCCCCTTATGTATAGTGGAAGCGTGTTAAACAATCTCGGGCCTCTGATGTTGAAAGAGTTCTCTCTCAGAGTACCTGTTGCCCTTCTGCTTTTCAACGGGGGTATTCTGCACATCCTGCCATGCCTTCTGGTCTTGTGTGGTGTTATTTTTGTGTGAAGATTTGGGAACGAGCCCCTCTAATATTTTCCATGTGTAAATTATCATATATCTCTCCCATCTGTGCTGTAGAGAATACAGATTTAAACAATTTAATCGGCCCCAATAATTTAGATGTTACATTCAAGCAGTGAATTCTGCGAGATGGATTGATGGATAATGTGGATTCTAGCAGTAAAGGATCTCTGCACGCTCTCCAGGTCAGCAATTTTTCCAGCTTTTAAAGGGGCTGTTATTGTGCAACAGTATTCTACTCTAGAGAGCACTTGTGTTTTGAAAAGCATACCTTACCTTGAAGTGTTTTCGGGGGTTAGCAACCCCGCGGCTCGGTTGTCGACCAGGCCTCCTGGTTGCTGAACTGGTCAACCAGGCTGGCCCCTTATGTATAGTGGAAGCGTGTTGAGCAGTCTCGGGCCTCTGATGTTGATAGAGTTCTCACTCAGAGTACCTATTGCACCTCTGCTCTTCTTCACTGCAGAGGTGCACCTCCCCAGTATCATCACTGGTATGGCATCTCTTGTTTGAAATATTATTATCAATCCTGTCATTTTTTCCCCGTTATGACAGCTATTTTATTGCGTTCTTTAAATGTAAGGTCTTCCGACATGATTACACCCAAATCCTTTACGTAGTTTTTTCGTTCTATGGTGTGATTTGATTCGTCTTGTACGTGGATTCCCTTCTCATACTTAATTTTTTTCAATCGCGCAGGAGCTGGAACTTATCATCATTAAATACCATATTATTTTTTGAGACCCATTGAAAGACCTGATTAACATCAAATTGAAGGTATGCTGTGTCCTCAATGTTGTCTACTCTCATAAAAATCCTAGTGGCATCTGCAAAGGATGATACGGAACTATAGGAGTGGAAAAAACCTCAACAGTTTTCTGTCCTACTTTGTGGTATCTCGAGATTCAAGCTGTTGACCCTTATGCTGTTACAGTTGACCTTTTAAGAAATAGTCTGGATTAATACGCTCAAACTTGTTCAGTATTCTAAAGGTTTCGATATCACCCCTGTCATGTCTAGTTGGTAGTGTTGTTCGTCCTGTTGCTCTCAACTGTTCTTGATTTGAGAGTTGACTTAGATGAGGGGTGATTTTAGCTCTGTATTGACCTTTCTCTAAAGCAGATACAGTATGTCCTTTTTGAATTAGAAGTCTCCCATGCTCGGATATTGTAGTCCAAATGAAGGCACACCAGAGACCTGTACAGCTAAATAATCAATCACTTTCTTTTCCTTAAAGTCAAAGGTTCGTTTCACCATTCCTAAGGTTTAGGTAGCTTTTTTGTACAGCAGCACCCACATGCTGTGCAACTTTTAGTAACTGATTGTTCATAACTCAGAGGTCCTCTTCTTCATCAATTTGCGGCATGGAAGTATTGTTCATATGATAGTTCTTATGAGACGAAGCTTCGGTCCATCTCGGACCCTTATCAAGGCCATATCAGCCACATTGTTGACAATCTCTGAACATACTAATATTGCTTTAATTTTACATTCAGAGCTAGACATGCTATTAAAACTTCTTATCGAGTGGTTCACAGGCTGACAAAAATTACCTAATACTATAGTTAAATTTCTGGTGTATAGACGGAATAATGAACACATGTCTAACTGGTTCCCTCTCTCTCTCTCCTACACACACACACACACACACACACACACACACACACACACATCTAGTTCGAAGGACATGTGTTTCCAGTTGATTGACAGTTGAGAGGCGGAACCAAAGGGCCAAAGCTCAACCCCGGCAAGCACAAATAGGTGAGTACACACACACGGGCTGTAGCTGAGTGGACAGCGCTTGGGACTCGTAATCCTAAGGACCGGGGTTCGATCCCCGGCCATGGCGGAAACAAATGGGCAGAGTTTCTTTCACCCTGATGCCCCTGTTATCTAGCAGTAAATAGGTACCTGGGAGTTAGACAGCTGTTACGGGCTGCTTCCTGGTGGTGTACTCACCTAGTTCACCTAGTTGTGCTTGCGGGGGTTGAGCTCTGGCTCTTTGGTCCCGCCTCTCAATACTCAATCATCTGATGTACAGTTTCCTGAGCATACTGGGCTCTATCATATCTACATTTGAAATTGTGTATGGAGTCAGCCTCCACCACATCACTGCCTAATGCATTCCACCTGTTAACTACTCTGACACTGAAAAAGTTCTTTCTAACGTCCCTGTGGCTCATTTGGGTACTCAGTCTCCACTTGTGTCCCCTTGTTCGCGTACCACCTGTGTTAAAAAGTTATCTTTATCAACCCTGTCAATTCCTCTAAGAAATTTATAGGTCGTGATCATGTCTCCCCTTACGCTTCTGTCTTCCAATGTCGTGAGGTGCATCTCACGCAGCCTTTCCTCGTAACTCATGCCTCTTAGTTCTGGGACTAGTCTAGTAGCATACCTCTGAACTTTTTCGAGCTTCGTCTTGCGCTTGACAAGGTACGGGCTCCATGCTGGGGCCGCATACTCCAGGATTGGTCTTACATATGCGGTGTACAAGGTTCTGAATGATTCCTTACACAGGTTCCTAAAGGCTGTTCTGATGTTAGCCAGCCTCGCGTATACCGCAGATGTAATTCTTTTTATGTGGGCTTCAGGAGACAGGTTTGTTATGATATCAACTCCTAGATCTTTCCCTCTGTCCGTTTCATGAACTACTTCATCTCATATTCTGTATCCTGTGTCTGGCCTCCTGTTTCCACCGCCTAGTTTCATTACTTTGCATTTACTCGGGGTTGAACTTTAGCAGCCATTTGTTGGATCATTCATTCAGTCTGTCTAGGTCATCTTGTAGCCTCCTACTAACATCTTTTGTTTCAATCCTCCTCATAACTTTTGCATCATCAGCAAACAGTGAGAGAAACGAGTCTATTCCCTCTGGGAGATCATTTACATATATCAGAAACAGTATCTTTCCCTGCTCTCAAGTGTCCTGTTATTCCTATAGTTTCTCCATGCCCTCTTACTTTGCTGCTTAGCTAGCCTACATCTCTGGAACGTAACATCAAATCTAACTTCTGAGGCACATATAAATCGGATAACGACAGCAGCGTACTCTACGATAGCAAAAGTTAGAACGTCATTCAGAAATATAAATAAGGAGACATTCAGAGCGCTTTACACTGCCTACGTGAGATCAGCCTTAGTATATGTAGCCCCATCATGGAGCCCCCACCTAAAAAAAAACACATTAGAAAACTAGAAAAAGTTAAAAAAATTGAGACGAGGCTAGACCCGGAGTTCCATGGGATGGGATATGAAGAGCGACTGACGGAACTGAACCTGACGATGATAGAAAAAAGGAGGGAGCGGGGAGATATGATAGCAGCATACAAAATACTTAGGGGGGGGGGGATTGACAGAGTGGAAATAGACGAAATGTTCACACGGAATACCAACAGAACAAGGGGACATGGGCAGAAGCTGGAAACTCAAATGAGTCATAGAGGTGTTAGAAAGTTTTCTTTTAGCGTGAGAGTAGTGGGGAAATGGAATGAACTAAAGGGGAACATTGTGGAAGCAAACACTATTCATAGCCTTAAAACTAGATATGATAGAGAAGGAGGACAGGAATCATTGCTTTAAACACCCGAAGGCTAGAAAGGCGGGATACAAGAGACAACGCTCGAGTCTGTAGGCACAAATAGGTGAGTACACACACACACACACACAACTTACTCCAAAACAACTTAAGTCATTATACCAAAAGAGTTCACGACTGCCACTGACTACAGCCAGTCATGCCTGCAGTAACAGCCATGCCCAGAGCAAATGGTAGGAGTGATCCTGTTAACGACCTCAGAATGGTGGTAATGGTAGTTGGGACAGCCACTCCTCACCCACCATTGTTCTCATTTTAACCTGATAAATTTACTCTTCCTATACTTCCCTTTACTAGTTTACATAGTTTTACTAGTTTACTTTCCTTTACTAGTTTACATAATCAAAACGTTCCTCTTCCTAGTAAGTAATTTTGTTACATCAAATTACTATACGTAATTTTAGTTAAACAAATGACTGATATGAGAATTATATATATATATATATATATATATATATATATATATATATATATATATATATATATATATATATATATATTCCTAACATTATAAATATATATATATATTCCTAACAAAATTAACAGCGAGCGACTGTCATATCCAGCACACTATATGCATTCACAAATGACTACTCAAGAACTATCAAATATATTCTGGAGTCACATTTTAGACCTAGACAGAAAATATGTGGGTCCTTGGAAGGCGGGAGAGTGCATAACGTCAGCCCCGGGCACCAATAATTACCATCGTCATCCTAATGCCCCAAAATTAATACCTTCTTCAACCCTGTGTGATATAACATAATTTTTCTCCTAATTATGATACTGGTTCTCGTGGGGTAAGTTATGGTGTTAATGGGGGCGAGGACCAATCAAATAAGCGTTTGCATAATGGGAGTGTAGAGGGGGGGTGTGGGTGAGTGGTGAGGAGGGGCGGCGGGCGCCTAGTGAGGCCTGTAATTATTGCCCTAATAGCCTGCTGGAGCCCGGCCCAGCCTCCTTACCTCCACCTGCTTCTCCTCTTTATAGTAAGATATACAGCATTTGCATATCATTATCTTCTTGTGCCTCAACTCACCCCGAATATTTTTTATGTATGTATTTTTTATGTATATATATATATATATATATATATATATATATATATATATATATATATATATATATATATATATATATATATATATATATATATATTTTCACAAGCATTTAGGCATCGCCAGAGCGACATTGTCTATTACTTCATGAGTGGTTTTACGAAATATTAGTTCATAATATTTATACAAAATATTTCAAGAGAATATACTTCCCCGGTTTAAAAGATAACGAAAAAATGGAATATAGTAACTAGGGGTGGGCCTCGGCCCCCTGGTGGAGTGGGGCAACTTACCACGATGGCTGGGGATAACCTTCCCTCCTAGCCCGAAATCTTGTAAGTTTGCTCCCTATCTTCAGGCATCCCTCCAAACTTTCCTCACTATGTCTCATCCTTCATCAACCTTCCTTATAGTTTCCTTTCATCTCTATCACACCTCTCCTTCCTTTTCTTCTTGGGGGGGGGGGGGGGGAGGGTGAAGGGTCACTGCCCTTTCACCCATTAAGTCTGTAGGGAGGTGTGAGTGTAACGTCCCCCCATACGTACTCTGTGGGAGACAGTGTTACAGAGGCACCCGACACCCACTCAGTGTTCGGTGGGTCACTACTGTAGATGTTATGACGTCCAGTTTAGTAAGGTCACTATATTGCAACTAAAAAAAAAGTCTTCGGACTGAGCGAATCTGAAAACTGACAAAAATCTGGTTCGCGGTGAGCGACTCGGTAATTTCTGAGATCATAAATCGGCACCCGCAATTAACCCACACCGAGCACTGTAAATCAACGGTCGGAATGACAACATTCTGTGTTATTCATTGGTAATTCACACGCGTCTATAAATTCCCCGAGGACAACGACTCCAGAAGTGAAGAGCCGCGTATGTTTCTGTAACTCCCATGGGTAAAGGAATGTAACTGTAACCCTTAACTGTAACTCTTATGTTGCCTATAACTGACAAGGAAGTATACGGCACCGCCTGTGTTGATAATAACTAGGACCCAAGTGTGTCTAGGCTATCTAGAAACCTGCCTCAATGTATGCATGCACTCGCCTAGTTGTATTCACGTAGTTGCGCTTGCGGGGGCTGAGCTTCGGCTCTTTTGTCCCGCCTCTCAACTCTCAATCGACTGGTGTACAGGTTCCTGAGTCTATTCAGAACATCATATCTACATTTGAAACTGTGTATGGAGTCAGCCTATTCCACATCACTGTCTAATGCATTCCATTTGTTAACCACTCTGGCACTGACAAAATTATTTCTAACGTCCCTGTGGCTCATTTGTGTACTCAGTTTCCACTTGTGTCACCTTGTTCGCGTTCCACCTGTGCAAAATATTTTCTCTTTGGCCACCCCGTACCTCAGGGTTCTCTTATATAGGTTCTCTTACGCGCACACACACACACACACACACACACACACACACACACACACACACACACACACACACACACACACATTCTGGCGGTCGAACAGGAAATATTTGTACTCTCAACCACATAGTTACTATAAGTACTTTCATTTTAGGAGGCTTGTATTAGTGTTTTTGAGTTCATTAACGTATTTGTTGGGCCTGAAATGTAAAAGTGCAGTTTCGTAACTTTCATTCTTTAAAATAAAATTTGAAGTTTTTGATGGTGTAATTCAGTACGTCGCCATCTATGACAATAACACGGCTCCCCGTGGCTGCCGGTGACTTTGTTAAATGCTCTAACCATGCCTTGCGGTTACCTTGCCATGATTTCGGGGCTTAGCGTCACTAAGGCCCGGTCCTCGACCAGGCCTATCCCTGGTCGAGGTCTTAACATACGTGATATACTTTAGCTATGGAACCTTTAGGCTTTTTATTTTCTTTCCCTTTCGTTGCCATCAATTTATTGATCTACTTCACCTATTTCTCTTCGTTACTAGGCCTTCTGCAGTCTTCATTATTCCTGTTAACACCTCTGGTTTATTTCTTATATTCTCGTCTTACACCTCACATTCTTACCGGACATGTTGAGGTACATTATTACTCTTTCTATACAAGACTTGGGACACACATCACCGCTCCTGTGCCAGGTAAGTCCACTACGGGCTCACCATAGCCCGTGCTACTTGGAACTTGTTCCGAGTAGCTGAATCTATAACAACAACAACATGCAAGACTTGATAATGGTCCAGGACGGACCAAACCGTAAAGACCGTCGTCTTGACCTTTATTTACAGATGTGTGGGGCGTCACCGGTGACCCATCATGACCCTTGTCCAAGGTACCGTCTCCTCGAGGACCTTATTGGAAGGTCTGAATAAAACCTCAATGAAGAACTACGGAAGCGAAGGGAACTATCAGGAGCAAGCGCCAAGCCGTTTAGACTATATTGCACTTGCAATACGTCAGGGTAAGGATTTGGGATGGAACGGGGGTAAGGAATGGTGTCGAACCACTTGGACGGTCGGGGGATTGAACCCCGGTCTGCATGAAGCAAGACCGTCGCTCTACCGTCCAGCCCAAGCCAACTATGGAATGGATGCCTGCCGGTGGCATATATTTTGTTAGCAGGTCGTGTGAGGGGTATGGAAATAGTGTGTGGACCCATGGTAAGGGGTAGATACCATAGGGTGTAGGGTAGATACCAGAGTGGTCACAGGGTGTGGGGTAGATACCCGAGTGGTCACAGGGTGTGGGGTAGATACCCGAGTGGGCACAGGGTGTGGGGTAGATACCCCACTGAGCACAGGGTGTGGGGTCGATCCCAAACTGGGTATAGGGTGTGAAAGAGACATTAGGGTAAGGTCAAGGAGAGAAACATTTGAGTGAGCTCAGGGAGTGAGTGAAACATTTGAGTGAGCTCAGGGAGTGAGCGAAACATTCGAGTGAGCTCAGGGAGTGAGAGAGATAACACACTACTAGTATCAGGCACCATCGAGTTGTAACCAACC
The DNA here is from genome assembly GCF_040958095.1 of Procambarus clarkii. NCBI lineage: Eukaryota > Metazoa > Arthropoda > Malacostraca > Decapoda > Cambaridae > Procambarus > Procambarus clarkii. Next base: position 9,199,133 of record NC_091158.1, read on the forward strand.
ACAAGTTCCTGTAAATAGTGTAAACAAAGCGATCATACATTAAGTTGTCATACACCAACGTATACAATAATAATGTATCATTATGGTCTGTGAAACCGTATCGTAAATTTATGTATAAAATATCTCGGCGTAGAATAATTTACAAACTCAACAACTTATAATTATGATACACCTAAATATTTATGCAAATCAGCTGAAGCAAATCAGCCGATTAATCTCCGTGATATGGCCAATGAACAAGCTGGAGACGCCCGCAATCTTGGTCTATAAGCTGGTCACCTGTGTTAACTTCTAATATATTGATGAAGTTTCAACTCCTTTGATAAACTTCTTCCACACCAAGAGAGTTAAAAGCCTCAACTACTACTCAGAGCGTGTTGTTTGTCAAAGTGTAGGGGCGTGGGGGGCGAGTGACTTGTAGTAGTGGGTATGACAAGAGTTGAAGGGGGGGGAGTGGGGAGGGAAGGAGGGGGTAGCTTTGTTGTGATAGGGTATGGCTCAGGGAAGAAGAGGGAAGGCTTATAGTAATGGGATATGGCTGATAGTAAAGGGAAGGGGGGTCAGGGGAAGGCTTGCAGTAATGGAACATGAGCGAGTGAGCAGCAGGTGGAAGGGGGAGAGAGTTCACTGAGAGCAGAGGTGACCCCAGTATGGGGGACCGAACGTGTCGCGTCTCAGGTCACCAGGATTACAACTTGACCTCACCTCGCCCTCTACACCCCCCACTCCCTTACAGAGGTGTTTATGACCCTGTTAAAGCACCGGGAGTGTGTGTGTGTGTGTGTGTGTGTGTGTGTGTGTGTGTGTGTGTGTGTGTGTGTGTGTGTGTGTGTGTGTGTGTGTGTAACTCCACACCCCTTTTGTCTCTTCGTAATATATGTGTGTGTAGGGACTCCCTTCTTGGTCTATTTTATTACAACGATCCATATTCATATATCACACCAACAATTTTATTAGATTTCTCTTTTTGGAACTCCGTCGGGAAATAGAGCGTAGATAATTGACCATTTACACGAACAAGGTACGCTGACTAATTCCTGAATATACAAATATGTCAATACATCTTGCATTTGCTGGGTTGCCAGGGACAGCCCGGTGTCGGACCTCGCACAAAGCGAACCCCATTAACACCTCCGCCCAAATTGGCCAGGTAGTGGCTTTACGGGGTGATTCCCAATTACAGTACGTTTCATTATACATCCAACTCCGCCATACATTATACGCAGCTCAGCGACACATTATACCACCCCCGGGGGCGCTAACTCCCGACACGGGGTAATACCCCGCTCCCGGCCCGCAGTGTCTGGGAAACATTATTGGCCGCACTTGAATAGTTAATAACATTAATCCCCCGTGCAGCCCACTACGCCACACACCGCCCGGCAAAACAGAGCATGTTCCTGAAGGCGTCATGACACCGCGGCCAACAGCAGCACCAGGGAATACTGAACAGCGTGGTGGTCATCGCTCGTGGCCGACATGATAAACACCGGGAATAATAACACCGCAGGTGGTTCGGTAAAACTTTGATATCAGCAAATGCAAGAAGCAAAACACCCCGAAGTGAATTCTTAATACACGAAGTATACAACTTGTGTATATGATACTGTAGCGTCCATTAAATACAGGTCGAGCTTTGCCGCCCGCATCTAATACCTCCATTAATCCATTAGCGAAGGCTTTCAGGCAAAACTCCAGCAGGAGTAAATATTTAACTAGCGATACCCGCGCCTCATCTGACGCTGGCGATGCCTCGAGCGATCACTTGGCCGCGTCAGCGGTGAACATCTTACTCCTCACCCTTGATGTGGCGAGGCTCTTCTGTCGCTCCACGACTGTCTCTCATAACCCGCAGGAGAGAGAGAGAGAGAGAGAGAGAGAGAGAGAGAGAGAGAGAGAGAGAGAGAGAGAGAGAGAGAGAGAGAGAGAGAGAGAGAGAGAGTGAGAGAGAGAGTGAGAGAGAGAGTGAGAGAGAGAGTGAGAGAGAGTGAGAGAGAGTGAGAGAGAGGAGAGAGAGAGAGAGAGAGAGAGAGAGAGAGAGAGAGAGAGAGAGTGAGAGAGTGAGAGAGTGAGAGAGTGAGAGAGAGAGAGAGAGAGAGAGAGAGAGAGAGAGAGAGAGAGAGAGAGAGAGAGAGAGAGAGAGAGAGAGAGAGAGAGAATGTGTGTGGGGTGTGGAGGAAGGGAGGGATGGGGGAGGGAGGGATGGGGGTTTGATCTTCAAGCAGCAGACGGTAGGAGGGGGCATATAGTAATGGGTTATGGATGAAAGGGATTGAGGGGTCGTTTTGTATCGCATAAAAACAGCAAGTGACAACGAGCCACGCCACTCCTTGCAACCCCGCCACCACCATCCTGACCACCTGCTAAACCACTACTCTACAACGACTCTGGTTATCCCAGCAATAATAGTCGTCGCCCATATCAACCACCAACTAACCGCCACTTCCATACAAAACCCAACATACATCCTCCAGCCTAACGCTACGTCAAGTCTCCCCTTTACGATGTTCCAGTCGACCCATTGCAACCAGTCCTGCAACCCAAGCCCTCACATGCAGCCCTTGACCGGGTCGACCACAATCAGATCCTGCAACCCACCACCACCACTACTACTATTCCCCTTCACAACTGAACTGAACCAGCTCCACAATTAGGCCTAACCAGCCCCCACTGCCCCCCACAACTAGACTGAACCAGCCCCCACTGCCCCCGTGCTCCAGGTCACGACCCACATCGACCTCGGCATTAAATTAGTCTTTTACAACATTACCGCGGCGCTGGTAGTGCGCTGGCCGCATCATCAGTCACACAAGTCATGGGGGCGGGGCGGGCCGAGGAAGACGGAAAAGAACGAGGAGGAGGAGCAGGAACACGAAGAAAAAGATATTATCGAAAATAACACTTGAAATGAAGAGATTACTGCATATTTCAGTCTCGTTTCTCAGACCATCTTTATTTTGAGCAGCATCCTTCATAATGGGTCAAAACTATTTATCTATTTATCTACCCACAACCACACGAGGGCGGCAGTTCTCACCCAGACTGTGCCTCTTGTAAGAGATGTTTTACGTCACGTGTCTTATACCTGTCTTTAATTTGCTGCCATGCACAGTTGTCTCTGATATGGAGGTTCCTGCACCAGGCCGGGACGGTGGTGAAGGTAAGGGAACCGCCCATTCCGTCTAAAATACGTTGTAATACTGCTTGCTTCGTACGCTTCTGATTAGACAAAACTATTGCATTTTGTACGGAGCGGCAAATCGAGAGGATGGGCTGGGTCGACACCCTTTATGGCCAGGGAACACAGACATATACAGAAGGTACTCCCTTGTGCTCATCTGTGTCGTTGTGTCGTGATCTACATAAGAGCGGATCACCTCACATGCGGCCACTGTAACACTAAGGTCTTACTGTTACACTCGGTGACGTCTTTAGTGGCTGTCTTAATGTTGAATCATAACATGTTTCTTGTGAGCTCCGTCACCGGCTCCTTAACTCTTCACAAACTGTTGAGAGTAGTTTCACTCATTCAACAATAAGACCAGACAAGTGGTCTTACTGGCCAGAATATACATGGATCAACTATCACAACACACCACACACACACAACCACGGCACAGTTGTAACTGACTGACGCTGCCCAATAAATTCGCCCTTCAGGGCAAAAAACTAAAAAAAAACTTACATATCCGCAGGCAAGAGCGACTAGGGTTGAGAGCGCTCACACAAGTGCTACACAGTTACCACCCACGTGAGCTGCCACACTTAGCACATGACAACGGCCAGGAGTCATGAAGCCTCTAAAACACTTACGAAGCCTGTACATCTCTCCTCAATCAAGGAGGCTTTGTTTGTATTAAATAGATAATGAGCTTGGGAGCCCTACGAGGTTGATTAAAATTATAATAATCTTAGGTTCTGAAGTTTCAAGATTGTAAGCTGTTTAATAAATGTAAATAAAGGAGGGAGAGGAGGGAGGGAGAGGGAGAGAGAGAGAGAGAGAGAGAGAGAGAGAGAGAGAGAGAGAGAGAGAGAGAGAGAGAGAGAGGGAGGGAGGGAGAGAGAGAGGGAGGGAGAGAGAGAGAGAGGGAGAGAATGGGAGAGAGGGGGGGAGGGAGAAGGAGAGGTGGGAAGGAAGGGAAGGGAACTATTAGGAGAGAGCGCCAAGCCATTATGACTATAGCACTGGGAAGGGGTTAGGACTAAGATTTGGGATGGGCCGGGGAAAAGGAATGGTGCCCAATCACATGAACAGTTGGGGATTGAACGCCGACCTGCATGAAGCGAGACCGTCGCTCTCCCGTCTAGCCCAAGTGGTTGGGTAGGAGGGGTGGGGGAGGGAGGGAGGGGGAGAGAGGGGGAGAGAGGGGGGGGGGGAGAGAGAGAGAGAGAGAGAGAGAGAGAGAGAGAGAGAGAGAGAGAGAGAGAGAGAGAGAGAGAGAGAGAGAGAGAGAGAGAGAGAGAGAGAGAGAGAGAGTACATTAGACAACCGACGGTTTGAAAAGTGGGGTTCAAGAATTATTAGCGATCCTGCAAGCACAAATAGTAAATACACCCACACACACACAAATGTTTATGTTAAGGTTCACTCATATAAGATAGAAGATGTGGCTAATAATGTCTACATATTTTATCAGTATATTCACCGACTTTTCTGTATATTAACAAATATATTAAATGATAAATTTCTAGTAGTTCGAAGTGGCCCAAGTTTTGTCTCTGGTTTGAGATCTGAAACAAAGAAGCTAGAACGATTCCAATGGCCGATACATTCCCACCATAACAACGCTGAACACCTTCAAATGCACACGTTCTGGTGGCTGTCAGCGTATTATATTCTCCACGGTCGCCCTCCACAAGAACGCTTCTGCCCCGGGGGTTTTACGCAAATCCGAGACAAAGACTATTATATATCCCCGGGCCGGCGGTGAGGCGGGCGCAGAGTCCGGCCATGATTGACTTGCACGCCCTTCAACGCTCTCCTCAAGTCCTTTTTCAACGTTTATTCAGACTGGACCAAAGACTTCCAATTTTCATCAAAGTCGAGCTCACAACCTTCCCGGATCTCTGCCGGTCGCTTTTATATTCTCTTTGTAAACTGGCCTGACCCCTCACCTGCACCACCTCCCCTTCCTCCTCCTTCGTCTTCCCCCTTCCTCCTCCTCCTCATCCTCCTCTTCCTTCGTCTTCCCCCCTTTTTCCTCGTCTTCTCCTTCTGCCTCACTCTCACCCTTCACCATCATGTTCTCTAAATACAGTGTGTTTAAACGGGCAACCCGAGTCCCAAATAAAGGGATACAATGGCATGAGTGTGTGTACAAATTCAGGAGGAGAAGTCCAAATGTATAAACACCATATAAGGGATCTGCCGACAGGTGACACCGGATCACGGAGTAACATGTGCACAAAGTTCACTCGTCTGTGGCTGCGCAGTTAGTCTCTGGTATAACAACACTGAAGTATAGAACCATAAAGAAATACAAAGACAAATAACAAAAAGAGATACATAAGCTCGAAAATGCAGGCACACGTCCATGTTCGTACACACGCACACGCCCATGAACGTACACACGCACGCACACTAATGTTAGTGTTGATGTTGGGTGAGGGAGAGCGGGGGGAGGAGGGGAGGGGAAGGTGCTCTTAAAAGTAGCACACGTACAGAAAGAGCGCGCAGCTAACTCCTGTCTTCCCAAGCCATCATTCATCTATGATATACTAAAGCTATCTGCAATATTGGAGTGTTAATTCAAGCTTAAAAACACGACGTTACTTTCTGGTATTGCTCCACCAGAGTGCACGCAATATCCCGATAAATCCTGCACGCTGCAAGTGCACCTACACTCTACCAACATATAGATTAAACTCGCCTTTTAAATAATTCCCTTCATAAAGGCTTCAATCTTTGCCGTAAAATTTGTCAAGAGCAACAGCTGGTATTTTCCACCAGGGTGATGCTATTGATAAACGCATTCCCTCCCCCGCCCCCCCCCCATTAACTTAATAGTTAATTCACCACATGTGAAAACACAAGTTTGAAGCCTCTTAAGTTACGGCGTTGCAGATTTAATTTTTATGAGACAAATCAATCTTTTTGGGAAGTACAGTGCATTTAATCTAAGTAACGACAGCGTTACAACACTCGTTTTCTAAATGCATCGAATACATTGTTTGTCGCTATTTATACTTAACAAGTATAATGGAATGTAATATTTATCATAAGTACATCAACAATTAACCTTCTTATTTACAACATAGCCTGTGTTTGGCAAAGCAATATATGTATGACATGAACCACATATGTATGACAAGACAACATATATATGGCAAGAACCACATATGTATGATGAACCACATATATATAGCAAGACCCACAAATGTATGGCAAGACCCACAAATGTATGACAAGACCCACAAATGTATAACAAGAACCACATATGCCACCAGAAATAGTGTCTATTAATCCATATTTGTTAATATGCATTCTGCCAAAAATAACGTCTCTCTCTTATAACAATAATAATAATAATAATAATAATAATAATAATAATAATAATAATAATAATACACATAAATCACACTATCGCGATGCAGATCCACTGAGACTGTGAGGCGATGCGAACCTGCGACCAAGGTGTTGCCAGCTGCACACTCTACCACTGTACAGGTTCTTGTGTGCTTCTTATGTGATTCATGTTATATGTGAGGGTCTTGTATACTACTACTACTGCTACTACTACTGCTACTACTAATAATAATAATAATAATAATAATAATAATAAAATTGCACTAATTGAAAAATAATTAGCATTAAGATGAAAATGCAACAGATGCCTCATGAACGTGTACAATACAACAGAGGTCTACTGTACGTGTAAAAATTACCATTTTCACTATTTTCTTAACCACAGTGGGAATATTCTTTTCCAAATTTCGTTAAATTGCAGTTATGTCTGTATAATTTACAATTATATTTAATGTAATTATGATTATATATGTTAGTACGGGCATCACCTCTGGTACAATTATAAATTCTCCCTGATCACTTGAGTATTTTCTTCTCCTACCACCTCTACTTTATTATTATTTTATACAATATGAATTATTTATTTTATTTTATTACATTGTGCTAAAATTTATAGAAGATACACACACACACACACACACACACACACATATATATATATATATATATATATATATATATATATATATATATATATATATATATATATATATATATATATATATATATATTATTCACTGTTCGAAGACCACATCCCACTCTGCAGAGGTGGGTGCGTGCCCAAGATACAGCTAGAACTTCCTCTTTAGATCAAGGCCGAGGCGCTGGAACAGGAAACTGGCCGCTCTTGAGTCTCTTGTTTACCTAATGGTTCCTCGCCCACTTCCTCTAGGGAGTCAAGTGCACATTTACGCCAGGCGCCCAGGGTCTCGGAATCTATTTTCACGAACCTGTAACAATGTTACAGGTCCTTGTACTTATGAATTTATATTGAACACTCTATTTCTCAATCGGAAAACACATATAATTGACATTGTAAGGAGAGAGTACTATATGAATTCAGTATAAAATGTTACTATGTTAACTGTTCGGTTAGATGAGGTTCGGATTAATTAGGAGAGGTTAGGATTAATTAGGAAAGGTTAGGATTAATTAAGTGAGCTTATAACTTGTTAGGTTAGAATGAGTTAGGATTAAGTTAGATATTCCGCAGCCATATTGAGCAATGAATCGACTGCTATGTAAGCCTTTATAGTGACGGTGTGTTCTTTGTGACAGTACTGGACTACTTCCCGACAGTGTCCGTTATTACCATAACACAGCCACTTGCCCCCATGCTTCTCCTCAGCTTTGCTATAAAGAGACTTTACAGCATACGCCAAACTCTTATGCGGTCAATCAAGTACTGATACAAAATTAATATATTGAATATTTTATAATACAAATAAAGTTTTGAATAAAAACAATTCGTTGAGCACTTTTAAAAAAATAAAAATTAGCTGAACGATTCGTTGAACACTTTATAAAATCCGTTGAACATCTCAAGATTTGGGTGAACTTCACGATATATATTTAAATTCGTCATATATTGAATATAACATCAGGTATATATCATAAATTTATATAAACAAATCAGGAGTTATTTGAATAGTCATCAAGAAAGGTTCAGTGTTACCTTGCGTTGATTCCTGGGATCAAGGTCCCCGTGGCCCGGTCTCTCAACAGTCTTTATACAAGTCCGTCAAGAAACTATCATTATACACGATTTCACTGAGAACATCAATATAAAAAAAATATAAACAATCAACATTTTCATATAATGGTATAATTATGCGTACTATAATTATTTTGATTAATAAATTAATAAAAAAGAATTATTTAAATAAATAAAAACGCATTATTTAAATAAATTAATAAAAATGTATTGTTTAAATAAATTAATAAAAAGCGTCAATATTTAAATAAATTAATAAAAAGTCATGATGTAAATGAATAAAAAACGTCAAATTTAAATAAATTCATAAAAATGTCATCACATAAATTGATAAAAAAACTTCAATAATGAAATACACAAAACCGTCATTATTAATAAATACAATCTCATCAAGGGTATTGTATTACAAAATCCTCGTCAACACAGGCTGAAAATCTTACCATAGTCCCCCGGCACAGCTTGGCGCGCCGGCAGGCAGGGAGGCCCGTCCTCCCGGCCACAATGTCGCCCGCTCCTCGTCCATCAAAAATCGTCAACAGATTAACTACGCCGCATCATGCCTTTTTTAAACTCTGTAAATCTATCCGGCCCGGTATCCATATTCACCCGTCCAGATATCCACTCATCCATCACACAGTTAACAGATGATCCGCCTGTTTAATGCGTGTGGTATTTGCGAGGGGGCATGGGTATAGTGTGTGAGGGGGCATGGGTATAGTGTGCGAGGGGGCATGGGTATAGTGTGTGAGGAGGCATGGGTATAGTGTGTGAGGGGGCATGGGTATGGTGTGTGAGGAGGGGCATGGGCACAGGGTGTGAGGGGGCATGGGTATAGTGTGTGAGGGGGCGTGGGTATAGTGTGTGAGGGGGCATGGGTATAGTGTGTGAGGGGGCATGGGTATAGTGTGTGAGGGGGCATGGGTATAGTGTGTGAGGGGGCATGGGTATAGTGTGTGAGGGGGGGCATGGGTATAGTGTGTGAGGGGGCGTGGGTATAGTGTGTGAGGGGGCATGGGTATAGTGTGTGAGGGGGCATGGGTATAGTGTGTGAGGGGGCATGGGTATAGTGTGTGAGGGGGCGTGGGTATAGTGTGTGAGGGGGCGTGGGTATAGTGTGTGAGGGGGCATGGGTATAGTGTGTGAGGGGACATGGGTATAGTGTGTGAGGGGGCATGGGTATAGTGTGTGAGGGGGGGCATGGGTATAGTGTGTGAGGAGGCATGGGTAGTGTGTGAGGGGGCATGGGTAGTGTGTGAGGGGGCATGGGTAGTGAGTGAGGGGGCATGGGTAGTGTGTGAGGGAGGCATGGGTAGTGTGTGAGGGAGGCATGGGTAGTGAGTGAGGGGGCATGGGTAGTGTGTGAGGGAGGCATGGGTAGTGTGTGAGGGAGGCATGGGTAGTGTGTGAGGGAGGCATGGGTAGTGTGTGAGGGGGCATGGGTAGTGTGTGAGGGAGGCATGGGTAGTGTGTGAGGGAGGCATGGGTACTGGTGAAGGAGGCATGGGTAGTGTGTGAGGGGGCATGGGTAGTGTGTGAGGGAGGCATGGGTAGTGTGTGAGGGGGCATGGGTAGTGTGTGAGGGAGGCATGGGTACTGGTGAAGGAGGCATGGGTAGTGTGTGAGGGGGCATGGGTAGTGTGTGAGGGAGGCATGGGTAGTGTGTGAGGGGGCATGGGTAGTGTGTGAGGGGGCATGGGTAGTGTGAGGGGGCATGGGTAGTGTGTGAGGGAGGCATGGGTAGTGTGTGAGGGAGGCATGGGTAGTGTGTGAGGGGGCATGGGTAGTGTGTGAGGGAGGCATGGGTAGTGTGTGAGGGAGGCATGGGTAGTGTGTGAGGGAGGCATGGGTAGTGTGTAAGGGAGGCATGGGTAGTGTGTGAGGGGGCATGGGTAGTGTGTGAGGGAGGCATGAGTAGTGTGTGAGGGAGGCATGGGTAGTGTGTGAGGGAGGCATGGGTAATGTGTGGGGCAATGATAATGAATAAAGAGTATGAGTAATGTGCGAGAGGAATAAGTAATGTATGAGAAGCATGAGTAATGAGCGTGGGCATGTGCGTGCGTGCGTGCGAGCCTGCATGTGATAGAATGTATGTACTCGCCTAGTTGTGCTTGCAGGGTCGAGCTAGGCTATTAGCCCCGCCTTCCGAACGTTCTCAGATTCATGCAATGCCTCATTTCTCACGCTTTTATCATGTTTACATTAAAAACTTTGACCGAATTAGTTTCAACGACGTCTAACCTGTTCCATTTATTGACAGCTCTAATACTGAAAGTTCTTTTTGACGTCCCTGTGGTCCATCTGCGTCTCTAGTTACCCCTCTATGACCCCTCGTTCTGTTGTTCCAAGCTTTGAACAAACTGCTTTATCTACTGTGTCAGTTTCTCTAAGAATCTTATTTGTTGCTATCATATACCCTCTGTCTCTCCTTTTCTCCAGTGTGGGAAGGGTCAGTTCTCTCAGTCTTTCCTTATAGCTCAATCCCTTCACCTTAGGAACGAGGCTCGTTGAATATATTTGGCCACTTTTCTAGTTCTTACCTGTCCTTTTCTTCAGGTAAGGGTTTCATGCTGGGGATGCATATTCAACTCTGGGTCTCACCTTCGCTATATAGGGACCGGAAATTTCTTATGTGTGTGTTCACCTAGTTGTGCGCTGGAGCCGCATATTCCAATATTGGTCTGACATATGAGGTATATATGAGGAATACAAGGTTCTGAATGATTCCTTACACAAGTTTCTGATGGCGGTTTTGGTTTCTGTACTCACCTATTTGTGCTTGCGGGGGTTGAGCTTTGGCTCTTTGGTCCCGCCTCTCAACTGTCAATCAACTGGTGTACAGATTCCTGAGCCTACTGGGCTCTATCATATCTACATTTAAAACTGTGTATGGAGTCAGCCTCCACCACATCACTGCCTAATGCATTCCATCCTGTGTGTGTGTGTGTGTGTGTGTGTGTGTGTGTGTGTGTGTGTGTGTGTGTGTGTGTGTGTGTGTGTGTGTGTGTGTGTGTGTGTGTGTGTGTGTGTGTGTGTGTATGTGTGTGTGTATGTGTGTGTATGTGTGTGTGTATGTGTGTGTGTATGTGTGTGTATGTGTGTGTGTGTGTGTGTGTGTGTGTGTGTGTGTGTGTGTGTGTGTGTGTGTGTATGTGTGTGTGTATGTGTGTGTGTGTATGTGTGTGTGTGTGTGTGTGTGGGGGGGGGGGATATCTTCCAGTCTCTGTGAACAATCTTCACCTCCAGCCAGGACAAATAAGGAGAGACAGCCTTCTCTTTGTATCACCAAATTTAAGTTGCTTAAAACTAAGGGTTGAAAATATGTAGCCAGTGTGCCGTCCTCCGCCATATTTGACACACGCTTGCTAATCAACCATCACTCCCACACTCAAGTGTCACCGGCTTCTCCGCCACTTCAATCCAGCATGAGCCATTGCGGCAATCAACCACCTTATCTCAAACTCTCCCAACATTCTACCTACAAACCGTGCGGCACCTTCAACCTACGTATCAAGGCTGTCATCCAAGCCAGGTCCAGGACACGCCCGCTGATATCCCAAGTCCAGAAGATGGCCGTTGTTCTTCGGACTCGGCCAAGTCCTTTTGATGGCCGCTGAAATGCCAAGTCCGGAATATGACCGCTGAAATGCCAAGTCCGGAATATGGCCGCTGAAATGCCAAGTCCGGAATATGGCCGCTGAAATGCCAAGTAAGGAAGACGGCATCTGAAATGCTATTCTAAGTCCAGGAGACAGGCTCGCGAGGATAACTCCAGGAGCCACACTAGCGCACACAGCCTGTTAGTGTGTCCCTCATTCATTGGTTCAGTCTGATGTCATGGTCTAGAGCCAAGGTACAGTCAGGAGCCGTGGGTGGCGAGGCGGGGCGGGGTGGGGTGACGGGGCTGGGTGGGGGTGGCGGGGCTGGGTGGGGGTGGCGAGGCTGGGTGGGGGTGGCGAGGCTGGGTGGGGGTGGCGGGGCTGGGTGGGGGTGGCGGGGCCGGGTGGGGTGGCGGGGCTGGGTGGGGTGGCGAGGCGGGGCTGGGTGGGGTGGCGGGGCGTGCTGGGTGGGGAGGCGGGGCTGGGTGGGGTGGCGAGGCGGTGCTGGGTGGGGTGGCAAGGCGGGGCTGGGTGGGGTGGCGGGGCGGGGCTGGGTGGGGAGGCGAGGCGGTGCTGGGCGGGGTGGCGGGGCTGGGTGGGGTGGCGGGGCGGGGCTAGGTGGGGTGGCGGGGCGGGGCTGGGTGGGGTGGCGGGGCGGGGTTGGGTGGGGTGGCGGGGCTGGCTGGGGTGGCGAGGCGGGGCTGGGTGGCGAGGCGGGGCTGGGTGGGGTGGCGGGGCTGGGTGGGGTGGCGAGGCGGTGCTGGGTGGCGAGGCGGTGCTGGGTGGCGAGGGGGTGCTGGGTGGCGAGGGGGTGCTGGGTGGCGAGGGGGTGCTGGGTGGCGAGGCGGGGCTGGGTGGGGTGGCGGGGCTGGGTGGGGTGGCGAGGCGGTGCTGGGTGGCGAGGCGGTGCTGGGTGGCGAGGGGGTGCTGGGTGGCGAGGGGGTGCTGGGTGGCGAGGGGGTGCTGGGTGGGGTGGCGGAGCTGGGTGGGGTGGCGGAGATGGGTGGGGAGGCGGGGCTGGGTGGCGAGGGGGTGCTGGGTGGGGTGGCGGAGCTGGGTGGGGTGGCGGAGATGGGTGGCGAGGGGGTGCTGGGTGGCGAGGGGGTGCTGGGTGGGGTGGCGGAGATGGGTGGGGAGGCGGGGCTGGGGGACAGTCACACACAAGGGGGGGGGGGAGGGTAGACCTTAAACAATCAATACCCCATATCTAAGGTTTCTCATCTCGGGGGAACATTACCTCCGACGCCCTAAAACCTCTATCTCATAAGTACCTCACCATTACGTCACACTCGCCAGTCTCCTCACACTCGCTAGTATCTCACACTCGCCAGTCTCCTCACACTCACTAGTATCTCACACTCGCCAGTCCCCTCACACTCGCTAGTATCTCACACTCGCCAGTCCCCTCACACTCACTAGTATCTCACACTCGCCAGTCCCCTCACACTCACTAGTATCTCACACTCGCCAGTCCCCTCACACTCGCTAGTATCTCACACTCGCCAGTCCCCTCACACTCGCTAGTATCTCACACTCGCCAGTCCCCTCACACTCACTAGTATCTCACACTCGCCAGTCCCCTCACACTCACTAGTATCTCACACTCGCCAGTCCCCTCACACTCGCTAGTATCTCACACTCGCCAGTCTCCTCACACTCGCTAGTATCTCACACTCGCCAGTCTCCTCACACTCGCTAGTATCTCACACTCGCCAGTCCCCTCACACTCGCTAGTATCTCACACTCGCCAGTCCCCTCACACTCACTAGTATCTCACACTCGCCAGTCCCCTCACACTCACTAGTATCTCACACTCGCCAGTCCCCTCACACTCACTAGTATCTCACACTCGCCAGTCCCCTCACACTTACAAAGTCTCCTCTTTACACTCACAAAGTCTCACCCATCCACGACCTAATGTCGGTATTTATTGTTAGAAGTTGACACTAGCGCACGCAAGCGCACATTTACGAACGTGCGTGCGTACTCAACACACACACATACACTAGAAGAGTGGCAGAGAGGCAGTACGAAAATGACATTGCACGCAAGGCTGAGTCCCAGCCAAAACTTGTTATTGCCATATCAGGAGGAAGATAACTGTAAATGATCAGGTCATCAGACTAGACAAAACTGGAGGAGGACTCACTGAAAATGATAATCATGTATGCGCGGAACTTAACAAAAGCTTTCAGGAAGTATTCAAGCTAGAACCTGAGTTGCCACTAGAGCTTAAGAGCCCAGACTGAACGGGAAATGCCATAGGAAAGCTTCACTGAAATAACAGTGACACCAGAAGCAGTAAAGCAGCAACTACAGGAACTGGATGTGACAGAAGCTGTGGGGCCAGACACAATATCGCCTTAGATACTAAACGAGGCAACTGAAGTATTGTGCAACCCACTTGCCATAATATTTAATTCGTCTCTTAAAACGGGATAATTTCCGGACTGTTGGAAAATGGCTAATGTGGTGCCAATTGTCAAGAAATAGGGAAGACAGAAACCGTCGAACTACAGACCCGTATAATTAACAAGTAATCCCTGCAAGCTGCTAGAGAAACTAGTCTGAAGCAGGCTAGTTAAACATTTAAAGCACATAATTTTTGTTCTCAAGGCACCAACACGGTTTTACGGTTTTAGAAAAGAAAAATCCTGCTTGAAAAACTTGCTTTGTAAGAAGGTAACAAATCAAAGAGAGAGAGAGAGAGAGAGGAAGAGAGAGAGAAGAAAAGAGAGAGGAAGAGAGAGAGAGAGAGAGAGAGAGAGAGAGAGAGAGAGAGAGAGAGAGAGAGAGAGAGAGAGAGAGAGAGAGAGAGAGAGAGAGAGAGAGGAAGAGAGAGAGAGAGAGGAAGAGAGAGAGAGAGAGGAAGAGAGAGAGAGGAAGAGAGAGAGAGAGGAAGAGAGAGAGAGAGAGAGAGAGAGAGAGAGAGAGAGAGAGAGAGAGAGAGAGAGAGAGAGAGAGAGAGAGAGAGAGAGAGGAAGAGAGAGAGAGAGAGAGAGAGAGATAGGAAGAGAGAGAGAGAGAGATAGGAAGAGAGAGAGAGAGAGAGAGAGAGAGAGAGAGAGATAGGAAGAGAGAGAGAGAGAGAGAGAGAGAGAGAGAGAGAGAGAGAGAGAGAGAGAGAGAGAGAGAGAGAGAGGAAGAGAGAGAGAGAGAGGAAGAGAGAGAGAGAGAGGAAGAGAGAGAGAGAGAGGAAGAGAGAGAGAGAGAGGAAGAGAGAGAGAGAGAGAGAGAGAGAGAGAGAGAGAGAGAGAGAGAGAGAGAGAGAGAGAGAGAGAAAGAGGAAGAGAGAGAGGAAGAGATAGAGAGAGAGAGAGAGAGAGAGAGAGAGAGAGAGAGAGAGAGAGAGAGAGAGAGAGAGAGAGAGAGAGAGAGAGAGAGAGAGAGAGATAGGAAGAGAGATAGGAAGAGAGAGAGAGAGAGAGAGAGAGAGATAGGAAGAGAGAGAGAGAAAGAGATAGGAAGAGAGAGAGAGAGAGAGAGAGAGAGAGAGAGGAAGAGAGAGAGAGAGAGAGAGAGAGAGAGAGAGAGAGAGAGAGAGAGAGAGAGAGAGAGAGAGAGAGAGAGAGAGAGAGAGAGAGAGAGAGAGGAAGAGAGAGAGAGAGAGGAAGAGAGAGAGAGAGAGGAAGAGAGAGAGAGAGAGAGAGAGAGAGAGAGAGAGAGAGAGAGAGAGAGAGAGAGAGAGAGAGAGAGAGAGAGAGAGAGAGAGAGAGAGAGAGAGAGAGAGAGAGAGGAAGAGAGAGAGAGAGAGAGAGAGAGAGAGAGAGAGAGAGAGAGAGAGAGAGAGAGAGAGAGAGAGAGAGAGAGAGAGAGAGAGAGAGAGAGAGAGAGAGAGGAAGAGAGAGAGAGAGAGAGGAAGAGAGAGAGGGAGAGAGGGAGAGAGGAAGAGAGAGAGAGAGAGAGAGAGAGAGAGAGAGAGAGAGAGAGAGAGAGAGAGAGAGAGAGAGAGAGAGAGAGAGAGAGAGAGAGAGAGAGAGATTCCTGCATCTGCATATTCCTAGACTGTCAGAAGGCATTCGATACGGTCGCGCATGAAGGACTCCTGCTCAGACTAGAAAAACAGGCTGATGTATCTGGAAGAATCCTAAGATGAGTCAGAGAGTATCTCTCAGGAAGGAAACAAAGGGTTACAGTGAGAGCACAGTCATCAGAGTGGAGAGAGGTTACAAGTGGAGTACCACAAGGATCGGTTCAAGGGACCATCCTATTTGTAGTGTATGTCAATGACCTGACAGAGGAAAGTGACTCCTTCATATCAATATTTACAAATGATGCACAACTTATGAGAAGAGTTAGGACAAGGAAAGATTATGATTCATTTATAAATAGCAAATACACGGTTGAGTCATTTCATTAAAGAACCGGCTGTTAAAAAGGCGGGGCCCAAGAGCTAAGCAGCTCGATCAAATAAGTGACCACACATCCTCACCATTATGGTACTTATATGTAAACTTATCTACCGAAAAACATTCCTGTTATATATTAATCGCGTACATTAATTTCAGACCCATCATCAATACAATATAACAACAATTAAATCTATAAATTTTTAAGCCTGACAATATTATTTTAACCCATGTTAGTTTTGGTTAATGTATCCGTGGATTTTACCCTAATTCTCAGATCCTCTTTCTGGAAGGATCAATCACAGTTTTCCATCCTGATAACCAAGTTAAACCTCTCGTTTATGTCGCCTTAACGTCAAGCTGAGGTTATCTATCGCTCTAGGCGCGATAGCCAAGTTAATCCTTATCGCCAAAACGACAATCTTACATATAAAAGCTGATCTTATCCTAAAACCTAATCTCTACAACAAAGTTAATCTCTCGCCCACAAAGCTAATCTCACCCATAAAGCTAATCTCACCCACGAAGTTAATCTCTTCAACCAGGTTAATCTGCACCTCTTAATCTCAGCTGCGCCTTTTAAAACAGTTTCATCTACACTAAGCAAAGGCTCGTTTGCCCCTAAACTTGGGCTGGATGGTAGAGTGACGGTCTCGCTTCATGCAGGTTCGCGTTCAATTCCCGACTGTCCAAGTGGTTGGGCACCATTCCTTTGCCCCCGTTCCATCCCAAATCCTTATCCTGACCCATTACAAATGCAATATAGTCAAACGGCTTGGCGCTTTCCCCTCATCATTCCTTCCCTCCGCTCGTTTGCCTCTAGCAAGATCACAATCACACACATATTCATCTTAACTAAACGATTTTATAAATTAAATTTTATGTTATTTTATAAATTAAATTATAAATTAAAAATTTTATAAATATTATTAATTCCAATTAGTGACCTAATATTATGGCGTAGGCACCTCATACAAAGTCTTAATCTTGAGCCTTATCTCATCTTTATCAGCTCATTGTTTAAAGTGATCACACTCACAACATGTTAGAGGGGGGATTACACTTACTACCTCACAAGATATATATATAATCACTTAAAACTCTATGTCCCCTCAGGATTCGAACCCAGGCCGTTGCACTAACGATCGTTGATATATATATATATATATATATATATATATATATATATATATATATATATATATATATATATATATATATATATATATATATATATATATATATATATATATATAACATCCTAACCTAACCTTACCCAACTAATCTCACCCTCACCCAGCTGATCTTCACACCTTAATCTCATCAAAGTCAGACCATCATCACCTTCCTCCCAATTTTTCTCACACGAAGCTAATCTGTCGCTCCAAAACCTGGACGCAGGTAATCTCCATCTTCTAATTACTATAATCACGGTGATGCTCTTGATCCCGACTTCGGCTCTCCATTATGTAAATCACGAGCCCGTCTGTAATATTTGTTAATCACCTTAACACCCATCCATCCATCCATCTAGGCAGCCAGCCACTCTGGAAACTACTTATCCAATCATTTTGAAGAAGAGCCAGTCAGTCAAGTGGCCATTTTTAAGATACCTAATTAGCAATTCTCCCAAGTCAGGCAACCCTTAACAACCCCAGTTAACCAGTGAGTGTGCCCATTCAGTAAAACGTGACCGTATCAGCCAACAATGAATGCATCTTCGTGAGCCATGCCAACATTACCACCAAGCCTTGCAACCACCTAACTAACCAGTCATACTATCAACTAATCTGCTAAATAGACAGCCATAAAACCCCCTAACCTGTCAGCTAGACATGCAGTCATTTAACCAGGAAGCGAATAACAGTCATCTCACCAACCAAACAGCCATACAACCCTATAACTAACCGCATATAGGCAGTAACACAAGCCATCCTCACAAATATTAGGTCAGCCTGCAAGCTATACAAACATCTTAACAGTCAGCCCTCCAACCAGCCAGCCAGTCAACAGCTAAACAGCCAGCTTAAAACCCTAGACAAACACCTCCACCAGACAAGCAGCAGCAGCCAGCCTCCCAGTCAACACTGGAGCCGGCCACACCTCCAGTAAGTACTTCAACCATCCGGCCCGTCGCACTCCCACCTACCCGTCCTCCCTCACACTCAACACAATAGCCTCGAAATAATCAAACCAGTCACCCAGCACCTCACTAAGCCAGTCAGCACCTCACTAAGACAGTCAGCACCTCACTAAGTCAGTCAGCACCTCACTAAGCCAGTCAGCACCTCACTAAGACAGTCAGCACCTCACTAAGTCAGTCAGCACCTCACTAAGCCAGTCAGCACCTCACTAAGTCAGTCAGCACCTCACTAAGACAGTCAGCACCTCACTAAGTCAGTCAGCACCTCACTAAGCCAGTCAGCACCTCACTAAGTCAGTCAACACCTCACTAAGACAGTCAGCACCTCACTAAGTCAGTCAGCACCTCACTAAGTCAGTCAGCACCTCACTAAGTCAGTCAGCACCTCACTAAGTCAGTCAGCACCTCACTAAGTCAGTCAGCACCTCACTAAGTCAGTCAACACCTCACTAAGTCAGTCAGCACCTCACTAAGTCAGTCAGCACCTCACTAAGTCAGCCAGCACCTCACTAAGTCAGCCAGCACCCCACTAAGTCAGTCAACACCTCACTAAGACAGCACCTCACTAAGTCAGTCAGCACCTCACTAAGACAGTCAGCACCTCACTATGACAGTCAGCACCTCACTAAGTCAGTCAGCACCTCACCAAGCCAGTCAGCACCCCAGTACGCCAGTCAGCACCCCAGTACGCCAGTCAGCACCCCAGTACGCCAGTCAGCACATCACTAAGACAGTCAGCACCTCACAAGCCAGTCAGCACCTCTCAAGTCAGTCAGCACCTCACAAGCCAGTCAGCACCTAACAAGCCAGTCAACACCTTACCAAGCCAGTCAGCACATCACCAAGCCAGTTAGCGCCTCTCCAAACCAGTCAGCACCTCAATAAACCAGACAGTATCTCACGAAGCCAGTTAGCCGGTTGCATAGATCAAGACACTCAAAAGCCACATAGCAAGAGACCAAGTAAGCAACACAGCCAGTCAACCAACACCTAGAAAGTCAATCACATAGCATACCCGGTCACAAGTCCTCCTGCTGCCAAGTCACCAATCAGCTAAGTCACTCACCCAGGCCAATCAACAAGCCATCAGCCAGCGTGTCAGTTGTTCATTGACTCACGTCAAGCTTATACAAAATCATACTTATTAGTGAGTTAGGCTAAGTTGACCCAGCCATTGTACGTCGGTCTCTTTCTCTCACCCCCCTCCCTCCATTCCTCTTCCCTTCCTTCTCACACACACACACACACACACACACACACACACACACACACACACACACACACACACACACACACACACACACACACACATAAAGGAAACACTAAGCACAAACACACTCACACTATGAGGAAACAGGTGAGTACACACACACTCACCACACCAAACCTGTCGTTTGGTGTGAGTTGATATCACACCAAACCTGTCTCCCGAAGCCGACGTAAAAAGATTAACATCGGCGGCGTATGCGAGGCTGGCTAACATCAGAACTGCCTTCAGGAACCTGTGTAAGGAATTCTTCAGAACCTTGTATACCACATATATAAGACGAAGCTGGAAAACGTTCAGAGGTACGCCACTAAGCTAGTTACTCTCAGAACTATTAGGCATGAGTTACGAGGAAAGGCTCCGTGAACTGCACCCCACGTCGCTAGAAGACAGAAAAGCTCGGGGAGACATGATCACCATATACAAAATTATCGGGGGAATTGACAGGGTAGATATGGATGGGTAAATAACACGGGTAGCACACGCACAAGAGGACACAGGTGGAAGCTGAGTACCCAAATGAGTCACAGAGACATTAGAAATAACTTTTTCAGTGTCAGTGTAGTTAGTAAATGGAATGCACTAGGAAGTGATGTGGTGGAGGCTGACTCCATACACAGTTTCAAATGTAGATATTATGAGAGCCCAGTAGGTTCAGGAATCTCTACATCAGTTGAGTGACGGTTGAGAGGCGGGACCAAAGAGCCAAAGCTCAACCCCCGCAAGCACAACTAGGTGAGTACACACACACACACACACACACACACACACACACACACACACACACACACACACACACACACACACACACACACACACACACACATAGCGTCGCAAATCCGTGCTCATCGCACCAAAAGATCCCCCCTCCCCCCCCCCCGGCCCCTCAGGCTACGTTTCAATTGCAAAGTTGAGGAGACAAGACGATACGAGGTTTTGCAATTATAGTAATAAATCAGAGTGAGTTTGTCCTCCCCAAAACACAGGCGGAGGAGGAGCCAGGCAGAGCGTCCACCAATCCCGGGACGCGGCCTCGCTACCCTCTCCTGGGTTTTCATCAGGCAAGCTCATTCGTTCTCTAATTACTGCACCAAATGGGGAGGGGGGTGCAACATTGCAACACCCCCCTCACCCCCACCGACTCAACGGGGGGCGGGGCTAACCCTCCGGCAACCTCAACTGGCCAATCGGCTTCCTTCACGGGCAGACCCGGTTCACCGACAGCCAATCAATGAGCCATTTAGCGCTGTGGCTCCTCCCATCTCACACTTGTGTCGGGACATTTACATATTGAGAGTAACGGACAGACTGGCTCTCAACTCCCTATCTAAACTTAATGGGATACTCAGGCCCACGGGCGAAGCAACGCAACAAAAACATTTATTTGCATACGCTAAAACCTCGCTAATTCGATGTCACACAAGCGACATGCTGCATTAACCGAACACTGGACGCATACACTCTGCGTATATTGAACAACAATGTGGGCGACTTAAAGATGATGAGCGTATACACGCAGTCCGATAGCGTCACATACAGTAAATCACGGGTAACTCTCCGGCTTTATATCCGAACTCCTTCTAGTGGGTACGGCGCAATCAAGCATCATCAACCCATATAAAGCCCATTAAGAGTGGTTACTGATGTGCACTGACTGATCACCGCTGTTCCCACGACCACCACCTCAACCCGCCCAACCTCACCACACCAACACCTGCTTAACCCCATCAGACGGACCTGGCCCAAGGGATCTGACTCGCTGCCACACCTCCAATCCCCACCAAAGTCAACCACAACGGCTCACTCGCCACAACGACCTGACTGACTCGTGTGGTGTGGCTCAACCAGGTCGTTATAACGAGTGTGGCGCCTGCTCTTCGCGCCACCTCAATGGATCTTTTATGTGGTGTCTCCTTCATATTCAAATTAAGGTTGAATTGGGTGCTTCCTCCAGCCCACGAGCGTATAATAACAGAGACACCTTGGCCTAAACACCAGCTGAGGGGAGGGTGATGGGGACGGGAGGAGTGATGGGGATGGGTGACTGGAGAGTGATAGTGGGGGTGATGGGTGATGGGGGGGGGGTTAATGGGTGAGGGATAAGGGCTGTGTGTAAGCCAGGGAAGAACAGTGACTGGCGAGTGATGGGGGTAGAGTGATGGGGAAGAGTGATGGGGGAGTGATGGTATGGCGTGATGGGGTGGAGAGTGATGGGGTGGAGTGTGATGGGTGGAAAGTGATGGGGTGGAGAGTGATGGGGTGGAGTGTGATGGGGTGGAGAGTGATGGGGTGGAGTGATGGGGTGGAGAGTGATGGGGTGGAGTGATGGGGTGGAGAGTGATGGGGTGGAGTGATGAGGTGGAATGATGGGGTGGAGAGTGATGGGGTGGAGTGATGGGGTGGAGAGTGATGGGGTGGAGAGTGATGGGGTGGAGAGTGATGGGTGGAGTGATGGGGTGGAGTAATGAGGTGGAGAGTGATGGGGTGGAGTGATGAGGTGGAGAGTGATGGGGTGGAGAGTGATGGGGTGGAGAGTGATGGGGTGGAGTGATGGGGTGGAGTGATGGGGTGGAGAGTGATGGGGTGGAGTGATGGGGTGGAGAGTGATGGGTGGAGTGATGGGGTGGAATGATGTGGTGGAGAGTGATGGGGTGGAGTGATGGGGTGGAGAGTGATGGGGTGGAGAGTGATGGGGTGGAGAGTGATGGGTGGAGTGATGGGGTGGAGTGATAAGGTGGAGTGATGGGGTGGAGAGTGATAAGGTGGAGAGTGATGGGGTGGAGAGTGATGGGTGGAGTGATGAGGTGGAGAGTGATGGGGTGGAGAGTGATGGATGGAGTGATGGGGTGGAGTGATAAGGTGGAGAGTGATGGGGTGGAGAGTGATGGGTGGAGTGATGAGGTGGAGAGTGATGGGGTGGAGAGTGATGGGTGGAGTGATGGGGTGGAGTGATAAGGTGGAGAGTGATGGGGTGGAGTGATGGGGTGGAGAGTGATGGGGTGGAGAGTGATGGGGTGGAGAGTAATGGGTGGAGTGATGAGGTGGAGAGTGATGGGGTGGAGAGTGATGGGGTGGAGTAATGAGGTGGAGAGTGATGGGCTGGAGAGTGATGGGGTGGAGAGTGATAAGGTGGAGAGTGATGGGGTGGAGAGTGATGGGGTGGAGTGATGGGGTGGAGAGTGATGGGGTGGAGTGATAAGGTGGAGAGTGATGGGGTGGAGAGTGATGGGGTGGAGAGTGATGGGGTGGAGAGTGATGGGGTGGAGAGTGATGGGGTGGAGTGATGGGGTGGAGTGATGGGGTGGAGAGTGATGGGGTGGAGTGATGGGGTGGAGAGTGATGGGTGGAGTGATGGGGTGGAATGATGTGGTGGAGAGTGATGGGGTGGAGTGATGGGGTGGAGAGTGATGGGGTGGAGAGTGATGGGGTGGAGAGTGATGGGTGGAGTGATGGGGTGGAGTGATAAGGTGGAGTGATGGGGTGGAGAGTGATAAGGTGGAGAGTGATGGGTGGAGTGATGAGGTGGAGAGTGATGGGGTGGAGTGATGGATGGAGTGATGGGGTGGAGTGATAAGGTGGAGAGTGATGGGGTGGAGAGTGATGGGTGGAGTGATGAGGTGGAGAGTGATGGGGTGGAGAGTGATGGGTGGAGTGATGGGGTGGAGTGATAAGGTGGAGAGTGATGGGGTGGAGTGATGGGGTGGAGAGTGATGGGGTGGAGAGTGATGGGGTGGAGAGTGATGGGGTGGAGAGTAATGGGTGGAGTGATGAGGTGGAGAGTGATGGGGTGGAGTAATGAGGTGGAGAGTGATGGGGTGGAGAGTGATGGGGTGGGGAGTGATAAGGTGGAGAGTGATGGGGTGGAGAGTGATGGGGTGGAGTGATGGGGTGGAGAGTGATGGGGTGGAGAGTGATAAGGTGGAGAGTGATGGGGTGGAGAGTGATGGGGTGGAGAGTGATAAGGTGGAGAGTGATGGGGTGGAGAGTGATGGGGTGGAGAGTGATGGGGTGGAGAGTGATGGGGTGGAGAGTGATGGGGTGGAGTGATGGCAGCACCGGAAGGGGGGAAAGGCTTCTCCTCAATTAAGTGTCTCAGACCCATACACTCACGATCATTGTCTTCTTCAGTATTCACATCATTGTGGGGTCCTGGACCTCTGACGTCATCATCGTGGGGTACTGGACCAGGATTGTTCCACACCTGGATAGTTCCACACCAAGATAGTTCCACACCTGGATAGATCCACACCAGGATAGTTCCACACCTGGATAGCTCCACACCAGGACAGTTCCACACCTGGATAGGTCCACACCTGGATAGTTAATCCTCACCTGGATAGTTCCTCACCAGGATTGTTCCACACCAGGATAGTTCCTCACCAGGATTATTCCCCACCAGGATTGTTCCACACCAGGATTGTTCCACACCAGGATAGTTCCATACCAGGATAGTTCCACACTTGGATAGTTCCACACCAGGATTGTTCCACACCAGGATTGTTCCACACCAGGATAGTTCCATACCAGGATTGTTCCACACCAGGATAGTTCCACACCCGGATTGTTCCACACCTGGATAGTTCCACACCAGGATAGTTCCACACCAGGATAGTTCCACACCAGGATTGTTCCACACCAGGATTGTTCCACACCAGAATTGTTCCACACCAGGATTGTTCCGTACCAGGATTGTTCCACACCAGGTTAGTTCCACACCAGGATTGTTCCACACCTGGATAGTTCCACACCAGTATTGTTTCACACCTGGATAGTTCCATACCAGGATAGTTCCACACCAGGATTGTTCCACACCAGGATAGTTCCACACCAGGATAGTTCCTCACCAGGATTGCTCTACACCAGGATTGGTGTAGAGCAATCCTGGTGTGGATACGCAGTCTATCCATAACACAACCTAGGAATACGCAGTCTATCCATAGCACTCTCTAATTCGTCTTGTCAACTCGCCTTTGAACTATTATTACAAATTTGTCCATCAAGATTTTTCCTTTGCTAAATTCGTGTGGGTGTTTGAAGACAAAATGGAGCTGCTTTAAGTGTTCTGTGCTCTGGCTGCGAGCCAATCTCTTATTAACTTGCATGAGATGCTTATTAGTGTAACCCATCCTCCTATTTTGTGAGGTTTGTTACTATGTGCACCATCGTGCATGTGTTGACATAATGGCCCCTTAAATAGTAGAATTTGGTACTATTCACTTTACAGAATCAGGAAAAATAAAGCTAAATCCAAATTTAAATATTCCTAAGCCTAGTATAGGACATATGTACTATATTAGGCCTCAGATAACGCGTATTAGGCCTAGGATGGGTTAGGTAAGGTTTTATTAGCAAAATAAACCATTTTTTTTTTAGGGAGGTATCCAAATTTAATAGTACCAAATTCTACTTTCTGACTGTAAATTACGTCAATGTATGTACGATGTTTCACATCGCTACTATACGTACTATCTGAACAGGAGGATGGGTTGTATTAGTGATGCTGGTCTGTCCTTCAGTGTGTCTTCTGTCTCCATCCTGGTATGTTTGTACCACTGGAGCAGTTTTCCAACAGCACTGAAGCTCTCCCTTTATCATCGAGAACTAAAGTAATACACACGATGCTTCCGCTGCTTTCTTCGGTTAAATATATTCTGGGCTTACGGTTTACATCTCATCAAGCTCCCCAAGTTGCTTCCCCGCGGCCCGTATATATATATATATATATATATATATATATATATATATATATATATATATATATATATATATATATATATGCGAACAAGCCTGAATGGTCCCCAGGACAGTATGCAACTGAAAACTCACACCCCAGAAGTGACTCGAACCCATACTCCCAGGAGCAGCGCAACTGGTATGTACAAGACGCCTTAATCCACTTGACCATCACGACCGGACATAATGAGGTGATAGCCGAGGCTATTTGAACCACCCCACCGCCGGCACTCGGATAGTAATCTTGGGCATAGCATTTTACCAAATCACCTCATTCTTTGGGGCACACGTGAGGAACACAAATGCGAACAAGCCTGAATGGTCCCCAGGACAATATGCAACTGCAAACTCACACCCCAGAAGTGACTCGAACCCATACTCCCAGGAGCAGCGCAACTGGTATGTACAAGACGCCTTAATCCACTTGACCATCACGACCGGACATAATGAGGTGATAGCCGAGGCTATTTGAACCACCCCACCGCCGGCACTCGGATAGTAATCTTGGGCATAGCATTTTACCAAATCACCTCATTCTTTGGGGCACACGTGAGGAACACAAATGCGAACAAGCCTGAATGGTCCCCAGGACAATATGTAACTGCAAACTCACACCCCAGAAGTGACTCGAACCCATACTCCCAGGAGCAGCGCAACTGGTATGTACAAGACGCCTTAATCCACTTGACCATCACGACCGGACATAATGAGGTGATAGCCGAGGCTATTTGAACCACCCCACCGCCGGCACTCGGATAGTAATCTTGGGCATAGCATTTTACCAAATCACCTCATTCTTTGGGGCACACGTGAGGAACACAAATGCGAACAAGCCTGAATGGTCCCCAGGACAATATGCAACTGAAAACTCACACCCCAGAAGTGACTCGAACCCATACTCCCAGGAGCAGCGCAACTGGTATGTACAAGACGCCTTAATCCACTTGACCATCACGACCGGACATAATGAGGTGATAGCCGAGGCTATTTGAACCACCCCACCGCCGGCACTCGGATAGTAATCTTGGGCATAGCATTTTACCAAATCACCTCATTCTTTGGGGCACACGTGAGGAACACAAATGCGAACAAATGGGTTCGAGTCACTTCTGGGGTGTGAGTTTTCAGTATATATATATATATATATATATATATATATATATATATATATATATATATATATATATGCTAACTCCTCTACCTTGAGGTGCTAACATGTGTCTGTGTTATGGTGATACTGGAGTGTCACAATTGTGACACGCTTTGTGTCACAATTTACCTGTTTTTTTCTGTGGTGTTCTTTTGTTATATATGTTGCTTGTGTTGTTATATACGCAAGTCTGTTGATAAATGTGTTGCCTTTGTTGCTTAATGAGCAACCTGTGCATGCGTGCTCACAACCACAGAGAGGCAGTTCGTACCTAGTCCGCTTGCACCGTTCCATGTAGAGATCATTCCTCCATAAGAACACGAGGAATTAGCACACAAATGAATATGACGGGAAACAAGATCTTTGTAGGTGGCGAGGGCAGCTCGCTGCCTCGCCAGAGAATGAAGGATCCAGGGAGGGGTATGCGTAGGATATCCTTCAAGTTGAAGGATATCTATCCTTCAACTTATTCCCTCAAGAATAAGAGAATGGGTAAGTTCACTGGAAAGCTCCAGGAACCTTATACCAACAACTTTAAGAATCTAAATAATGACGAGACATGCAACAATCAGTTCTTTTATTAACACATTTAGATACTGTACATCAGTATTTGTGCAGCTAACATAGACTGAAGGGGAGTACAGTGTGTGTCAAGAACTAGCTACGTAATGCTAAAACATCCCCATCACACAGGATGGTTAGTCATACTGGGCCATGTGATCAGTAGTCTGCACTGACAAACTCTGGGTGCACTATGAGGATATCCGCAAGAACACGAGTTTATATAGTAATTGCAAAGCTCCAGGTACCTTATGCCAGTGGGTCTGATTGGTCTTAAAACTGGGCATTCAGTGATGTAGTTTGAGGGATCATGCCCCAGTTCCTGCTCACAGAGTTTGCACCTGGAGTGCTCAGGACTGGGAGACCCGTCACCTGCAGCCACCTGCCACAGGTAACGGTAACCCAACCTGATCCTGGCAACCACTGTGACGCACAGTCTGGTGGACGTTTTGTGCTGCCCATAGATATAGGTTTTAGATCTGAACAAATCATAGCTTTTTATACTAGTGCTTTCAGGTCGTTGGGAGTCAGTAAGTTCTTTCCTATCAGACCTGAGTGTTTGGACCAATATAGTTTTGACAGCAGAGATGGGGATACCTAGATCTAATTCAACTTCATCTCTGTTACCCGCTAATCTGGCTGCAATGTCTGTCTCATTATGATGGGTTATATTTATGTGTGAAGGTATCCAAACAAAGGAGATTCGAAACTCTTTACTCTGTGCAACAATTAGGTCATTTATAATTGGTAGTATGATGTTCTTGCTGTCGATCTTCCAGGAGTTTTCGATTGCTTGAAGAGCAGACTTTGATTCACAAAATATTATTCCTCCTCCAATGTTTTTTAATGTACTGGTAGCTAGTTGTAATGCTGCTAGTTCTGCTTGTGTGGAGGTCAGCCAGTTATTTAACCTGACACTGACAGTCTTTGTGCAAATATTATTCCTATAAAACCTACATGCTGCTGCAGTCCGTCCAGTAGAGGATTGGACTGAGCCGTCGGTGTAGACACAGTGCTCGTGAGATCTTAAACTCTCGATGGAGGAGGCAATTGTTTCGAGTGTGACAGCTTTGAGAAGAGCAAGATTCTCATTACCTTTCTTAGTGACGGGTATGTATGATACTTGAATGGTGGGGTACAGATAAAGAGGAGGATTGGTTTTTTGGGACCAAAACAGATTAGTGTGGCACTCTACGGACAACGAACGCCAGAATTCGTATTCACTGCTCTCCATCCCTAACTTTCATTTCCACAGGTGTGGATTGTAACCTCTCCTCACACTGAGTATAGAATGTGCATATGAATGAGACAATGGCCTTCATGAAATATAAAAGCATAAAATATGTGCACCTTTCTGGATGAATGAGAATAAGCGTGGGAGGAGAAGTGTGTGGTAGGCTGAGGTACGGTAACAAAAAAAATTGCTACACCTTGTGAATGGCATGACTGATGCGTAGGGTGTGTGTGTGTGTGTGTGTGTGTGTGTGTGTGTGTGTGTGTGTGTGTGTGTGTGTGTGTGTGTGTGTGTGTGTGTGTGCGAGAGAGAGAGAGAGAGAGAGAGAGAGAGAGAGAGAGAGAGAGAGAGAGAGAGAGAGAGAGAGAGAGAGAGAGAGAGAGAGAGAGAGAGAGAGAGAGAGAGAGAGAAGAAAGAGAAAGAGAGAAAGAGAGAGAGAGAGAGAGAGAAAGAGAGAAAGAGAGAGAAAGAGAGAAAGAGAGAGAGAGAGAGAGAGAAAGAGAGAAAGAGAGAAAGAGAGAGAGAGAGAGAGAGAGAGAGAGAGAGAGAGAGAGAGAGAGAGAGAGAGAGAGAGAGAGAGAGAGAGAGAGAGAGAGAGAAGGTAGAAGAGAGAGAGAGAGAAGGTAGAAGAGAGAGAGAGAGAGAGAGAGAGAGAGAGAGAGAGAGAGAGAGAGAGAGAGAGAGAGAGAGAGAGAGAGAGAGAGAGAGAGAGAGAGAGAAGGTAGAAGAGAGAGAGAGAGAGAGAGAGAGAGAGAGAGAGAGAGAGAGAGAGAGAGAGAGAGAGAGAGAGAGAGAGAGAGAGAGAGAGAGAGAGAGAGAGAGAGAGAGAGGTAGAAGAGAGAGAGAGAGAGAGAGAGAGAAGGTAGAAGAGAGAGAGAGAGAGAGAGAGAGAGAAGGTAGAAGAGAGAGAGAGAGAGAGAGAGAGAAGAGAGAGAGAGAGAGAGAGAGAGAGAGAGAGAGAGAGAGAGAGAGAGAGAGAGAGAGAGAGAGAGAGAGAGAGAGAGAGAGAGAGAGAGAGAGAGAGAGTTATATAGAAAAGGAAGGAAGATATTATCCACGAACATTATATTCAAATTATCGCATGATAGATGACGAGAGACGTCCAGTAAACAAGCCATGGCATTGTGTCCAAGGGTTTCCGAGGTAATCGCAGCACCACACAGGTTCCCTACCCATATTTCCGTGATAACTGCAACCTTCATGGCAAACAAGGTTCAGAGGAAGCCGCCCTTGGAAAGGTGGTCCTCGTGTGGAGCTGGTCTAGAAAGATGGTCCTCGTGTGGAGCTGGTCTAGAAAGGTGGTCCTCGTGTGGAGCTGGTCTAGAAAGGTGGTCCTCGTGTGGAGCTGGTCTAGAAAGATGGTCCTCGTGTGGAGCTGGTCTAGAAAGGTGGTCCTCGTGTGGAGCTGGTCTAGAAAGGTGGTCTTCGTATGGAGCTGGTCTAGAAAGGTGGTCCTCGTGTGGAGCTGGTCTAGAAAGGTGGTCTTCGTATGGAGCTGGTCTTGAAAGGGTTGTCCTTGAAGGAAAAGTTTTTGATGGAGTAGGCTAATAGCAAGGCCAGTATTAGGGATAAACCTTACGAGAGGTGGTGCTTGTATTGTTCTTATGAATGTGGTGATACTTTGTTCGACTGACGGCCTTGTGTGAATGAGGTTGGAGTTGAATTGCAGTTTACATTTCAGTTGTGGTCCACAAAAGGCATATTCCTCGAAAAGTGTGGTCTATCTCGAAATGGGTGATCCTAAAAAAAAAAGTGGTAGTCTTGCAGGCGTGATCCTTCTGCAAGTGGTACCGGCGTCATAGTACTTGAGAGGTACTTGAGAACGACTTTTGTTGAGATGGAACTTTTGGGATTGTTACTGAGGTGGTCCTTAAAGAGAGATGAGAATAGAAACAAACAGATACATAGACGTAGACACAGGAAGAAGGAGAGGGTAAGATAGATATACAGACAGATCCTGGCACCGCTAGGTACCCTTTCAAGAGTGTGTACTCACTTAGTTGTGCCTGCAGGATCGAGCATTAGCTTTTGGAACAGGCCTTTCTAGCCGCCGGTTGTCTACAGCAATGACACTTGGCCTATTTCCTTATCATGTCTACTTTTAAAATTCTAAATGGAATTTGCGTTTACAATCTGCTCCTTTAGTTCATTCCATTTTCCCACTACTCTTACGTTAAATTAAAACGTTCAGTATCTCTATGACTCATCTGTGTCTCAAGCTTCCACCCATGCCCCCTTCATCTACTGGTATTCACTGTAAACATTTCCAATATTTCCACACTGCCAATCACCCTTAGTATCTTAAACGTCCGTCATGTCTCCCTCTCTCTCCCTTTTTCCTTATGTGTTTCTTCAGGTGGGATCCCATGATGGGGCACCATACGCTAAGACTGGTCTCACGTAGACGGTGTACAGCGATCTAAATGCCTTCTTATTTAGGTTCCTGGATGATGTTTTAATTTTCAATAGCGTAGAGTATGCTGTTGACGTTATGCTATTTACGTGAGCTTCCGGAGTTAGGTTTGGTGTTACGTCCACTCCCGGGTCTCTCGAATCGTTACAGGGAGGTAGTTTCCCCTTCACTGAGTACTGTCCCATTGGTCTCCTGTCATCTGTTTCCATTTCCATCTCATATTCCCATTTTCATCCAATTGAACTCCAGTAGTCCTTTCTCCGACCATCTCTGCAACTTGTTCAAGTCCTCTTGGAGGATACTACAATTCTCATGTCACAACTCACCTCAGTAATTTTGCATCATCTACAAACATTGACATATAAGACTCAATTCCTGCAGATGTCATTTATGTATATTAGAAACAGAATTGGTCCCAGCACCGATCCTTGAGGTGATCCTCTTGTTACTGTTCGCCAGTCCCACTTCTCGCCCCTTGCTGTTACTCTTTGACTCCTGCCTGTTAGGTAAATCCTTACCCATGTTAGGGCTTTTCTCCTTACTCTCGCCTGCCTCTCAAGTTTGTATAGATATATCCTGTGAGATACTCTGTCAAAGGCCTTGGGTTAGTCCAGAAATAAGCAATATTTCCTTCCCTGTCCTGTCTTATTCTTATTACTGTATCATAGAACGCCAATATGTTCGTTAGGTATGATAAATTTTCCCTAAGCCCATGTTGGTGTTTGTTTACATATATAATCCTTTCTAAATGTATAACTAGTCTTACCCCTGATAATTCTTTCAAGAACTTTGCAGTGGATGCTTGTGAGTGTTACTAGTCTGTAGTTGATGGCCTCTTCTCTATCGCCCTTCTTGGAAATTTGTACCACATTTACCTTCTTCCATCAGATTGGCAGCTCTCCCTTTGTGAGTGACTCATTAAAGATCTTTGCTAGAAGTATGCTGAGGGCCTATGCTGCCTCTTTTAATATCCACGGCGACACGCTGTCTGGTCCAATAGCTTTAGTTTCGTCCAGTAATGCTAGCTGTTTCTTTACTTCTGCTGTCATCTTTATATTTGGCAGTCTCTCATCTAGGGCTATCTCCTTTTCTAACATTGGGAGCTGCTCAGACTGTGTGTGCGTGTGTGTGTGTGTGTGTGTGTGTGTGTGTGGGGGGGGGGTGGGGGGGCATACTACAGGGAGTGTCTGAGTCACAAATAATTAGAATATAAACAATAATACAAAATACAAAGACCAAGCTCTCACGGGCCTTGGACATACCTGCATGTGTAATGTCTCTCACGTATGTGGTCTCTCACCTGTGCTTGCCACCGTCTCTTACCTGCAAGTATACAAAAGATTATAAATCTATTCCTACATATGAACATTAATACAACAGACTGAAACACCACATTAATAATGAAACAATACTATGGTGAACCCTGAAATATCCCATTAATAGTGAAACAACAATATTGTTCGTTCACTATTAATGA
This sequence comes from Procambarus clarkii, assembly GCF_040958095.1. Taxonomy (NCBI): domain Eukaryota; kingdom Metazoa; phylum Arthropoda; class Malacostraca; order Decapoda; family Cambaridae; genus Procambarus; species Procambarus clarkii. The sequence goes on from NC_091158.1 coordinate 9,231,296, forward strand.
GATGTTCCGAAACACCAATTTAATAGTGAAACAATACTACGGCGAGGCTTCAACACAACATCAATAGTGAAACACCACATTACTATAAAACAACATAACGGTGACAATTCTTATCCAGCTTATCTCAGGAAACAAATTATTGCATTAAGAACACAAACACCGACTTTTGGGTTTGCTTGTGTTGCAGCCTTTGAAGACTTTCAGATATAACAACCCACACAGACAGCATCTTGGTGTATTAATGGCAGACAGTCACGAACACACACACACACAACGGACTCGAGAGTGGGAGGAAATACATAGAGATTAATTTGTGAGAAATAGTTGAAAGGAACCGTCGTAACATATCTGGGAAGAAGCGAGGTGATCAACGGGCTAGGCTGGGCCTGGTCATCACATACAGCTACAAGGTTATTATGAATATTCACCAACAGATGTCAGCGGGGACCAGTGACCATTGTGTTTTGTTGGTATTCGAATATGTAATGACACTGAAGGCTACAGAAATGAGAGAAATTAGCAGAGTGTACGGTCGGCGTAACGGAAATGGGAGTACCAGGAGGTCAGAAAATTCTTTTGGATAAGTCCTTTGGATCAGAGTCCAAATCGCTGTAAGTAAAGTTGTAACGCTAACTTGCTTCACAGATCGGCTATATTTCAAGTCCATATCAATTCAAGTTAGCGATATTGTAGTGTCAAATCAAGAATCTTGGTGGAATTCATATCGGAAATAACTATCTCGCCACATTAAGAGTTGTGTGTATGTCTCTCCACCAAGAATCTGCCGAGTCACCTCTAAGATATATGTCTTCTACCACACCAGAGAACCGCCATCCACATGCCACAATCTCTCACGAGTCAACACCACAATCGTACTCTTCAGTCACAAGAAACAACAGAGAAAAGCGAGAAGCAGTAAAAGAAAAATGTGAAAACCTTTTCTAGACGACAGTGCATTAAGTACACAAGACTCAAACACCTACTTCACATAGTCCTCGAGAAATTACAATGGAGATTCCTCCTGGACCTGCAGCACACACACACACACACACACACACACACACACACACACACACACACACACACACACACACACACACACACACAGCCATACACGTGGATACACGTCCCTTGTATCCACATGTGGCATCGTTGCCACACTGGCAGGAGCTTGTGGCAGCTTGTCACAGATCAGGAGAAATTTGAGAGGCAAGATTCTATCCATTATTGTTCCATCAAAGAGTATTATACAACACTATAATTTTGTGTGATATCCATCTTACTAGAATACACAGTTTACTTCTTATGTTTATACACAGGACAGACTGTTAACCAGCCTGTCCTCTCAACTAACAGGTCGCATTTTGTACGTTATGGCCACCAACTATACAAATGCAACCTACAATGAAGAGTAACGGCTTAAAAATATGTACGTTTTCTATGCATCGGACTCGATAGGTTAGGTGTGTTGCTTGGGTTTGTACGTTTCTGGTTAGGTTAAAAGGTTGGAATTTTTACGGAATGGCAACTCAAAGCGAAGAAGCTGATTTCAAATGGGTAGTAATCGAACAATGGGGCACAGGTGGAAACTGAGTTCAAATGAGGCACTGATAAAGTATAAATGTTTTTCAGTCTCAGAACAGTGAACAAATGTAATTTACTAGGAAGTGATGCACTGAATGCTGACGCCATACTCAGATTCAAATGTAGATATGATAGGAGCCAATGGGTTCAGTAACCTGTAAACCAGTTAACTGACAGTAGAGGTAGACCAAAGAGCCGAAGCTTAACCTTCGCAAGCACAATTAGATGAGTACAATCAGATAAACACACATGCACAAGTCCTCGGAGCCGAGCGGACAGCGCTCTAGGGTCGTAGTCCTAAGGGGCCGCGTTCGATTCCCGGTCGACACGGAAACAAACGGGCAGAGTTCTTTCACCTGATTCCTTTGCTTACCTAGCAGAGCAGTAAATAGGTGTGTGTGTGAGAGAGAGAGATTGAGAGAAATATATATAGTAGATAGGATAAAAAAAAATAAGTAGGGGGCCAGTTCAACAGACGGTTAGAAAGATGGGGTCCAAGAGCTAAAAACTCGACCCTGCAGGTTGAGTTATAACTAATAATAAAATACACACTCACCCAAAAGAGAAAATATCATAAAACAGAACAATTTTAATATGCGGAAGATGATTTGGGTGACGGCCACGGGCAGGACAAGACCATTTACTATAAGGAAGGGAACTCAAGGGCGCTGGAGGTCACAGCCGGAAAAAATCTCCAAAGTGTGATTTACATAACGACAATCACTGGATGACGGCGCTTGTGCCCCTTAATGTCGCCTCTTCACTACCTGTCATCCATCCGTCTCTGTCACCTCTCCTCTACCTACTGTCAGCTGTATCCCATTTTCTGTTTACGGCTCTCTCACTCTCTCTGTCTGGAGTCTTCTGTCCGTGATGTACCTGTCCTTGCTCTGTCGTGCCTCCATAACTTTGCGTACTGCCTCTCGCGTATCAATGTTTAGAACAAAGTAACAGGTAAATAGGGCGCCTGACAGCTGGGTGGACAGCGCTTCGGATTCGTAGTCCTGAGGTTCCGGGTTCAATCCCCGGTGGAGGCGGAGACAAATGGGCAAAATGTTTCTTTTACCCTGATATCCCTGTTACCTAGCAGTAAATAGGTACCTGGGAGTTAGACAGCTGCTACGGGCTCCTTCCTGGGGGTGGGGCCTGGTCGAGGACCGGGCCCGCGGGGACACTAAGCCCCGAAATCATCTCAAGATGAAATGCTTGTACAAGTACAGAGGATTTATTTTCGAATTCAATTGAGAGAACTGTTATTACTGTATTATGCAAGAGAGGAAATAAGAGGACAGAAGAGGAAATAAGAAAACGGTAGACAAGAACATTTAAGACGCCGACAAATACTTGGAGATGGAACGTCAGTGTAAATCACAGCACTGAATAAGCTATTTTGGGGACTCCCCCACATGCTTTTGCTGGAGGGTAGAGCGCTACTCGCTTCATGCAGGTCGGCGTTTAATCCCCGACCGTCCAAGTGGTTGGGCACCATTCTTTCCCCCGTCCCATCCCAAATCCTTATCCTGACCTCTTCCCAGTGCTATTTAGTCGTAAAGGCTTGGCGCTCTCCTAACTTACCAGAGGACCCAAAACAGAAAACGGGACAGTATGTCAATTTTGCGAGTCAGTACCCTTTTCTAGTACGACGATTTTTAGCCAAAGTAATGTTTGCGTCAAAATGCGACGCCCTATTTGGAGGACGGGTTGGTCAGTAAATATATACTCAAGTACTCAGCATGAAACACCTTGCTGGGTTGTTCATCCTATCATGTGTATCCAGCGTACCTGGGATCTCTTAACTGTGTCAAGTGTAGTGTCAAAGATGTAAACAGGAACCCAGAAGCATACACAGCTGCCTTGCAGTACCAACTGAGAAAATGGGGGTTCGGGGCGTATGATACAGCGCCTGTAAAGGGGTTTCAGTAATACAATGACTACATTCTTGATTTGTGAAGCAAAGTCTCTTAAGTAGTGTTGGTGCCGATGTCCTCCCATGCCAGAGGCATTACCAACCCTGGCGGCACTTTGAGTCCCTCGCTGGTGATTATTTACAATCAAGAATTGGACCCGAAGGAGACCATATTGAACACTTCGTCCCCAGATTCTGCAACAAGCCACAGGTATCATCGTGCAGTAGCACCGTGCCAAGGTAACAGGGGGAAAAATTAGAAGAACAAGTCATTAAATATGTAATCTGGGACAAGGCAGCTGTAGCCGACAATCTCTATCATTATAGACGGAAAGGCGGTTGCTGTGGGAGAGAATCTGTAATTGCAAGAACCCGTCTTGGATTCAAGTCCCAGTGTACATTCGGGATGGAATCGACAGCTGAGCAGCGGAGTTGCAGAATCTGCGGACACCGCCTTGCCCACGACCTGAGAGTCTGTGCTAACCCAAGAGACATTAAAAACATGTGTAGTATAATAAATCTCATGGTGTTTGAGATAGGGAAAAGTCATACATATTGTTCTTAAAAGATTCTCCCCACTTTACATCTGTAAGATAACGAAAGTTTAAGGGTTCATAAATGTTAATCTTCACATTTGGCTATACGTTCACTCGAGACAGTTAAGCAAGTCCGAGCTGGGTCTGGGTACAAGTGACAGGAAGAACCCAGCGGGGTTTCATTATATTGGGGGTCGGGTGATGTCCATGCTGCTATGGCGGCGTGTTCACTCACAGGATGAGTGACGCTGCCCAATACTATCTCTATGGCGGTGTATTCACTCACAGGATGAGTGACGCTGCCCAATACTATCTCTATGGCGGTGTATTCACTCACAGGATGAGTGACGCTGCACAATACTATCTCTATGGCGGTGTATTCACTCACAGGATGAGTGACGCTGCACAATACTATCTCTATGGTATTGTGTACAATACTAGGTACAATACTAGGGGCATAACTGGCCGACCCCTCACAGTGTTCAAGAGAGAACTGGATAAGCACCTCCAAAGGATACCTGATCAACTAGGCTGTGACTCGTACGTCAGGCTGCGAGCAGCCGCGTCCAACAGCCTGGTCGATCAGTCCGGCAACTAGGAGGCCTGGTCGACGACCGGGCCGCGGGGACGCTAAGCCCCGGAAGCACCTCAAGGTAACCTCAAGGTAAGGTATGGCGGTGTGTTCACTCACAGAATGAGTGACGCTGCCCAATAGTATCTCTATGGCGGTGTGTTCACTCACAGGATGAGTGACGCTGCCCAATACTATCTCCCCAGTAAACTCGCCCTTCGCTGCCTCCTAAAAAACACTCCAGCAACCATCTTTCCGCTCCCGTCCTCGGCGTTCTCTCGGGTATTCCACCTCAAGCCTTCGAGGCAAGAAGAGCAGTAGCAGCAGGAGAAGGAGGGAAGAGAAAGGGCATCAGCAGGAGGGAGGAGGACGAGAAGCAGGCAGGCAACCTGAAGCAGCAGCAACGATAGCCATCTCACGAACTATCCCACATCAGCTTAAATCAATCACCAATACACCAAATGCAAATCATGTGAGGTCTGATCCTGGCCAATAAGTCATGTGGGAGACGTGTGGTGGTCATTAGTATGCAGAAATGGGGCAGGTGGGGACACACCCGCCCTCCGCACCGCCCAGATTTATTGCCTGTAAACATCCCAACCTCACAGGAATTCACCCAAGGTGTGTTGTCACCTTTAAGCACTAGGCATTGTTTATCTCAAGGAGAAGTGTGGCTGCAACGGTCACGAGGAGTGGAGCGGCTAAGGAATATGTAGGGAATAATACTTTAACGTGACTGGTAGATCTTAAAAGGATACAATACTACTTTGAGCCACGGCTGTCTCCTTCTCTTTATTAATTAAAGAATCAACATAGGTACACTTAATCGCATAACGCTTCGTACACCGACAATATTTATTTGTTGCTTTTAGTGCTAGTTCACACCACTTGTTTCTTCAGGTAAATACAATTATCATATTTGTCGGCGTATAAGAAATACCTACGTCAGCAGCCCTTGTGGTACGTCAGTAACCTTTGTGGTACGTCAGTAACCCTTGTGGTACGGTCAGCAGCCCTTGTGGTATGTCAGCAGCCCTTCTGGTACGTCAGTAACCCTTGTGGTACCGTCAACAACCCTTGTGGTACGTCAACAACCCTTATGGTACGTCAGCAACCCTTATGGTACGTCAACAACCCTTGCCCCACATTCATTGTACCCCCAGTCACGTTGCTCAACTCTTCCTTCAACATTCCAATGCTACACGAGAATCCTTCACAAACATAAGCAAAGGCAAGCTCCCTCAGGCGGCCAGTAATGTTATCGCATTCCTGATTTCTCTTTAAAAGTGGCGCATCGGGTAGAGCCCGGGAGGAGGAGGAGAGATCGCCGAGACGATGCCAGGAGGTCATCAGCTGCACCTTTGTCTTTCCCACTTGTCCAATTCCCGCTGCGGTCGCCACCAACAATGGTTCGAGACAACTACGGTCCACTATGAACCTCCCTGGCTGCACCTCTCGTGAAATTTACGTTCTTTGTTGGAAACTTATTTTACGCTGCCCAATGTGATTTTTGTGCTGTTTTTGCTGCTGCAGCTGCAGCTGCCTGCTAACTCTGAGTGCTAGGCTAGCTATCATTTTTTTATATCTATGATGGTATCACGTTTGAGCTTCGTGAGGGGAAAGCTGGGTTTCATTCTGATGCGTAAGGAGGTAGCGTGGGAGATGGGGTGTTAGTCAGTAGGTGAAAATGCTTATCGTGGCCACTAAAAAATGGCCAACAAGTGAAAGCGGCGGCCACGTGTCTTATCGTGAAGCCTTCACCAGAAAGCACCACAGCACTAAGCTTATTCTTTTTTGTGAAGCAAACTCTCAGGTAAAGCCACAGGTCCTAATTTTTCAACATGCCTCAAAAAATGACATAACGTATAGCAACTATTGGTTGAATGTACAAACATGAACTGTTGTACACAAAAGAGTTCACGTTCTCTTCAAACACTTGGCTAGACGGTAGACCGACGGTTTAGCTTCATGCAGGTCAGCGTTCAATCCCCGACCGTCCAAGTGGTTGGGCACCCATCCTTCCCCCGTCCTATCCCAAATCCTAATCCTGACCCTTCCCAGGGATATATTGTCGTAAGTACTTGGCACTTTCCCCTGAAAATTCCTTTCCTTCTGTACGATTGGAATACTCTAACCTGCACGCTCAAAATTTGAAGTAACTGTTCAACCTAACTTGCCCTAGACCAAACATACGCCACCTTAGACATAATTTAGTACATTTATGTACTGAACTAGGACAAGGAAGGTTTAGGTTTGCTTATTTTTTAAGTGTAGGGCCTTAATATTTTTTCCCCCGAGTCCACTTAATCTCAAGTCACTAGCCCAAACTGAAGGACATATAAGTATGTACCTCTCTCATTTGGCTGGATATTTGTAGTACCAGCCTAAGCTACTGCATGACAGCACACAGTACGAGACAGTATGTAATACTAAGTTAAACATTAGCAATCTTAAGTTTAAGGACAAATTAGGTTTAGTTAGATTATCGCCTTTACCCCGACCTTAATAAACCCAATAGTACAACACGTGGATGTTTATGGCGGCAAAAGTTCACATATTGTGTACAAATATTCACAGTCCCTATAAGTGAAACTTTTTTTTTTGGGGGGAGAATATTTTATACATACAATTTGGTTTTTAACACAAGACCACCACAACAGCTTACAGACCCACCAGCAAGTATACTGAAGTCCAAAAACAATGTTCACGATAAGTGTCTCAAAAAAGTATATGTATATCTACCAATATGTACCTATATATATATATATGTTGTATATATATATATATATATATATATATATATATATATATATATATATATATATATATATATATATATATATATATATATATATATATATATATATATATATATATGTATATGACCGAAAAGGTAACATTAATTATTTAATTATTCTAGCATGAATTTTCTCAATATATCTTATATTTTTCTTCACTGTAGGAGGTAATGGAAATATCAATTCTCCAAAATTAATTTTTATTATGGTCTGACGCTCTGAACGAGTTTCGTAATGGCTTATTACATTTTCAAAGACTTAATTTACAAACAAATTCATCGTACTTATACTCTATTGGGTGAGGTGATATGGTACAAAAGTTTTGGGTGAGGTGAACAAACTTGTGACAAACACAAGACAACACGACACAATGGGTAAAACTTGGATATGAGAACATAAGAATGGAAGTAACTGCAGAAGGCCTATTGGCCCATATTTCCTCTTGCTGCTTCCATATTGGTTCGGGGTCTTGAAGTGGGCTTCAAGCCCACTTAAAGAAAATATTTTAAACCAACGATTTATAATACTATATAGATATAACTTGGGTATATACTCTGTTTAGGACAAAGGTTCACTTCCCAGTATACATGTAACTATTATTGGAACCGTAATATGCTTTCAGACCATCACAAATATATAAATAATAATAGAGGTGGTTTGAGGGGGGGGGGGGGGTAGTGTAGTGTCTCATAGTATTAGATTTGCTCTGAGGACGGGCTCCGATTCTCACATATTCAATTCTGGTCAAGAGTGAAATATTCGATCAGATGTCCAAAGACTCATAATCAGAAATTAGTTTTTCTTCAAACACATAAATTATAGTTTCATTTGTGCATAATATTATATATTATGAAATGAACAGAGGCTAATCAAGAGGGGAAGAGAGGACGAATGAGGGGTGGGGGAGGAGGGAGGAGGGGAGGGAGGAGTGTGTTTAATGTGGGAGGGAGGAAGAGGGGAAGGCTGGGAGGGGAGAGAACGAATGAAGGGGGAGGGAGAAGACAGGGGAAGGAGTGTAGAGAAGGGGAGGGGATGGGGAAGGGCAAGGGGGAGAAGGGTGGTGACGACGAGGGAAGGGGAAGGGTAAGAGGAGGGGAAAGGCCCCCGGGCACTCCCAGGTACATCCCCCCCCCCCCCCTCCCCCTCCAATACTATATTTTATGAAAGGGAAGAAGGGCTAAATGAGAGGTGATGGGTATAGGGGCGGGAGGGGGTAGAGAACGAGGGGAGGATGAAAGGATGGGGAGGACGAGGGGTTATCTTGAGATGATTTCGGGGCTTAAGCGTCCCCGCGGCCCGGTTCTAGAGGCCTCCTTTTTTTTTACATACCCCTAGGAAGCAACCCGTAGCAGCTGTCTAACTCCAAGCTACCTAGCTAGGTGAACAAGAACATCAGGATGAAAGAAACTATGCCCATTTGTTTCCGCCTCCACCGGTGATCGAACCCAGAACCTTAGGACTAAGAATACCAAGCGCTCTTCACTCAGCCGTCAGGGCCCCCCAGGCCCTGTCAGGTTCACTCAGCTGTTATGGGAGGCGGGGACGGGTGGGGAAGACTAGGGGAGGTGGGGAAGGTGAAGGATATTTATAAGTAACGTGGCTACGTTGCTTTCTGGGACTGTATGTTCTGAAGGAGAGAGCCTGGCACCGTCGAGTACCGCCCCTAGTACAGTATATACAGTAAGATAAGATCTAGCAGCAACCATTAATAGAATAGCTCAAGCGAACGCTCGGGATCATCAAATGCCCCGTTCAATATAAGTTCAAAAAACGGGTCTTGAGGTGCACAAAGAAATCACATTATCGTGATGTATCAGTGAGAAAATCAGTAGGAACAATGAGGAGGATTCGACCCTTCATAATGGGTACTCTCAGAGCGTTGGGGGTAGAACTCCTATACCAGACCAGAGTGTATGGGGATAATGTGTGTAACCCTGATATGGCATTAGCTGGATGCCTCAGGGACTCTCATAAGATTCAGTTGAATCCCAGGTTACATTACGTTTGTAGCATATCGTGGTCCAAGGGGTTTAAGACGAGTGCTTCGTAGTACCTAGTGTGCAGGTTCGTATCCTCCTCATGGCTCCTAATGAGTTTCTCGGTTATTCAGCACTCCTCCAATCCCTCACCCTACTCTATCCTGACTTAATCCAGTTTGAGCAAGTCGCCCTCCATCATCCACCTTACCAGTTCTATAGTCAAACAACACACACACACACACACACACACACACACACACACACACACACACACACACACACACACACACACACACACACACACACACACACAAGGTTTAACACAGCTCACCATGCACGAAGCGGACCGAAGGATAATATCGCTCCTGGTCTCATTAGTTGTATTTATTACATGATTCATTGCTTCGGCTGTTATCACCCATTAATATTTGAATGGACCTAACGATGTCATTACTACTCAATGTGTTGTTGCCGGGGATAAATTGACCACGGGCTTCTCATTACTGATATTATTGTCTCGTAAATTAAATTGTAGCTTAAAACTCGATCATTTCAGTTGTTTAGCCAACACAGTACTGTTGGTACCAGGAAATGTCCGGCAAAGGAATCAATATACAAAACTGAAGTTCAACGCTCACCTTGGCTGCACTTAGTCTAGTAGACACACCAACACCTGGTTGTTTACTAACATCCATGCACGCACAAACTGCAAGTAAGCTCCAACAAATGGCTACTAGAGTTTAACTCAAGTAAATATAAAGTAATGAAATTTGGCGGAGGGAACAGGTGGCCATACACAAGGTAGCAATCATGAGATAAAAACCTCCATGAAACGGATAGACACGAGGATCTAGGGGTTGATCTCATACCGAGCCTGTCTCCTGAAGCCTGCATCAAAAGGATATCAGCGGATTATAAAAGATTGGTTAACATCAGAAGTGCCTTTAGAAATTTGTATATGGAATCGTTAGAACCTTGTACACCATATTTATCAGACCAATCCTGGAATATGCGGCTCCAGCGTGGAGTCCATATATACCTAGTCAAGGAAAAGATGAAGTTGGAGAGGTTCAACAGTATGCCACTAGACTAGTTCCAGAACTAAGAGGTATGAGTTATGAGGAAAGGCACAGTGAGTTGAACCTCATGTTGCTAAAGAAAAGAGTTAGGAGAGACGTGATTACCACATACAAGATTTTCAGGGGAATGGATAGGGTAGATACAAACAGGACTATTTAACTTGGGTGGTACTCGCACAAGGGGACAGGTTAAATCTGAGTACTAAGTGAGCCACAGGAGATATTTGAAACAAAAATTAGTAGTTAACAAATGGAATACACTAGGTAGTGATGTGGGCGGAGGACTCTATGCCCGCACATTCAAATGTAGGATATGATAGAGCCCAACTAGACGCTGGAACTTGGTCCATCAGTTGACTATCAATAATTAAGAGACGGGGCCAAGGGGCTGAAGTTCAACCACCCGCAAGCCACAGTTTAGGCCGAGAACACACAGTCTCTGCTCTGTTTACCGTTTTCACACGACCCTCAACACCCGGTGTCTTGCGTAAGCCCAGCTCTCTAGCCCTTGTGGACTGTGGCAGACCCAGGCGGCGACCCGAGCCCGTACCGGACATATGTTAAGGACCAGGACACACACTCAGCGGTGTGTTGGTCCAGCTGATCACTGATGCCATTATCACATTGTTCCTGGGTCTTGTTTACTTCGATATGTGCGTGTGGAGGGTGTGAGGGAAGTCGGGAATAAGGAAGAGAAAAGAGGGAGGACAGAAACAGAAAATTAAATGGCAGTTTTTTTTAAGTTTATTTTCTACCACAGACGTGGCCATGTATCTACAATGCTAATCGGCACATATACCATGTTCGTCTGCCCTCCATGGACAGTGTAGAGATCTGTTAGACCTCATATAGTGCAGTGAGTTATTGAGCACTCAACTACAGGTGATCGGAGGACTCTAACAAAGCTAACCAGCATACATACAATACATACATTTACATCTGAACACATAATGAGGGTTCGAGATACGTTTTCTTACATATAGTACAGTCGGTTATTGAGTACTCGACCACAGAATGTGATTAATGTGCGTTTACAAAGGTGAAATGCAGTTCTAACTAGCTTACATATATACACATACATATACATATATACACACATATATTTACGTTTCTCTTACTTCGACATGGTAAAATATTTGCTATAGAAACTAGTGCTTCGATATCAGATTTTATTATTAAGCACTCAACCACATTAGGTGACTAAGGGTTCTTTTACAAGCTCAAGTTATAATTACATCACATATATTACATTACTGATGCATTACATCTTGGGTACAAGTCCACTCTATCATAAATCAGGTGTTCCAGTATTCAGACAGCATTTACAGAGTTCAGCAAATCTCAACCCAGAGGGGCGAAAGTCTGTCAATATGGGACATTCTACAATATAATGTTGAAGGGAAGTAATGTTTTCACTTTCACAAACTTGACACATGGTGTATTCGACATTTGAGGTTCGAAAAAGCTGCCAGATACATAGGTATCCCAAGCGTATTTTGACCGCTATAACATCACATTGCCGAGTTCTTGCTCTATTAGTTCCATATATATAATCTTCTCACGGTATTTGTTTATAATGTTTAATGCTACAGCTTTCAGATCTTTGTGAAATTATTAGGCAAGTAAGATATTCTTTTTGTCACTGCTAATTAAACACCCATTTGTCCATATTTGAGAGAGAGAGAGAGAGAGAGAGAGAGAGACAGAGAGAGAGGAGAGAGAGAGAGAGAGAGAGAGAGAGAGAGAGAGAGAGAGAGAGAGAGAGAGAGAGAGAGAGAGAGAGAGAGAGGAGAGAGAGAGAGAGAGAATGATCAGAGTCTGAGTGTAAAATAAAATAAAGTAAGGAACAGAAGAGAAAGTCGACAGACAATGCACGACGGAGGAAGGACTGGGAGAACTTTAAAGTGTAACAATAGACGAGAGAGAAAGAGAGAACAGGAGGAAAACCATTTATGGGGTGACTGTGAGTCTGGAGCTGTCAACACTATGTGAGTCTGGAGCAGTCAACACTGGGTGAGCGGAGCTGTCAACACTGTGTGAGTCTGGAGCTGTCAACACATTATGAGTCTGGAGCAGTATACTGTAGCAAGGACCTGTGACCTCGGGTAACATACACTTTTCATCGCGAACAAGGGGACACAGGTGGAAACTGAGTACCCACATGAGCCACAGGGACGTTAAAAAGAACTTTTTCAGTGTCAGAGTAGTTAACAAATGGAATGCATTAGGCAGTGATGTGGTGGAGGCTGACTCCATACACAGTTTTAAAATGTAGATATGACAGAGCAGAGTAGGTTCAGGAATCTGTACACCTGTTGATTGACAGTTGAGAGGTGGGACCAAAGAGCCAGAGTTTACTACTTGAAACGATCACTTCAGCGAGCAATAGGTTCACTTGACTCGATGATAACTCAAGACCTATTTGTAGGCTAAAGGCTGTAACTAAAATCCTAATGGTTTACATGTACAATTTTCTTAGGGTGCAAAAATAAATTAGAAAAATCACTGTAATAATAACACTTGCAAAAGGGGTTGATTATAGGAAGTTGTTACTGGAATTTAATGTATATTGCTAAACTATTAGGCACAGGGGAAATAGGAACATGAAAATAGGGAATCAAAGTAAAATAGCAAAAATAGGTAATACATTCACTCTCAGATATTATCAAATGTCTAAGAGGTAATACAAAAATAGTAGGCAGATAATAAGAAAGAAAATAAATAGGAATAGGAGCAATTACGGCAGTAATGGTGACGCAGGAGGGCGTAAATTCCTATTTCCATTTTTGTAATATTTTTGTCCATCTGTTTGGGCCGCGTCATGCTGGAATAGGGGAGGATACGATGCAATTAGGGCTGGAGGAGGGAGAATGAGAGAGACGAAGATGGGGAATGGGGAAATAGGATAACAGAGGAGGGAGGGAGGGAGAAATCGGTAGCCTTCAAGTATCTACAAGACTCTTCGTATAATCTGGCTACTGTAGGGCAAAGGTCAATACAAAGTCTGAGGGGAGTAATGACCATTATTCTATGGCCATTATTCTATGGAGGTATAAACAATGGGAGAAGAACACTCCTAGGGGCAACACTCGTGGTACATAGTGTGGTCCGACACCCCAGTTCGAGGATACGGTTCATGGTTCGTTGGTCGGAAAAGCTGTCCAGTGACGCCACCTTGGCCGGAGAAGACACGCCCAGGGACTAGGCCACGTCAGGTACACCCCCGAACTTGGCCAGGATTAGGTAGTCCTTCGGTAATGTTCATTATACTGTATTTAGCCAAAATGGAAAAGTTTTGTACTGATGTGGTCCCGGGTTCGATTCCGGGCGCCGGCGAGAAACAATGGCAGAGTTTCTTTCACCCTATGCCCCTGTTACCTAGCAGTAAATAGATACCTGGGTGTTAGTCAGCTGTCATGGGCTGCTTCCTGGGGGTGGAGGCCTGGTCGAGGACCGGGCCGCGGGGACACTAAAAGGTCCCGAAATCATCTCAAGATAACCTCAAGAAGATAACCATCCTACGCCTAAAGCACGCTATCTGAGGCCTAATACAGTACATATGTGTACTATATTAGGCCTAGGAATATTTAAGTTTGTTTTTTAGCTTTATGTTTTTCGAACTATAAAGTGAATAGTACCAAATTCTACTATCTATTTGTCCAGTACGTCTATGTTTGTACGATAGTGCAAATAGTTACGAAAAGTACTATCTAAGCAGGAGGATGGGTTGTTTTGGTTGTATGTGTTCGCGGTGAACATTCACAACAGTCTGAGTGATCAGCTAATGCAACACACGTAATTAACATATTATACAAATAACCTATGACAATCCCCATTCAACAGCACCATAGTTTTCTCTGGGTAATATGATCCTTAACTGATGTGAGGAAGTCTTAGTACCAGTCTTGAAGTCTTAGTTCCAATCTTGAAGTCTTAGTACAAGTCTTGAGGAAGTCTTAGTACAAGTCTTGAGAACGTCTTAGTACCAGTCTTGAGGAAGTCTTAGTACCAGTCTTGAAGAAGTCTTAGTACCAGTCTTGAGGAGGTCTTAGTACCAGTCTTGAAGAAGTCTTAGTACCAGTCTTGAGGAGGTCCTTAGTATCAGTCTACTCACGAATCTTCAGTCTAAGGTTGATACCCGAAACTCTTGTGTCGGTGCCTACAAGTAGTACCCTCACCAGCTGGAGTTCTCGCTGCTGGAGATTGTGGTAGTGTTGGTGGTACTGGTGGTGGTACTGGTGGTGGTGTTGGTAGTAGTACTGGTGGCAGTAGTAGTGGTACTGGTGTTTGTTGTGGTGGTGGTGGGGTTACTGCTAATGGTTTGGGGTGGGGGGGGGGTAACTTGGAAGGTGGTGGGGGAACTGGGAAGGTGGTGGGGGAACTAGGAAGGTGGTGGGGGAACTTGGAAGGTGGTGGGGGAACTAGGAAGGTGGTGGGGGAACTTGGAAGGTGGTGGGGGAACTAGGAAGGTGGTGGGGAACTAGGAAGGTGGTGGGGGAACTAGGAAGGTGGTGGGGGAACTAGGAAGGTGGTGGGGGAACTAGGAAGGTGGTGGGGGAACTAGGAAGGTGGTGGGGGAACTAGGAAGGTGGTGGGGGAACTAGGAAGGTGGTGGGGGAACTAGGAAGGTGGTGGGGGAACTAGGAAGGTGGTGGGGGGAACTAGGAAGGTGGTGGGGGAACTAGGGGGGTGGAGGGATAATTAAGGGGGAAGGCAGAAACACGCAAGCGTCAAGTCAGCCATATCTCAGATGAAGCAACAGTGGCTCCCTCCATGGAGGCCAGTCGATACCGGCATTTGTTACTATGACGTCTGGCCTCTCAGACCAGCAAGGTCATCCACACTATACTTACCCCACCCCCTCCTTCGCCCCCACCACCTTTCCCCCTCCACCGCTTACCCCACCCCCAACCTTAACATCCATCCCTTGCCATCCATTCATTACCCCACCTCCACCCCTCCTTCGCCTCCTATTCCTTACCCCGTTCCCCTTTCACCCCTCCCCCTCGCTCCACCCTCACCCCCATCCCCTCCCTTATTAACCCAGAGGTTGACAGGCTATGCGAGGTTTCCGCAGCCTACTGCTCCAAAGATGCTCCAGGAATTTTTGGGTGTGGTTCATACTTACCATAGGTTCCTCCCACACTTTTCTCATACCATTAGCTTTTTGTAAGTATTTGTAATCTTCTTACATCTTGGGTTTTGTCTATTTTACAGGTCTTATACATTCCTCTCAATGGTGTTCTTATACCATTAGCATAACAGAACTTAAAGAAAGCATGGAAGAACTAATGAGAGGCACTGCAAAAATACATGAACATTTGGAGGAGGAGAGAGAGCAATGTGAGAAAGAGATAACATTGAAAGATAAGGTAACTTCTCTGGGATGGTAATTTCAGCACGTTCTTAAAAGGGCAGAGAAAAAATGAGGTAATTGAAGACATAAATGTAAAACTTGATACGAGTGACCAGCTCTGCACTGCAACCCAGAAGCAACCTGAAGACCTGATGAAAATAAATCTAAAAATAGAAGGCAAGTGTGGATATGTTACAGAACATAATAAAAGCAGTAGAAGAGGAAGGGAAGACAAAAACGAAGTGAGTAGGATAATAGAAGAGAGTAAAGAATGGAACTAAGATTTGGGGAGTAAGACCAGATAAAACATTTGCTGATAAAGCAAAGGTTTCAGAGGGAAAGAATATAATTAACACAACAGTGTTAGAGGCTAGAAAATCTTCACACTTTGTAAAACGTACAGAGCCTGAGTTGGAGAGGGAGAGATCTGTGGTAATCTAAAATCTACCAAAGGCAGTGGGAGAGACATGACAACAAAGGAAATTAAAAGATAAAAGTGAAATAACAAATTCTGCAAAAAATTCAGGCTGGAGATTCAACAATGGATAATGAGTACTTCTGCAGACTGGGTAAGTTTCAGAGTAAAAGAAATCGACCAACGAAAGATGTTTCTACGAAAAGAAATAATATTTGAGGGACGAGAAAAAGAACCCATGTAATATTAATTGGACAATATGCATCTGAGGAGTATATGGAGGCAGCAAAGAGAATTAGGAAATAAAGGCAAATGAGAAATATAAGGAGACTAGAAAATGACACAAACAGTGCACAAGAAGATGCAAACCAAACATCAGAGTACTACAGAGGGAAATAGTGGAGCTGCCACAGTTTAGCGAGGCTACAGAGGGAAATAGTGGAGCTGCCCCATTTTAATGAGGCTACAGAGTGAGACAGTTGTGCTGCCTAGCCTAATGAGACACCACTAAAAAAGGCAGAGCATCATACTGCCCCCTACCCCTCCCCCCCTTCCCCTATCAGACATGGAAATAGTCACATGAGGCACATTTTCCTTGGGGAAAATTAAAGCAGCCTAGTTTGTTGAGTAGCATAAAAGTAATGTACCCAAATACAGGTGGAATTACAAATAAAAGAGTCGAGTTACAGAAAAGAGTAGCAGAAGAACGTCCACTGAAGATCACAATAACATAAATGAAACTGATAAATGTTATAGAAAATGCGATTTTTCCATGAGGGTATCAAGTAGTAAGGAAAGACAGGGTTAACAGAGGGGAAGCTTTGAAGACATTCAGTTTCAGACGAATCAGACCAGTAAGAGTACATACTAGGAATGACAACAGTGAAATACATGAATATACTGGTAATGATGATTTGCAACCCCCCCCCCCGCCAAACAATAGAAGGCCTAGGGAACAAATGCAATGAGAATTGCGTAGCGGTAATGGAATTTCGGTATTTATGGGTTGTTCTATTTTCATGTGGATTGCTACAAGAATTTGTAATCTTCTTACATCTTGGGGTTTGTCTATTTTACAAGTGTTATATAACCGACAGAGTTATATAACACTGAACCCTCTGTCAAACAGAGGGTTCAGCTTGAATAACAGTCAAACGTACAACAGTATGTACACCTGCCCCCACGAAGGATGTAGCCTACAATGTAAGTAGAAAGATATTGACGTCGACCAAGCTGACGAGGCGTTTGACCTGTCGTCTTCTATTCGGTGCCCCTAAAAAATCCCATGAGACGAGCCCATAACATCACCCTAACAAAAGAAATATTGAATAAACACACTTGTATAATAGACAAAACCCAAGATGTAAGAAGATTACAAATTCTTGAAGCATTCCACATAAAAATAGAACAACCCACCATAAATACCCAAATGGAACTATTCACTCTACTCACTATCAGAGTAAGAACAAGACCGGAACGTGAAGATGTCAACATAGAATACACTGCTCAACATGCCACGCCCACTACATCTGATTAATCTTTGTATGTGCTACGTCCCTTTTTTCGCAATATTCTTCACACTTTTATGCCTTATTCTTCGCACTTTCACGCCTTGCCCTACACCCATTTAGGCCTTACTCTTCACCTATTTGTATTTGTATGTACCTGACCTCCCTAATGGTATAAATCCAACACGTCCTGTACATTCCCATCACTTGAGAATGAACCATGTAGGTTCGAAACGTTGTGTAAATTTATAATAAGTGTAATACATTCTGCAGTTAATTATTTATTTTTCTTCACCTCGAACAAAGATGACATTTGCAGAAATCCTCTTCCAATTAAACCAAGATGCAAGAGCACTAACTAGTCACAGGGATAGAAGCCCTAAACAAGAAAATAATCAATACAGAATATAAAGAAATATTCAATGAAACATGTATAAATAAAAACCTGCTGCCAGTACACACCACACCAATTATATATATATATATATATATATATATATATATATATATATATATATATATATATATATATATATATATATATATATATATATATATATATATATATATGTCGTACCTAATAGCCAGAACGCACTTCTCAGCCTACTATTCAAGGCCCGATTTGCCTAATAAGCCAAGTTTTCATGAATTAATGTTTTTTCGTCTACCTAACCTACCTAACCTAACCTAACCTAGCTTTTTTTGGCTACCTAACCTAACCTTACCTATAAATATTGGTTAGGTTAGGTTAGGTAGGGTTGGTTAGGTTCGGTCATATATCTACGTTAATTTTAACTCCAATAAAAAAAAATTGACCTCATACATAGAGAAAAGGGTTGCTTTATCATTTCATAAGAAAAAAATTATAGTAAATATATTAATTCAGGAAAACTTGGCTTATTAGGCAAATCGGGCCTTGAATAGTAGGCTGAGAAGTGAGTTCTGGCTACTAGGTACGACATATATATATATATATATATATATATATATATATATATATATGTCGTACCTAGTTGCCAGAACGCACTTCTCAGCCTACTATGCAAGGCCCGATTTGCCTAATAAGCCAAGTTTTCCTGAATTAATATATTTTCTCTAATTTTTTTCTTATGAAATGATAAAGCTACCCATTTCATTATGTATGAGGTCATTTTTTTTATTGGAGTTAAAATTAACATAGATATATGACCGATCCTAACCAACCCTACCTAACCTAACCTAACGTATCTTTAAAGGTTAGGTTTGGTTAGGTAGTCGAAAACGTTAGGTTAGGTTAGGTTAGGTAGGTTAGGTAGTCGAAAAAACATTAATTCATGAAAACTTGGCTTATTAGGCAAATCAGGCCTTGCATAGTAGGCTGAGAAGTGAGTTCTGGCTACTAGGTACGACATATATATATATATATATATATATATATATATATATATATATATATATATATATATATATATATTTTGTGACGATAATCTCTTTCAAGAGAGATCGAGCCTGCTCTTCTCTACATGAAGTTACGTATATTATACAAGATTAAGATGCTACCTTCAAGATACGTCTACCAGTAGCACAAAACGTTTTGACCAGGAGGCAAAACGTACCCAAGACTCACCCCTTACTCCACTCCCTCCACGCCGGCTCGTCATCAACCAGCCAACTACCCTTCCCAGCCTGCCTACTCTTGATTGGTGACTCGCCGACTGCACACCTGCACAATGCACCTCAGCGCCCTCTACCTGAGTCGATGTCTGGGCTTGGTCCAGTCATTGAAGTCAGAATAGCCTTGTGCTCTCAAGCCGTGAACAACTAACTGATATATGCTGTATCAGGTGGATGTCTCGCAGCTAGCGCCATATTCTCAGCACCTGATTATTTTTCACCTTTAACTTTATATTATTGCAGAGTAACTTTATCCCTATTATTCATTTATGTTATATTGTTTTTGACTTGTTCGTTTGCACTGTACATTGCCAAGGGATTGTCTTTGTTTATAATTTGTTTTCTATATTAATTAAAGTTTCATTGTTCATACTTTGTGTTTTGCGTGTCTTCTCTTACTTTACCACAGACAAACAGGCAAGCAGTCTATCTTTTTTTTTGTAAGTGTGACTAGGCATTGACACCTGCCATTGGAGGATTGCCGAACATCTACACTCCAACACTTTCCCGTGTTGGATATATATATATATATATATATATATATATATATATATATATATATATATATATATATATATATATATATAAACATACATATATATACATATACCTAGAAGGGGTACCACCTCTGGTGCAAGTGTAGGGACCCATAGCCTCGGAGAGGAAAATAAAGAGTACTCAGAGAAGACCTTGTGGATCCTCACTGACCACTTTGATATTTTCTTCTCCTACCACCCCTATTCTTTTAGTATGTGTGTATATATATCTAACTTTATTTGAAAATTTCATTACACAAAAAGAGATACAACATTGATTACATGCAGGGTACACGGCTACTTGTCACAAGTTGTAGAGCTCCTCCATCTCCTCAGATGGAGGGGCAGGAACCATGGATGCAGTGAGCATTTCTTCTCTGGATCGCCACATTAAGGCGCTGAAAGAGAAAACTGGCAGCTCAAGGGTCTCTAGTTGTTTCAATTAGCTTGGACACCAACTCCTTAAAAAAATTTAGCAGCACTTTTACCCCAGGCACCAAGTGTCTCTGAGGCAATGGGGATAAAATTGTAGTGGTGCTCAAGGTCTCTCTATTTACGTGACTTGGCTGTTTCCCGGTGATTGGCAGCACCTCATGCCTGTGCAGCACTGAAGTCAATATAGGTGTTGGCTAAAGTTGAAACCCAAGTGTTGTCCCACACCAACTGTCTACCATTCTTCCAGGGGTTCACCGTGATCCCGTCTGGGCGACCGACAGGCTCATCAGAGTTGCGGGGCATTAAGTAACGGTACTCTCTCTCTGCTGGACAACCGGCTGTGGTAAGGCTTCTCTTAATAATGTCGTTAACCTCGCCGTGTCTTGCATGCCATCCTCCTGTCCTGTAGTAGAGAAGGTCCCACAGCCCAGAAGGATTCGAACCAGACAGCCAGGAGCACTATGCACCTTGGCATACCTGGTACCTTAACCACTAGACCACGACTGTACAAAAATCTTGGTAGTCGTGAGACTATTTATCCAAGATTCTAGAGAGCTCGGATCTTGGATAACTCTGTTGCTCTTATTGGTCGCCCAGATGGTATCACAGTGTACCCCTATAAAAATGGCAAGCAGTTGGTGTGGGACTGCACGTGCGTATCAACCCTGGCTAACACCTACATTGACTTCAGTGTTGCACATCCAGGTGGCGCTGCCGCCCATAGGGAATCCGCCAAGTCCCTAAGTGTAGAGAACTGGATCACCACTATAATTTTCTCCCCCCCCCCTTCCCCCTTGCTTTGGAAACCCTCGGCGCCTGTAAGAGTACTACTTTTTTTTTTTTTTTTTTTTTTCTTTTTTTAAGGAATTGGGGTCTAGGCTAATTGAAACAAGAGACCCTAGAGCTTCCAGCGCCTCAGCGTGGCGATACAGAGGGGAAATGCACACTGCATTCAGGGTTTCTGCCCGCTATATGAAGGGCTGGAAGAACTCTACAACTTATGATAATCATCTTTGTTACATATAAAGTACAAAGTTTAAATAAAATATATATATATATATATATATATATATATATATATATATATATATATATATATATATATATATATATATATAATTTTAATTCTGTTAGAATATTACTCAAGAATATTTTTTATATACAGTTCTTTGTTAAGCCTGTGAGGCGGGTTTTGTTGGTGTGTGTGAGTGGGGGCCGGTTTATGAGGATCTGTCAGGCGAGGTGACACACAATAACACAGCTCACTAATGGCGCCCGCGCACGTATCAAAAGACTGAACAACACCGCAAAACGTTGTACTTTCAAGCGAGTTGTTTATCAGGAAAATAATTCCCGAAATACCCAGTACAGATGTTTTTCCCGCTCTCATTAAAGTGGGTGATTATAAGCGACGATTGTAAGCTCCGGCGGGTGTTAACTCACCCTTTGGTAGCGGGAAGCCTTTGGGCCTAATTCCTGCCCTCCTAAATTTTCAATCACTCTCGACCGCTCACGGGCGAGTGGGTCTTGGCTTCCCTCAGTGCTACCAACACTCACCTCTTCCAGACCTCGCTAACCATCATCAACGAGCGCACCATTATATAGCCGCTACATGCATTCACTATTTATACTCTCATGAACGTATTATGTATTATAAAAAAATCCAAAACTTATATCGTCACCTTTGTTGTTATTTTTTACGTTTCAAACATATACGGAAAATATTTTTGATTATAATATTTCCAAGAGTCGTTCCAGCTTGTCGTGGAAACAGAGAAGCGTAAATAATTCTCTTCTAACGAAAAGCTCGACATGTAACCTTCAAATACCATAATACATTTGAAGAGTATTATAGGAAGGTCGAGGCGGGACCCTCAACCAAATGAAAATGTCGTGACGCCGCCTATATGGCCGACCGGCGTTGGGAGAATGGCGTAAAAACTCGTCATTAGGCAGGTTTTTGGAGTGACCACCAGATGGCAGTCTTTCTTTTGAATTGGTCATCAAAAATTAAACTTGGGGCGCGTAATAAAATAGTCGTTACTGAAACCGGGCGGGCGGAGACTTGGCGTGTAATGAAGGTTTTGTGTAGAAAGTTGCCCGCCCTCCGGTCCTCACATCTATTTCTGCATTTACTGTGAGTGTACGCAGTTACTAAACAAGTATATACCTAAAACCATTATTAATTTTAAGAGAAAATGTTTTAATGTTAGTATGCATGCTTGTGAGCTATTTTGTGAACCTGTGTATAGTCTTGACTATATCCCCTGGTAGGTAGCACCATCTGTTCATTACTCTTATAACACATAAATGTTTCCTAATTTGACATTCCAGTTTCCATCTCACTCTACTGTTGAAAATACTGAACAGTTCTTAGTAAACTGTCAATACCTCTAATAGCCTTGGTGAGATAGTCACCCTCTGTCACGTATTTTTGTCTAGGTTTGCGAGGTCCAGTTCCCTTCAGTCTTTCCTTGTATTATATCTTTGTGGCATATCTGACTTTTCTGTTTCGTTTTAGACTTTACAAGCAGCAGAGGACGCCAACCAGAGTTGCATACTTGAGCACTGATATTTCAGAGATGTATTGCATAATGTCATCAATGTCTCCTTGCTACAAATTACAGGTATCATCAGGCAACATTACAGTGACAAGGTAACTGAGGAATAAAGGATAGTAGAACAAATCAAACAATCTGTACACTGGTACAATGTGGTTGCAGCTGCCAATTCCAATCATTATGGACAAAGGAGAGGTGGCCGTGGGAGAGAATTAGTAACCGCAAGAATTCACCATGGATACAAATACCCATGGAGATTCGAGATGTAAACAACAGTTGAACAGCGGAGCTGAAGAATCTGTGGTGAGAGTGATGGACACCGCCTTGACCATTACCTGAGAAAATGTGAACATCTAAGAGTCATTAGAAATATGAGTAAAATAATAAACCCCACATTGTTTGAGTTAGGAAAATATTTGTCATATATAGATACTGTTCCTAAAAGATTCCCACATTTTACACCCACAAGATATCGTAAATTTTAGGGGTTGGCAAATGTTAATCTTTTTGTTTGATAAGCTGTTCACTTAAGACAGTTAAGCAAGTCGCTGTGTCGGGGTACAAGTAACAGGATGAACAACCTATCGGGTTTTCTGCCTACTGGGAGGTGTTGTACGAGCTGCTATGGTAGTATGTTGACTCCCAGTATGAGTGACGCTGCCCAAATAAACTCGCTCCTTAGAGGGGAAAAAAGCTGTAGCTGCCTTTAGTACCCAATCAGAGACTGTTTACACTATTTGTTTAGTTCCTGAAGTTGCTTTATCTTCTCTGGTGTTGCTGTTGTCTCTCTCAGTCTCTGAAGTGGGTGTGTTACTCATCTAACGTTCGGGAGCTGTTCGGCTTTAAGATTTGGGACCTTTCAATGAGAATTTGACACATTTCCTTGTCGTTTTCTGTCCGGCTATTACACCTATTACTTGCCTTAACAACCTAGTAGTTCACCGCCATTTTCCTTATTTGATTTGTGCTTATGTTATGATTCCTGTTAAGCATTTGATGTTACAGTAGTAAATGGTATGCCAATGTCGGAGAGAGGAAATCTGTTAGGTTAGTAAAGGTGTCCCTAGCAAAGAGTGAAGTTAGTTATACGCGCGGCCACCAACCTTAACATGACAGGTCAAGCGACGCTCACATCATCCAAGGTGTGTTTGTTTGTGTGTGTGTGTGTGTACTCACCTAGTTGTGTTTGCGGGGGTTGAGCTCTGGCTCTTTGGTCCCGCCTCTCAACCGTCAATGTGTGTGTGTGTGTGTGTGTGTGTGTGTGTGTGTGTGTGTGTGTGTGTGTGTGTGTGTGTGTGTGTGTGTGTGTGTGTGTGTGTGTGTCTGTGTTTTACCATCAGCAAAGGTAAACTCACAGACTAAAATATCACTATTACTCGGCTCCGAAGAAGGTACGTCATGTCTAGAAGATTGCCGTCTGCTGCTGTACAGTTAGAGTAATTATCAGGAGCAAGTGCTAAGCCAGTATGACTAAACAGTGTATCAGAGTTAACCAAATACAAACGTTATGGCAGAACAAGTTCTCCGCTCTGCAGCACCGAACCCGTAGTTCATTTAGCTAAGCTAGTGACAAAAGATTGTCACTTGCTTAACTAAATGAACTATGAGGTTTAGTTCCTGAACCGCTTATGTGCCTCTCTAACCCTTTCCACCACCGCCCACGGGATGGGTATGAGGTGCATAATAAAGAAAGAAATTGAAAAGTTCTCTGCAGCATTTTTAATTGTGAAATAAACCAGGAATGTAGAGACAAACCAACAGTATTAAAGAAATGTCAAAATATCTTGTCTGATTCAACTTATTACCTATTACAGAGTTCTCAAACTGGGGACCGCATACCCATGGTGCTGTCTCTAGTGTGTAAATGTTACAAGGTTGTTCTTGTCAATAGAACAACCCTGGAATATATATTCACACAAGAGTAACCTTGGAAAATATACACTAGAGCATCCATTGAACACACATACACACAAGAGGAACCTTGTAACATTTACACACTAGAGAAAGCACCGGGGGGCACGGGTACCCCAGTCTGTCTGAGAACTCTGTACTCCTAATAACGCATCACGTGTGACTATTATCAATATTTCCCTAACACTGTAAGCTGCTTAGCTCATGGAACGTTTAAGTCTATGGCCAGACCTGTAATTAATGTGCCTCTGTAACCTTCATTCTGAAGGTGGGGCAGTGACCAGGGGTGACGGAAGGTGGGGCAGTGACCAGGGGTGACGGAAGGTGGGCAGTGACCAGGGGTGACGGAAGGAGGTGGGGAAGTGACCAGGGGTGACGGAAGGAGGTGGGGCAGTGACCATGGGTGACGGAAGGAGGTGGGCAGTGACCAGGGGTGACGGAAGGAGGTGGGGAAGTGACCAGGGGTGACGGAAGGAGGTGGGGCAGTGACCAGGGGTGACGGAAGGAGGTGGGGCAGTGACCAGGGGTGACGGAAGGAGATGGGGCAGTGACCAGGGGTGACGGAAGGAGTTGGGGCAGTGACCAGGGGTGACGGAAGGAGGTGGGCAGTGACCAGGGGTGACGGGAAGGTGGCGGGGCAGTGACCAGGGGTGACGGAAGGAGGTGGGCAGTGACCAGGGGTGACGGAAGGAGGTGGGGCAGTGACCAGGGGTGACGGAAGGAGGTGGGGCAGTGACCAGGGGAACCAGGGGAAGGTGGGGGCAGTGGCTAGGGAGTCCTGGAGGAGGAGCCTGTCCTGATATCCTCCAGACAGTTCCCAGAGTCAAACTTCTTCTTCACCACCAGCCAAACCCATCTCCATATTATCTGAGGCCTTCAGATACACGGGATCCAGGAAATAACGAGGTAAAAACAGGATGGAAAAGGTGACAAAGAAATCACACACGAAATGGAGCAGGGAGACATGATGTGGCCGTCTTTGTCCCAGGTGGCGGACTAACCATTCAAACCCACACTCCCCCCCATCCTGGCCATTCTCCCTCCCAATCTTTCCTTTTTTTCTCCTCTCAGTTCCATGCCCTTTTATACTTGTGCATTTCGTAAGAAGGACACATTTATGGAACTTTTCATTCGGCGGCGCCTCCTGACCCTCATCCCCCCTTCTCCCCTACCCACTCCCTCCTTCCTCCCTAGTACGACTCCCATACCCAACAACGCTGCCCTCCTCCCCCTCATCTCCCCCCTTATATTCTTTAGAAAATTTTCTTTATTTACTTTCTGCTGCTGAGAAATGCGTCGTCCGTCACCTACTCTCACACCTCGCTCGCTCTTTATTAATCTCTTTTCTCTGAGATCAGGGTATGAGGCCGTATATGACTCCCGGCACGAATGTGTAAGTCACTCCTATAACCTCCATTGACAGTTCTCCGCCAGTCTAAAAATATCATGAGTTTCATCTTAGTAATGGTTACTAGTCCTGCCACTTTAATTATTTTGTTATTTTTTCCGTAGTTTTATTATTAGACGACAAAAAATCCGTGAAAGCGTTTCCGGAAGCTTGGCGAATTGATTTTATAAGAAGAGAGATCAGAATGTTTGTTAAGGGAGTGGACACGCCACAAGGGGATCCTATAGCCGCTGGTGCAGGCAGTGTTGGGCATTCCGCTCCCAGGAGCCCGACCAACGCTTGGTTACGAGGAGCACAAAGGTTCACCCAGGGATTAATCCTGTATTATTCCACCTATACAGCCATCTCCCCCTCCGAGGACCGGACGACGGCCCCGGGCAAGAAAAACACGGCCCAGGGCTACAGTTGGACTAGACGCTTGTGGAAACCCAGGAAAGAGAGAAAATGAATAATGATTTAAGATATTAAAGTTAATGGGAATTAAAAACTTTACTATCGAAATCCAAGTTTTATTATTTTTCGCCTGAAAGCTTTTTATAAAATGAAAATGTATTACCTTCCCCAACGTCGTTTCTGCCCGATACATAAAACTGGGTGTTGACCGTGCCGCAAGATGTTACTGCTGATCGATCACCCCATGTTTTGGAATATATTATGGGTTCATTATAATTTTCTGGTTTCGTTGAATCTAGTGGAAGACGCTGGCAGAGGTGCGGGAGGAGACACTACAGACTCCTCCCGTCGGTAGACAGGAAGAAGGGTGAAGGTCTCCCTAGCCACGCCGCTCCTCCACATACTAACACACTAGACGCAGGTGTTGTATGGGTGTGTGCTGTGCCCTCACTTTGTCCTCGTGCTCACGCCCGCGCCGCCAACCCCAGGAATGGCCACGCCCATCCCAAGTACAGCCACGCCCACGCCACTCACCCCCAGGTACTGCCACGTCAACACCACCCACGACAAGATCGCCTGGCCCATCCCAGGTACCCCGACACCTATGCCACCCACCACAGGATCGCCACTCCCACGCCGCCTACTCCAGGTACCGCCACCCTCGTTTACCTGTTATTTAGCCGCATCTACACAGGCTAACGAAAAAGAGAAGCATGAAGGGGAATTAATTCAACAAAATCTAAGTCCTGGGTAACCAACTCACCTCAAAGGCGGGAGATTAGATTGTGCTCTCCTGCTGGGTGCTCAGGATAGGAATGCCAGTACACACTGTTGTTTTAGATTCAGCTACTCGGAACATAAGTTCCAAGTAGCACGGACTATGGTGAGCCCGTAGTGGACTTACCTGGCACAGGAGCGGGGCAAGTAGCACGGGCTATGGTTAGCCTCGTCTCCGCCAGTACGCACATTGCTCACAGTTTTTATGTTGTGAGCACTGGGCACTGCTTACCATCGTGGACATGAGCAAGAAAAAGAGAAACGCCTAAATAGAAGAAAAGGCTGTCACTCGGACCTGATATGAGGCCGCATTTTATAAACAAGATGAGTAACTGGTTAACCGAATACCAAATTTCTAAAGACTAAATTTGTTGATGGGCAAACCAACAAACAATTGTTGTAACCAAATTGAGAGCTGTCTCAGAATCCCGCGTCTCACAACTGGACGATACAACCCTATAAAAGAAAACCAAACAGTATGAAACTGGCATATGAGTTGAGAGTACAGGAGACAAAGAAACAATTAATTAAAAAAAAGTGTGTCAGTAGGCAGGGAAGAAGATTAAAGAGCGAGAAAGACAATGGCTTGACCACTTGCTCCATTTGAAGAAACATCTGCAAGACCCAAGTGTGGCCAAAAATATAGATAGCTAAGTGGAGCCTAACCTGGCCAGCTGCACACACAGACCCCAAGAGTGAGACTGAAGGGACATGCTGCAGCATCAGCCTTCTCCTCCCCTTGTAGTAATAACCACGCAACACCTGCGATATAATGACTGAACGATTAGACCAGCAAGATCACTATCTAGTGACGGCGAATATGAACAACTATTTACAGCCCAGGAGGTAAAGAAAATATATATAAAAAAGAGGCAAAAGTACTATGCCTGAAGATAAAATCACCTATGACATATTCGATACCTATTTGAGGTGTCGAAACCCCACGATCTGCTGTCTTGGTTAGTTGTTTTTACGGGCTCACTATAGCCCGTGCTAAATGGACATTTCGTTTTGAGTAGCTAAATCTAAAACAACAACAACCCAAGATCTGGTAATTACAGACCTATTAGTCTCATATCATGCATATGCAAGAAAGGAGGATCATCTTAAACTACCTGTCACATAAAAAAGGTATACTAGGGAAAAGGGTCAACGGTTTTGTTGAAGATAATAATTGTAGTTATTATTTAGCTAATGACACAGCTATGTACTCTGCTTTGTTGACATTAAAGCAGCCGTTGATAAGGCACAACGGATTGAGATCCTAAACGGGCTTGCAAGCATGGGTGTCATGGGGTGACTCGTGAAATGGATTGAAGACTTTCTCACGGGGAGGAAAGCTAAGGTCTGCTTCGACGGATCAGTTTCGAGAACAATGAATATGGAGCTTGAGACCCCTTGAAGGATGAGTGTAAAGTCCCACACTATTCAACATCCTTATGAAAGCCATTTCTAATATTGAATTTCCGGAAGAAACACAACGAGTGGGATAAGCAGATGATGTTCTGATACAAGCCCCGACCTTTGGAAAATTGAACATTATGTTCAATCGACAACTTACCTCAACAGCACCATGAATGTGGAATCCATACAACTATTGATTGATGAAGATTAAGCCACCCAAGAGGTGGCACGGGCATGAATAGCCCGTAAGTGGTGGCCCTTTTGAGCCATTACCAATATCAACAGATGATACTGGAGATCAGTGGAGGCGCAACTGCACCCTGCGTGACGGGAGATGTCTCCCGGACCAAATGGTGACCAAATGGTGCATACAACTGATGAAGATTAAGCCACCCAAGAGGTGGCACGGGCATGAATAGCCCGTAATGCATACAACTACGGGAACAGGCCAATAAATAAGGAAAGAGAGTGAGGTGAGGAGCAGGTAAGAGAAGGTAATTTCTAGGAGATAAGAGTAAGGTGAAATGTACGAATGAGATGAAGGAAGAATGGGATACGGTAAGAATAAGAGGAATGTAAGAAAGAGAAAAGGGGATAGGATTAAGTCAGGTCACGTTAGTTAAAAAGAATGCAGCATTAAAATATGGACTGTTAAAGGTAAGAGTCAACAGCAACAAAGCTCTTGACACTTCCGCTTTAGCCTCGTTAAGCAAGTTAATCACCTGACATTTTCGTTCACATCTCGTTAAGCAAGCTAATCACCTGGCATTTTCCTTAACTCCTCGTTAAGCAACCTAAACCTCAGAAATTTTCATTCATATCTCGCTAAGTAAGCTAAACTTCTGACATTTTCTTGCTCGCCTTCTTAAAATCGACAAAAAAATCACATGTTCTAAATAAGAAACTGAATGATTAAGGTTTTTATTTGTAATGTTATTTCTCTTTCAACTCCTAATGGTTCCCATATTATCTTCAGTAGTAAACAAGACACAATCCCTCCTAGTGCATCAGAGTTCTCATTACGTAATGGAAGTCTGATGTCTAGTTAGATCTGTTGAAGGATCAGCAGCAGCGAGGCGTTGTTACACTGACAGTAATCACCTGTCACTGTTTCTCCTCTCATCACCATTGTCAGTATATGTCATTTATTTCAACTTTGGATGGTCTCTGTCTCTTATGTCTCTGTCCTTTCTCTTTCTCACACACTCCTTTCTGTCTCTCTCTGTCTCTTATTAATGGTAATTTTACACACAGGTCGCCATTATATATAATGGCTCGTGCAAGGCTATCTGTCCGTGTAGGAAGCCGCTACACAGTGGTAAATCGAGAGAATGGCATATATATATATATATATATATATATATATATATATATATATATATATATATATATATATATATATATATATATATATATATAAGATGCAACGCCGCATTGCTGGCGTTGTTCATCTTATTGTATATGCTTCTAACTATTTTCTTAGTCTCGGGAGTAAGAAGAGAAATAAGTTCGAAATTCAAAGGTAAAGAATCTCTCACAATTCCTACATACTCGTGTCCTCTTTGTAGATGTCGTATCTGTGTTTTGTTTTGTTCTCTCTGCATTTCTTGATAGCAGTTTGCATTTTCGTTTTCTGCCTCCAGACACTGTCTGTTGAACCACGGACTGATGTGTTTTGGTTTTTTGTCCTTGCAAGACGTTCACGAATTCTCGTTTGGACCAAATATGCAAAAGTAAGAATAAAGAAAGATAAATTATTAAGATATTCTCTCTACCACAATGAATAATAATAATAATAATAATAATAATAATAATAATAATAATAATACATAGAGAGTAATCACAGTAACGTGATGTATCAATGAGAAAATCTGTAGGAGCTGTGATGAGGATTCGAACCTATGCGGTGGGTGTTCCCACACACACACACGCCCTAATCATCTAGGCCAAGATCCATGGTAAAAGGATTGTAACCTGGAGTTCTACTGAACTCACGAGGATCTGACTAGGGCGTGTGCGTGGGACCACCCACGCACTTTAATAATAATAATAATAATAATAATAATAATAATAATAATAATAATAATAATAATAATAATAATAATAATAATAAACATTCACGTCAACATTGCCAACTTGAGTTCTTTTTTTCCGAATAAAATATGTAAATAATAATATTATTATTTTAATTATTATTATTAGCCAATGGCTGTAGAAGCGAGTCTTCCTGACCTCGCAGGATAATATTCACTACAGAGTCTGCCTTAAATATTATTCCAGAAAGTCAAAACATATTTAAAGCGCCATTTTTGTATTTCTGAAGAGGTGAGAGATTTAATTTTCGTGGCATTCACACCTAGAAGTGTTTGTCCACCTAATTGTAATGAGGTTTGTGGGTATATAAATTAGCTTTGCCTGCACAGGCTTAGAGTCCGCGCATGAATATCCTTGAAAAAATACCGTAGATGTATACAATATTAATTTAATTTAGAGAATGTTGCCTTCTAAAAAATTGGATGCGCAGGTGGCATCAACAAGTGCGAAATTATATGTTATATTATATCCATGTATCCATGATGAGGATTCTAAACCCCTCACACTTGGTAGTCTCAAGGTAGCGCCCTAGACCACAACACCACCACCCATTACAAGCAATACAACCTGGGATTCAGCTGAACTCGTCATTGTCCATCTGACTAGAAGCGGAGGTGAACCACTTGACCACAGTCAGGGGGGGGGGGAGGCTCCGATTGGGAGCCTCAGGACTCCAAGTGAATTCAACTGAATACCAGGTTCCATTGCTTTTTTACCCTGTCGTGGTGTAGTGGTTTAGGGCGCTAGTTTGAGAGTACCAACTGAGCAGGTTCGAATCCTCCTCATTGCTGCTAATGTTTTTCTAAGTGATATATCACGATAATGTGATTTCATTGTGCATATTATTATTAGTCACACCCCAGAAGTGAATCGAACCCATACTGCCAGAAATCACTCGACCATCACGACCGAACAAAAGATGATGGCAGCCGAGGCTATTTCCCCATCATCCCGCCGGCACTCTGATGGTAATCTTGGGCATAGTATTTTATCAAATCACCTCAATCTTTGGGGAACACGTGAGGAACACAAATGCGAACAAGCCTGAGTGGTCCCCAGGCATATATGCAACCGAAAACTCACACCCCCAGAAGTGACTCGAACCCATACTGCCAGAAGCGCTAGCAACTGGTGTTCAGGACACCTTAACCACTCGACCATCACATGTGCCGCAAAGAATGATGTGATTTGATAAAATACTATGCCCAAGATTACCATCAGAGTGCTGGCGGGTTGATGGGGAAATAGCCTCGGCTGTCATTATCTTTTGTCCGGTCGTGATGGTCAGTTAGTGCTTTATGCACTAACTTGCCTAAACTCGCAAGTGAAGTTAAACAACTTTAGAACACTTACCCACCAGGAGACTCGAACCCTAGCCAGCACAGATGGTTCACAGCAACTGGCATAGCAGGTACGCCTTTAACCCACTAAACCAAACTCAGACCCTTAAAGAGATGGAAATTTTGGGGTATTTTAATCCCCCAAATATCTAGTTGCTGTGAAGCATCTGTGTTGGATAGGGTTCGAGTCTCCTGGTGGGTAAGTGTTCTAAAGTTGTTTATATATATATATATATATATATATATATATATATATATATATATATATATATATATATATATATATTATTAAATATGACCGAAAAAGTAAGATTAATAATTCTAACACGAATTTTCTCAATCTTTCGTACATTTCTTTTCACTGCTGGTGGTAATTCAAAAAACAATTCTCCAAAATTCATTTTTATTTCTAGTCTGACGCGACACTTGAGCGCGTTTCGTAAAACTTATTACATTTTCAAAGACTTTAGTTTACACATACACAACTGAATAGAACTTACACATCTCCGATTTGTTTATATCTACATTTGAGTGAGGTGGATGGGGTGAGGTGGTATTAATAGGGTATTAAATTCATCAACACAAGACAGAACACGAAACAATGGGTATTGAATGGAAGTGATTGTAGAAAGCCTATTGGTCCATATTTCTTGATGCTTCTATATTCGAGCGGAGTCTTGAGGTGGGTAGAATATAGTTGTGCATTAATTGGCTGTTGATTGCTGGTGTTGACTTCTTAATGTGTAGTGCCTCGCAAACGTCAAGCCGTCTGCTATCGCTGTATCTATCGAAGTCAACACCAGCAATCAACAGCCAATTAATGCACAACTATATTCTACCCACCTCAAGACTCCGCTCCAATACAGAAGCATCAAGAAATATGGACCAATAGGCTTTCTACAATCACTTCCATTCAATACCCATTGTTTCGTGTTCTGTCTTGTGTTGATGAATTTAATACCCTATTAATACCACCTCACCCCATCCACCTCACTCAAATGTAGATATAAACAAATCGGAGATGTGTAAGTTCTATTCAGTTGTGTATGTGTAAACTAAAGTCTTTGAAAATGTAATAAGTTTTACGAAACGCGCTCAAGTGTCGCGTCAGACTAGAAATAAAAATGAATTTTGGAGAATTGATTTTTGAATTACCACCAGCAGTGAAAAGAAATGTACGAAAGATTGAGAAAATTCGTGTTAGAATTATTAATCTTACTTTTTCGGTCATATTTAATAATATATGTCTACAGGAAAGACTGCTACCAAAATATACTAATATATATATATATATATATATATATATATATATATATATATATATATATATATATATATATATATATATATATATATATATATATATATATGTCGTACCTAGTAGCCAGAACTCACTTTTTGGCCTACTATTCAAGGCCCGATTTGCCTAATAAGCCAAGTTTTCCTGAAATAATATATTTTTTCTAATTTTTTTCTTATGAAATGATAAAGCTACCCATTTCATTATGCATGAGGTCAATTTTTTTTTATTGGAGTTAAAATTAACGTAGATATATGACCGAACCTAACCAACCCTACCTAACCTAACCTAACCTATCTTTATAGGTTAGGTTTGGTTAGATAGCCGAAAAAGTTAGGTTAGGTTAGGTTAGGTAGGTTAGGTAGTCGAAAAACAATTAATTCATGAAAACTTGGCTTATTAGGCAAATCGGGCATTGCATAGTAGGCCGAGAAGTGCGTTCTGGCTACTAGGTACGACATATATATATATATATATATATATATATATATATATATATATATATATATATATATATATATATATATATATATATATATATATATATATGTCGTACCTAGTAGCCAGAACGCACTTCTCAGCCTACTATTCAAGGCCCGATTTGCCTAATAAGCCAAGTTTTCATGAATTAATGTTTTTTCGTCTACTTAACCTACCTAACCTAACCTAACCTAGCTTTTTTGGCTACCTAACCTAACCTTACCTATAAATATAGGTTAGGTTAGGTTAGGTAGGGTTGGTTAGGTTCGGTCATATATCTACGTTAATTTTAACTCCAATAAAAAAATTGACCTCATACATAGAGAAAAGGGTTGCTTTATCATTTCATAAGAAAAAAATTATAGTAAATATATTAATTCAGGAAAACTTGGCTTATTAGGCAAATCGGGCCTTGAATAGTAGGCTGAGAAGTGAGTTCTGGCTACTAGGTACGACATATATATATATATATATATATATATATATATATATATATATATATATATATATATATATATATGTCGTACCTAGTAGCCAGAACTCACTTCTCAGCCTACTATTCAAGGCCCGATTTGCCTAATAAGCCAAGTTTTCCTGAATTAATATATTTACTATAATTTTTTTCTTATGAAATGATAAAGCAACCCTTTTCTCTATGTATGAGGTCAATTTTTTTTATTGGAGTTAAAATTAACGTAGATATATGACCGAACCTAACCAACCCTACCTAACCTAACCTAACCTATATTTATAGGTAAGGTTAGGTTAGGTAGCCAAAAAAGCTAGGTTAGGTTAGGTTAGGTAGGTTAGGTAGACGAAAAAACATTAATTCATGAAAACTTGGCTTATTAGGCAAATCGGGCCTTGAATAGTAGGCTGAGAAGTGCGTTCTGGCTACTAGGTACGACATATATATATATATATATATATATATATATATATATATATATATATATATATATATATATATATATATATATATATTATATATATATATATATATATATTATATATATATATATATATATATATATATATATATATATATATATATATATATATATATATATATATGTATGTATGTATGTATAGGTTAGATCACCAGAGCAACGGGACAGAGAATAGTGTTGGAAAGAACGAGAATATTCAAGAAACAAGAGGTAGGAACGAGTATAAATTTGTAATTAAAGAAAGACTAGACAAAAATGCTTCAAAAATACATAATGTGACTAATGGGCGGAGCATAGCCTAACAGTAGTAGTGCACGAAATATATCAATTTCATAAGTAGTTTCAGTCTAAGCGATTCGTTATCTAACTAGCTGAGCTAAAACCCAGCTATTGACGACGATTCATTGAGTAACACGATAGCAGCAGCTCTAGGCGCAGGTGGCCTCCCATGCCGACAACACACGAAAATCTTTAGCCGACTCCAAAAGATACCAGGAGATGATGGAATTCAATACCTCGAAAGGAAATACTACAAACTCGAATTCAAAGCTCCGAGAGGCAGCGTTAGTTTCGAATTCAATGCTTCGAGACGGAGCAATACGAGTCGAAGGTATTTTAATGATGTGAGCAGGCGACCCAGGAGGATATCAATAGGGGCCAGATTTTGTATATGTATATAACGCGGCCTCTTTTACACCATATGAATATTTGAAGGATTTTCTGCAAATGGATGACAAGTGAAAATTAGAGGAAATGGAAACAAAAATAATTTATATACAAGAATTTTTGATCTATAAATGGAAATATCTGTCTGTCTGCCTGTTCAAGATTGTAGACCAGACACTTCGGGCAAGCCTCACCCAACTTTGCGCCCTGATCCCTGTGGGTTATGTGTCCAACATGGTTACCATGTTGGACACATAACAACGTATGCAATGGAAATGGTTACCGGAAACTGGTAATGGCCTTGGATGACGGATATCGCCGATGGAAGGACAGGGAGAAAGGGCTGACAGAAGGAACCCTCAGAAAAGGGGACTGACAACCTACCGACACATGGTTATGTGTCGGTAGGTCGGCATTCACAAAAATACCGCATGGGAAGGTCATATATTCACCCCTACGATGATTTTGGCACTGGCTACCTTTTCCCATCTGAATAAACTTTGAAAACCAAAATGTCAAAAGAATTATTTATAATGTAAAACATTAAGTACTGTTCTGTTGAAAATTTTGTACTAGCAAAAGCATGTAAGTTTTAGTCACCACCAAGAACTTCAATAAACTTTAAAGAACATCAATAAAACTTTGTATATCTGAGACAAAGTGAAATCTACATAAGCCATTCCAACTACCATCACACCGCCATGCAAGGAGAAGTTCATACCTACATGTTACTGCTGCTCGGCAATTAGCGCGGTTTAAAGTATCTTTGAGAATTCGAATTAACTACCAATGTAGACCTGACGAAATTAAAACTGACAGCGCTATGATGGAATGTTCTGCCACCCCCCCCCCCCACCCCCCACACACAAGGTGGGTGTGGGATCCTTGTGACTATTACCATCCTTCATCCCCTCATACCCTCCCGCCCGGCCCGAGGATGAGTCTGGAGGCAATAATTAACAAATTAAACTTAAAGGCGAGAAGACCGACGCAAAAGAGCAGACACAAGCCATAACAACAAGGGGAAGGCAGCTCTCACAAGGAAAGAATAGTGAAGATAAGGAAGGAGTCCTGTGGATGGAAATTATAATACTCCATGGGGAAAGTACATAAAAGGAAGGGAACACTAAGAAGGAAGGGAGGTTCATAAAGGGAATGGAACACTTAGAAGGCAGGAGAGGACGCAATGTAATCAG
The DNA here is from genome assembly GCF_040958095.1 of Procambarus clarkii. Taxonomy (NCBI): domain Eukaryota; kingdom Metazoa; phylum Arthropoda; class Malacostraca; order Decapoda; family Cambaridae; genus Procambarus; species Procambarus clarkii. The sequence continues at coordinate 9,268,132 of NC_091158.1, forward strand.
AGGGCAAAGCAAGGCGTAGTACAATAGTGAAGAAAGACGCAAAGTGTCATTGGGCAGCACAACGCAAAGCGACACAAACACCTAAGAAACAACAGCCTCATTACTTGCGGGCAAAAGAAGCCTTACGGCTGGTCGGCGGTGGGAGCAGACAAGTAGGGAAGAGGTTCACGAAATATTAAAGAAAAGCCCAGTTGTAATAAAAATGTTTCAAAGAAAGAAATATAAGGTCAAAGACAGGAGTGACACTAATGCCTCAGAGGCGTGTGACAGGTGAGGGACAGAGGGCTGCGGGACAGTTGAGAGACAGGGGGCTGAGAGAAGGACTGAAGGCTTTGGTACTGTTGTGGCAAAAGGCTGAAGAACAGAGGACCGAGGAACACAGGGCGGCGGAATAGACAGTTGAGGGACAGAGAGCTGAGAAACAGAGAGCTGTGGGACAGTTGATGGATAGAGGATTGGGGACTATGTGATAGAGCGCTGAAATGAGCAAACGGAGAGAGATAAGCAAACTGAAGGGAAAAATATGCAATGGAAATGGTTACCGGAAACTGGTAATGGCCTTGGATGACGGATATCGCCGATGGAAGGACAGGGAGAAAGGGCTGACAGAAGGAACCCTCAGAAAAGGGGGCTGACAAAAAGGGGAAATTGAAGATTAAGAAGAGGAAGGCAAGTCGCCCGCCGCGACACGCCACCCCTTACACCCGGCCCACTCGTGTGTAAGATATTAATGAGAACTCCCATTACCTCTTGATAGCCCGGGGTGGAGGCAAGAGTAGCGGGGGGGGGGGGGGGTGGTTGAGGGGAGGTGGGGATTGTTGTGGGAGGTAGGGGTTGTTGTGGGGGTTGTTGTGGGGAGGTGGGGGTTGTATGGGGTAAGTGTGGGCTGTTCAAAAACTACTGAAGCACGTACATTGGCAACTCAATATTTTGTCTTCAGGTATTTGAGCTGTGGAATTTAATTGAGTTTCATTTCACAAAACACTGTATGTAAGATGAGTGTTGAGAGCAGGCAGGGTAGACAGCAGCGAGCCAGAGACATTCAGAGATCTTACACACCAGTTCCCTCCCTCTGGCGATGGCTGACGGAGAGCCGGAACAATACATCTCACTCTCACTTATTTAAGTGAGTGATACATTTATCATCTGCATTTTGAATATTGATTTCTGGTTTGCCTTGCAAATAAGTGTAAATTCTCGCTTTAATTAGTTTGTTTCGAAATTTCGCTTCAAATTGGGTTGATTTGTTCACTGATTCTAAATATGTCAATGTTTCTATAACTTTGTGCGCATTAGTCTTCCTTGTGTATATTCATTCATATTATTGTTGGTCCACTCAACTGAATTCCCGTTACAAAATTAAAATCAATTACCACATTACTTGATCATTATTTCTCTTTCCCCATTACCTGTCCATTACACAAACAAATTTCAGTGCTCCATTATATTCCCATTGTATGCATTTTCTCATTACTTTTCCCCCAATACCTGTCGCTGATTATTGTCCGATTATTTGCCCCCCCCCCCCTCCCCTCCTCCATTACAACCCAGAACTCTCATATTTTCACTAAATCCGACAGAGAACACTTACAGTCATTGATGCCAATTGTTAATTACAGTTAGCACCAAAGTGTGGGTGCTCGGCAATACGGTCGTCGACCATCAGGGTAGGTTCTCCATCATCAAATTCAGGTAGAGTTAAGCTCAAGTAAGGTAAGTTATCAGAAGACAGCACTAAGTCAGTACGACTATAGCACTTGGAAAGGATATGAGGTCAAGGATTATTTCACAATCATTTCATAGGACGGAGGGAAGGAACGGCGTCCAACCACTTTGACCATCAGGGATCGAACGCCGACCTACTAGAAGCGAGCCGCCGCTATACCAACTAGTCCAATACCAAATTGTGTGACTCGTATAGACTGATTATGTGTAATGTGTTGTTTAAGTAGAGGGTTACTCTGAGTGATTCACAAGCATCCCCCCCCCCTGCGGAGATCATCAATAACACGAGCAAGTACATTGTAACACACGTGAGACCCTGTTTACCTCCGACGTGAGTGAGGGAATACTTCTAGTGAAGGCTCAGTGGTTATACAAGTCATTACCTGCCAGTTTCTCCTGCTGAACAATGTTATATGTTTGGCACGACACTTCCTTGTAAGTTGTCATTGTATTTCCTGGTGTTATTCTTATGTTCACTGGTGTTATCCTTGTGTTCACTGGTGTTATCCTTGTGTTCACTGGTGTTATCCTTGTGTTCACTGGTGTTATCCTTGTGTTCACTGGTGTTATCCTGGTGTTATCCTGGTGTTCACTGGTGTTATCCTGGTGTTCACTGGTGTTATCCTTGTGTTCACTGGTGTTATCCTTGTGTTCACTGGTGTTATCCTTGTGTTCACTGGTGTTATCCTTGTGTTCACTGGTGTTATCCTTGTGTTCACTGGTGTTATCCTTGTGTTCACTGGTGTTATCCTTGTGTTCACAGGTGTTATCCTTGTGTTCACTGGTGTTATTCTTATGTTCACTGGTGTTATCCTTGTGTTCACTGGTGTTATCCTTGTGTTCACTGGTGTTATCCTTGTGTTCACTGGTGTTATCCTGGTGTTATCCTTGTTTTCACTGGTGTTATCCTAGTGTTCAATGGATTAATATTTGTGTTCACTGGTGTTATCCTGGTGTTTACTGGTGTTATCCTTGTGTTCACTGGTGTTATCCTTGTGTTCACTGGTGTTATCCTTGTGTTCACTGGTGTTATCCTTGTGTTCACTGGTGTTATCCTTGTTTTCACTGGTGTTATCCTGGTGTTATCCTTGTTTTCACTGGTGTTATCCTAGTGTTCAATGGATTAATATTTGTGTTCACTGGTGTTATCCTGGTGTTTACTGGTGTTATCCTTGTGTTCACTGGTGTTATCCTTGTGTTCACTGGTGTTATCCTTGTGTTCACTGGTGTTATCCTGGTGTTATTCTTGTGTTCATTGGTGTTATTCTTGTGTTCACTGGTGTTATCCTTGTGTTCATTGATTTGTCCCTGTGTTTACTGGTGTTATTCTTGTGTTCATTGGTTTGTCCTTGTGTTCACTGGTGACGTCTTTGTGTTCACTGGTGATCAGTGGCGTCATCCGCTGCAACACTGCACCAGGCTCTCGGTGCAGAATTTAATGTACTTCAGATGGGAATGGTGCCAACGAGACGGTCGACGTTATTGGGACGAGGACAAGACTATGGGGTTGATTGGAGCTGGTAACGGGCGTAGGGGTACAAGTGAAAGTATAAGGTGCAGTAATGTGGATTATAGTGCGAGTCATGACAGGAGGCGGACTGTCCGCCTTGCTGACCTCTTACATGAGTGGGGTGGTGCTGTTGTCTGGAGACAGTGTAGGTAGACATCGAGGGGGTGGTGGTGGTAGGAGAGTCTTGCCTTCAGCCATGTGTATGTCTGAGCATGTCAAAATGGGACTGTTTAGTGAAACAAAAACGAGAGGGTGAGAGGAAATACGAATGGTTTGGTAGGAAAAATAAGTGGTACTGTGAGAAGAAATAAGTGAGTGGTGAGTGGGTATTGTGGGATGGTAGTGAGAGTGGGAAGTAGTGCCTAGACACACGCCGTACTGATGAGGCAGAGCGTGTGGGGAGCCGGGCGCTGGCGGCCACACTGCAATAAGGAGACGATGGCGGAAAACGACATGTCGGATTTACAAGTTTCGGAGAAATATACGAGCAGTAACAAGACTTAGAGAAGAGGATGGCGGAGTTGGACAGAGCAGAGGCAGGATTAGAGAAGAGGAGGGGTGGAACAGGACGGACCAGAGACAAGATTAGAGAAGAGCAGGATGGAAGAGGACAGAACAGAAGCAGGATTATAGTAGAGGAAGGTGTAACAGGATGGAGCAAAGACAAGATTTGAGATGGGTGGAACAGGACAGTGTAGAGGCAGGATTAGAGTGGAGGAAGGTGGAACAGGATGGAAGAGAAGTAGGATTAGAGTAGAAGAGGGCGGAGCAGATGTAGGATTAGAGGGCAAGGAAATGCTCGGGGTCGTGTGGGAAGACATATAAGCGTCTGAAGACGGAAAAAGGCAAAACTATTAGTGTTAATATAAAAATAATAATAATAGGTCGATGACCTTCCACATAAGTGAAAGACCTCCCACTAAGTGGAGGACCTACCACAACAGTGGAGGACATACTACAAGAGTGGAGGACCAACCACAAGAGTGGAGGACATACTAAAAGAGTGGAGGACCTACCACAACAGTAGAGGACCTACCACAAGAGTGGAGGACCTACCACAAGAGTGGAGGACCTACCACAAGAGTGGTGGACCTACCACGAGAGTGGAGGACCTACCACAAGAGTGGAGGACCTACCACAAGAGTGGAGGACCTACCACTAAGTGGAGGACCTACCACTAAGTGGAGGACCTACCACAACAGTAGAGGACCTACCACAAGAGTGGAGGACCTACCACAAGAGTGGTGGACCTACCACAAGAGTGGAGGACCTACCACAAGAGTGGTGGACCTACCACAAGAGTGGTGGACCTACCACAAGAGTGGAGGACCTACCACAAGAGTGGAGGACCTACCACAAGAGTGGAGGACCTACCACAAGAGTGGAGGACCTACCACAAGAGTGGAGGACCTACCACAAGAGTGGTGGACCTACCACAAGAGTGGAGGACCTACCACAAGAGTGGAGGACCTACCACAAGAGTGGAGGACCTACCACAAGAGTGGAGGACCTACCAAAAGAGTGGAGGACCTACCACAAGGGTGGAGGACCTACCACAAGAGTGGAGGACCTACCACAACAGTAGAGGACCTACCACAACAGTAGAGGACCTACCACAACAGTGGAGGACCTACTACAAGAGTGGAGGACCTACCACAAGAGTGGAGGACCTACCACAAGGGTGGAGGACCTACCAAAAGAGTGGAGGACCTACCACAAGAGTGGAGGACCTACCACAAGAGTGGAGGACCTACCACAACAGTAGAGGACCTACCACAACAGTAGAGGACCTACCACAACAGTGGAGGACCTACTACAAGAGTGGAGGACCTACCACTAAGTGAAGGACCTATCACAAAAGTGGAGGACCTACCACATCAGTGGAGGACCTACCACAAGAGTGGAGGACAGCCTTCCACACATCAGCAGGGTACAGCAATATTGGATGGCCTGACGATGATATCGGAGGACCCGCTTCAATAACAGACGGTAAAGTGCGAACACAACCCCGCGTAGTGTCCTCATGGCTGAATTCCCAGGTTCCACGTAGGGGAAAAAGAACCTTAGTGACTTTCCACACCGTGGCCTCAGATAGGAGCTTGTTATGGTGTTATATCCGACGGTAATGGTCGTTAATTATGAGTATTTATGAGGCTCGGTTGATTTACAAAAGTAAGGTGGAGATTCGGGGAGTCAGGCGAGAGAGTCGTTGGCAGTTGTTTATAAGTTGGGTAATCCTCCAGATGTGGCGGTAATCGTAGCAGTTGCAACAAAACCTACCGGGCCACCTCAATCGGACTTTATTGCGCAATTTGAAGATACAGGGACACCATTATTATGTGCGGATTTGTCCCAATCTGGCTCCGCCGCCCGGCCCAACTCGGAGACAATGGACGGTGTTAATTCACGTCATAAATAGGCGGTAATGCGGCGCGACTTTCCTTTGTTTCACCCAAACACTGTTATCAGCCACAAATTAACCGTATTATCGCTAAGATCATGTTGGAAAACTGCGACGCACCGCAAATAAATAATTTATTAAGCAATTCGGGTTAAATTTAAAGGGGTGACATTTTTTGGAACAAAGGAAGTTTATGGATTGAAAATAGTAATTCGTTCAGTTCCCGTAACCGTGACGGTAACTCCATAAGCCGGGGTGCCGTCCCCAGTGGCAACCTGGACGCCATAAAGCCGGGATGCCGTCCCCAGTGGCGACCTGAACGCCATAAAGCCGGGGTGCCGTCCCCAGTGGCAACCTGGACGCCATAAAGCCGGGGTGCCGTCCCCAGTGGCAACCTGGACGCCATAAAGCCGGGGTGCCGTCCCCAGTGGCGACCTGAACGCCATAAAGCCGGGGTGCCGTCCCCAGTGGCAACTTCTTTACATGTCTTAATAATAATGAAGGCATGGCAAAGAATGAAGGCATAACCGGATGACAAAGGTTCTGGCTGTATTGTTGTATAAAACACGAACCATATAATGTTCTTTATGTCTTTCTCATAAGCAATTTTCCCCCAGTTAAGGTTTTTAAGGCGAGGAGAAAACTGCAGGCATAATGCCACCTCTGAGTCAGTTAATGGTCTGGCGAATGTGACTGTGAGATATTCTACATTTTGACTACCTACCTTTTGTTGGTTCCGGGAATCAATGTCTCCACTGTCCGGTCTCAGACCAGGCCTCCTGGATGATCAGCCAGACTGTTAGACGCCGCTGCTTGCAGTCTCACGTGTCTCCACTTAATTTTAACTTTAGATTTATTATTCTTTCACACAAAAAGATAGGCATACTTTCTCAAGAATTCTAAAGTTATGAACTAATTGGGAAAGGAAAATGGAAGAATTTATACTATAACAGAAAAATGTTTCTCTTTTCCTGGACTGCGTCTTCTGGGAGGGATGGAGAGGGGGCTATGCTTATGGGGGAGGCAACATGCTTCATGGGGGAGGCAACATGCTTCATGGGGGAGGCAACATGCTTCATGGGGGAGGCAACATGCTTCATGGGGGAGGCAACATGCTTCATGGGGGAGGCAACATGCTTCATGGGGGAGGCAACATGCTTCATGGGGGAGGCAACATGCTTCATGGGGGAGGTAACATGCTTCATGGGGGAGGCAACATGCTTCATGGGGGAGACAACATGCTTCATGGGGGAGGAAACATGCTTCATGGAGGAGGCAACATGCTTCATGGGGGAGGCAACATGCATCATGGAGGAGGCAACATGCTTCACGTGGGAGGCAACATGCTTCATGGGGGAGGCAACATGCTTCATGGGGGAGGCAACATGCTTCATGGGGGAGGCAACATCTTACATGGGGGAGGCAACATGCGTCATACTGGAGGGGTATATTGTAACACAAAGTTCAAAACAGCCCGAGTGCTTCATGGAGCAAACAATAACATGCAAATTATTTTTAATATAATTTTCCTAAACTTCAAAATAGCTTATAGAACAAGAGGTTGTTTACTGAAAATAATTAACTCAATTTGCAAAAAAATACAGCAATAATGTAAGCATACAATATATATTGTATGTTTAAAAACGATAGATGACATTATTGTATGTACATTACCGTAAAATTATTGAGAAGGTACAAGAGCCAGTGACAATGAGCGCTCACTCAAGGGCAGGACACCAGCAACAGCTGTTATCTGAATCCTAAACACGAGAAAAAAAGGACATGAATGGGGGGTGATTTTTTTCATAGAAGGATGTGTATTTTGATGACGGGGCAAGCAAGCCATGTGGCTAATTGTTGGTGAAGATCGGTCTGTGATGAGTGTGTGTCCTGCGGTATAAAAGGCATGGAGAGACTGTTCTTGGGAAGAGGAGACGTGAAAAGAATGTACTCTGGTAGAAGAGCAGACAGAGGGATAATATTTCCATGGGTATAGGAGGAAATGAGGAGAGAGCGCGCGTACTTGGACAGAAGAGACAGTATCCTAGACGGAGGAAATATGTTTTGAACACGAATGGAAATCTGGGTTATTGTTATTTTTAAAATAGTTTAAGCAGAGGCAAAGTCTTGCACTCCGTAACACACAAGAAGCAAAGGAACCCCAGGAGCTTCAGTTCGTAACATAACTTCACAGATGGATCTTGAATGAAGCTTCCAAGTTTCAAAGAAGAAATAGTGATAGATCCAGAAGCCGACTGTGGAGAGGGGGGTGGGGGGGGGGGGGGGAGTGATGAGACACTGTTGTTGGTCTCCCTGGTGTAATGGACGCGGGGCGGTGCCAGGAGGTCTCACCCCTGGTCTCTCTCAATCTATCTCTTCACTCTCAATTTATCTTTTCACTCTCAGTGTATCTCTTCATTGTCACTCAGTGTATCTCTTCATTGTCACTCAGTGTCTCTTCATTGTCACTCAGTGTATCTCTTTATTGTCACTCAATGTGTCTCTTCATTGTCACTCAGTGTATGTCTTTATTGTCACTCAGTGTATCTCTTTAGTGTCACTCAATGCATCTCTTCATTGTCACTCAGTGTATGTCTTTATTGTCACTCAATGTATCTCTTCACTGCCTTTCCTGACATGCCTCTCAGTGCACCTTTGAATTCCATCTCAGTTTACGCTGCTTGTACACTAGTGTACACTAGTATACACTGTACACTAGTATACGTGTACACTAGTGTACACTAGTGTAGACTAGACTGTAGTGTACACTAGTGTACACTAGTGTAGACTAGTGTACAAGCTGCGTCAAGTGATGGGTTGTAAGGTCACGTGAGCCGCTGTAGGACTATCGCTGCAGTCGACAGAGAACTGTTTGGGAATATACGCTTAACACAAGTCCCAGTGTCGGGGACAAGAATCCTATTTGGCCAAGTACTGACCTTCCACGGGATGCAACCCACAACAGTTCCTTAAATTCCCGGGAACTGATGTATCAGGTGTACAGAAACGGGCTCAAGCGTATCGCCCCTTCCGGGAATCGAACACGGGTCCAATACGTTGTCAGTCGAATGCGCTAACTACTGCATTATACCAATGACATTGTAAATTTTGATATATATATATGTACCTTATGCACACTGTTTTTATTAAGCATTAATTACTATGTGAAAAGCGTTCAGTTTATACTGTTTAACTTAAAATAAGTGAACAATCCTACAAAACTCCCATTTCCCGTCACATACCCTCCTGTCCTTCATTTGTAGATATATTCCCATAATTTCCAAAGCTTATTTTTGCCCACTGCATTAAATTTCGTATACATACTTTTCTTATGTATTATTACAGATGGTATTAATGATTACATATTAGAACCCGGAGGGTTAAACACGTTAGTGTGTGCTTCAAAAGCGTGTGCTTGTTACCACCTTTGTAACTGACTCGCAGCAGACCACCACCACCAACTGGCAACACTGCCCCTGGCAGTATTACCATATCTACCAAGTTGCAGAGTCCACAAGTGCACTATGGTCGTGGAATACCAACACCTCAGTGGAGGCTCGAGTACCAATATCAGCAGGGTTCCCATTATGTATGACCCCCTGTCCTGCGTGACAGTGAATGCCAGCATTATCCTCACTTTAATAAGATTATAAAAATCCTCAGATTAGGCAAAATTGTAATTAATTTTGTCAATAAAGATGTTAATAATAATAATAAGGGCTTCCCAACTTCACCAAATGAATGGTAAGCGAGTGATTGACGTCGACCACTCTCTTATCTCTCTCCCTCTCTCTTCGCTAACACGAAGCTCACGGCCTTCCTTATCCCCCAATACCCCCCCTCCTTATCCACTTCTACCCCTCTCCTTATCCACTTCTACCCCCCTCCTTATCCACTTCTACCCCCCCCCTCTATGCCCACCTCTTACTCTACCCCTCATAATCTGCCTTGAAGAAACTATCTTAGCTTTACTCTTCGATATTAACCCTCTTTACAACCCCCCTCCCCAATCCTTCCGGTCCCCCACCCCTCCCTTCCTCCACCTCTACGCTGAACATCCCTACAGCAAATGGAGGTCCGTTAAGCCTGGGTCCTTATCTTGCGGTCCAGCGTTCTTGGTGGGAAAGGACTCCCTTTACCCACCAGAACCGCCATCACAGAAAGTGATCGGTTTTCACGCAGGGCTATGAGGCCTACCTTGGTGCAGTCCCAGTTGATGCGACCCATCAGAAGCGTTCTGTGTATGATGAAAGTCGTCTTCTCTACTGGGCGTGGAACATTCACTCTACATGACACTAACAAAATGTCCAGTGTACGCTAGACGTTGACACTCCCAAGACGTCAGACGTATGTTAGACGCAGACACTACCAAGACGTATGTCTTGGGAGTGTCTGCGTCCAACTGCACAGAACAATCAGCATAGGCACAATTCAGTTGGTTTGCGATTTTAAAGATGACTGTCAATACCTCTAGTATTATACATCTCATAGTTCCAGTGTTATAGATTTGCTTTACACTGATGGAAGTATAATGTATAGACACTTAACCCACATGTATAATGGACATCTTTCCAAGGGGGATTATTGGCACAACTGAGCCATACACTTTACGGCGTTTAATGTGCCGGATTGATGACTAAGAGTTAAAATGAGTAAATAGAAAAACTAGAGAGATACTGGAAAGATACGAGACATATTAAGATGAACAGAAAGAAGCTTTCTGGAGAAAGCCTTCCAGGTAGACTAGCTGACCACATAAGACGCCTCACCACTGAACCAACAACCCAGCCACCACACCAAGACAATACATATAAACACAATATTGTCTATGGAAGTTATATCCTCTGTAAATTAAACAGTCCAGAAACTGTTTTATAAAATAAACAAAGATAATTAAAGACAAACAAAGGGAATAACCTGATGTGTATGTGGTGGGAGGGGGGGAGGGGGGAGGTGTGGGGGGGACTGGAGAGGAGAATGGTCACACACGGACGAAACATATGGGAAAAAAATCCCATGAAAGATTGAAATTAATAAACAAAATAAACCAGGTAATCTGCAAATAGGACAAACAATCCCCCCTTGCACAGTACCACAATAAAAATAAAAGGGTGGGGGGGTGGGGGGGGGAGACTGTAACAGGACATGTTATTAAACACCACAACACAACTCAAACAAGTAGCCAACCCTGCCATTAGATAGTCAGCAAGAGCCATCACTCTCACCAGCGGGGCTTCTCCCACACATTGATCCACAAACTGTTATGAAGTCTCCTGCATAATTACTGGCCGTCGTCTGAGTGCGGTCATTACTGGTCGTCAGGGACGGAGACGAATCATCCAGCCTCGACTACCACCCCACGCCACCCACCGACTACCACCCCACGCCACCCACCGACTACCTCCCCACGCCACCCACCGACTACCTCCCCACCCCACCCACCGACTACCTCCCCACGCCACCCACCGACTACCTCCCCACGCCACCCACCGACTACCTCCCCACGCCACCCACCGACTACCTCCCCACGCCACCCACCGACTACCTCCCCACGCAACCCACCGACTACCTCCCCACGCCACCCACCGACTACCTCCCCACGCCACCCACCGACTACCTCCCCACGCCACCCACCGACTACCTCCCCACGCCACCCACCGACTACCTCCCCACGCAACCCACCGACTACCTCCCCACGCCGGCCTCGACTACCTCCCCACGCCACCCACCGACTACCTCCCCACGCCACCCACCGACTACCTCCCCACGCCACCCACCGACTACCTCCCCACGCAACCCACCGACTACCTCCCCACGCCGGCCTCGACTACCTCCCCACGTCACCCACCGACTACCTCCCCACGCCACCCACCGACTACCTCCCAACGCCACCCACCGACTACCTCCCCACGCCACCCACCGACTACCTCCCCACGCCACCCACCGACTACCTCCCCACGCCATCCACCGACTACCTCCCCACGCCACCCACCGACTACCTCCCCACGCCGGCCTCGACTACCTCCCCACGCCAGCCACCGACTACCTCCCCACGCCACCCACCGACTACCTCCCCACGCCACCCACCGACTACCTCCCCACGCCGGCCTCGACTACCTCCCCACGCCACCCACCGGCTACCTCCCCACGCCACCCACCGACTACCTCCCCACGCCACCCACCGACTACCTCCCCACGCCACCCACCGACTACCTCCCCACGCCACCCACCGACTACCTCCCCACGCCACCCACCGACTACCTCCCCACGCCACCCACCGACTACCTCCCCACGCCACCCACCGACTACCTCCCCACGGCACCCACCGACTACCTCCCCACGCCACCCACCGACTACCTCCCCACGCCACCCACCGACTACCTCCCCACGCCACCCACCGACTACCTCCCCACGCCACCCACCGACTACCTCCCCACGCCACCCACCGACTACCTCCCCACGCCACCCACCGACTACCTCCCCACGCCACCCACCGACTACCTCCCCACGCCACCCACCGACTACCTCCCCACGCCACCCACCGACTACCTCCCCACGCCACCCACCGACTACCTCCCCACGCCACTCACCGACTACCTCCCCACGCCACCCACCAACTACCTCCCCACGCCACCCACCGACTACCTCCCCACGCCACCCACCGACTACCTCCCCACGCAACCCACCGACTACCACCCCACGCCACCCACCGACTACCTCCCCACGCCACCCACCGACTACCTCCCCACGCCACCCACCGACTACCTCCCCACGCCACCCACCGACTATCTCCCCACGCCACTCACCGACTACCTCCCCACGCCACCCACCGACTACCTCCCCACGCCACCCACCGACTACCTCCCCACGCCGGCCTCGACTACCTCCCCACGCCACCCACCGACTACCTCCCCACGCCACCCACCGACTACCTCCCCACGCCACCCACCGACTACCTCCCCACGCCACCCACCGACTACCTCCCCACGCCACCCACCGACTACCTCCCCACGCCACCCACCGACTACCTCCCCACGCAACCCACCGACTACCTCCCCACGCCACCCACCGACTACCTCCCCACGCAACCCACCGACTACCTCCCCACGCCACCCACCGACTACCTCCCCACGCCACCCACCGACTACCACCCCACGCCACCCACCGACTACCTCCCCACGCCACCCACCGACTACCACCCCACGCCACCCACCGACTACCTCCCCACGCAACCCACCGACTACCTCCCCACGCCACCCACCGACTACCTCCCCACGCCACCCACCGACTACCTCCCCACGCCACCCACCGACTACCTCCCCACGCAACCCACCGACTACCTCCCCACGCCACCCACCGACTACCTCCCCACGCAACCCACCGACTACCTCCCCACGCAACCCACCGACTACCTCCCCACGCCACCCACCGACTACCTCCCCACGCCACCCACCGACTACCTCCCCACGCAACCCACCGACTACCTCCCCACGCCACCCACCGACTACCTCCCCACGCCACCCACCGACTACCTCCCCACGCTACCCACCGACTACCTCCCCACGCCACCCACCGACTACCTCCCCACGCCACCCACCGACTACCTCTCCACGCCAGGCACTGGGCTCCGCAAACAATTTGCACTCTTTAACCACAGTTAGAATTTACCAGACATAATTAACCCCCACTATACTATAGAGGGTAACAGAGATTACTATGGGATGGAAAAGACGAGGAGTGGGAGTGGAAGAGATGGGGAGTGTGAACGGAAGAGATGGGGAGTGTGAGTGGAAGAGATGGGGAGTGTGAGTGGAAGAGATGGGGAGTGTGGGTGGAAGAGATGGGGAGTGTGAGTGGAAGAGATGGGGAGTGTGAGTGGAAGAGATGGGGAGTGTGAGTGGAAGAGATGGGGAGTGTGAGTGGAAGAGATGGGGAGTGTGAGTGGAAGAGATGGGGAGTGTGAGTGGAAGAGATGGGGAGTGTGAGTGGAAGAGATGGGGAGTGTGGGTGGAAGAGATGGGGAGTGTGAGTGGAAGAGATGGGGAGTGTGAGTGGAAGAGATGGGGAGTGTGAGTGGAAGAGATGGGGAGTGTGAGTGGAAGAGATGGGGAGTGTGAGTGGAAGAGATGGGGAGTGTGAGTGGAAGAGATGGGGAGTGTGAGTGGAAGAGATGGGGAGTGTGGATGGAAGAGATGGGGAGTGTGAGTGGAAGAGATGGGGAGTGTGAGTGGAAGAGATGGGGAGTGTGAGTGGAAGAGATGGGGAGTGTGAGTGGAAGAGATGGGGAGCGTGGGTGGAAGAGTAGGGTGGGAGCAGATGGAATAGCAAGGTTGGGAGTCCAAAACAAGTCATATTAGAGTAGATAGTACATTGGCAGTATCAACATTTCAGTGAAGCACATCAGAGCTCAGTATGTGAGGTTGACAGCATGACAGAGGAGGCGAGGTAGACAGTGTAGTGAAGGAGTGACATCCGTGATAATATTAGTAATGGCTGGGTATAAACGTGAGTGAACGCTTGCTAATGACCCTCACCTGCAGCACTGTCCTCACCCCCACTACTACGCTCCCACCTTTTATCTTACTGTTCCTCCCCACCTCCACCCCACACTAACTTACACAGTACCAACGCCGACTCTCTTTCTCTCTCTGGTGTTTCCATATGCTATTGGTGCGCTAGTGCACATATGTTCCAGGGTTGCTCTAGTGTGCATGTGTTCAAAAGATGGTCAACTCACTAAAGCGAACTTGGAACATATTTACACTTGAACAACATTGGAAGAAAGAAGAACCAGAGGAGACCTGTTCACAAGACACACAAAAAGCAAGTTAGGAATGAAGATGATATAATTACAAATTGGTAGCAAATATGAGTGACAGAAAGAAGTGCTTCTTCAGAATATGACCAGCGAACAATAATAATGGGAGAGATGTTGAGAAAACATTTGGAACTAACTCCATCTACAGTTTCAAACATGTGTAGAGAACAAATGGGTCGGATATCGGTGCACCAGACAACCGACTGCAGCAAAGTGAGGCCCAAGAGCTAGAGCTCAGTCTTTACAAACAGAAACAGGTAAGTTTAAATGGGTACGAACAGACATATAGGCAAACACGCATACGAGAGGCAATAGAGGCGTGAGGGATCAATACACCCCGAACACACCTTCAGGTCATCATCTGGATCATTACATCATATAATTTACAGACATGTATAGTCCTCGGTGAATTTCATTATATGTTCATAGTCACGAATCAAATCCAATTAAAGGAATAATTTTCGCATATTGATTCAACATTGTTAATCTAGATTTGTGATCAGATGTGTGGAGTTTAAACTCTTGAACCTGAAGCCACCAACAACAGCACCGTGGCTCTGAATCAATACACTATGGACGTACTTCTTCATGACTCCCGTTATATTGACGTGTATATAAGCGGCTTAAGAGTGTATTGACCTCTCCACAACGTGAAGTTTGGCAGCTCTCACAACCGGCTTGGGTCAACACTGGCACCCCTCCGATAATTCTCACAGACCTCCTATCTTATAAGAATGTACACAGGCGAGTGCACACTCACTCACTCACAGTACCACATATGATGTTACTATACAAACTCAAGAGGCACTCAGCGGAAAGCACTAATGGGCATGGAGTTACCTAAAGGACAGGAGTCAGAGAATGACAGTGAAAAGGCGAGAAGTCGGGCTGGCATATAGTATCAAGCAGGGCACCAAAAGGATGTCATGTCTACACACAATGCGAAACTAACAATAAGGGTTGAGGATTGTAGGATTCTCCAAGATGACTTTAACAAGTTGTAGAGCTGGTCCAAGAAATGGATGCTAGAGTTCAACACCAGCAAATGTAAGGTGATGGAAATGGGCTCAGGAGTCAAGAGAACAATACACGATGAAAGGAAACTACCTACCTATAAATACTAGAGAAAAATACCTGAAAGCGGACATAACATCAAATCTAACGCCAGAGACTCAAATAAATAGAATAACTTCAGCTGCATGCTCTACGCTAGCAAAAGTCAGAACATTTTTCAGAAATTTAAATAAGAAGGCTTTTAGATCCCTGTGTACGGCCTATGTGAGTATGCCGCCCCATCGTAGAGCTCCCATTTAAAAACACATAAGGAAGCCCGAAAGGTGCAGAAGTTTGCAACAAGACTCATCCCAGAGATGCGAGAGATGAGGCATGAAGAGAGACTGAAGGAACTAAACCTGACAATGCTAGAAAGGAGGGAGAGGACATAATACCGACATATAAAATATTTGGAGGAATTCACGGGGTGGAAAAAGAGGAAATGTTTACCATGAATACCAATAGAAATAGGGGGCACTGATGAAGCTTGAGACTCAGATGTGTCATAGAGAGGTTATAAACTTTTCTTTTGACATAAGTGTAGTGAGTAAATGGAATGACTTAAAGGAGCAGTTTAAAAGAGGCAAACTCATTTCACAGCTTTAAAAGCAGGCATGATAGATAAATTGGTCAGGAGTCATTGCATTAAACAACCAGCGGCTAGAAAATCGGGGTCCAATAGCTAGAGCTCGATCTTTCAGGCACAAATAGGTAAGTACACATACACATATGCCCTCGCAGCAGAGCGGACAGCGTTCTGGGGTCGTATACCTAAAGGCCGGGGTTCGATTTCTGGTCGCGGTAGAAACAAATAAGTTGAGCTTTTTTAGCATGATGCCTCTGTTCACCTAGTAGTAAATAAGTACCTGGGAGATAGACTGCTGCTAATGGCTGCATCCTGAGTGTGTGTGTGTGTGTGTGTGTGTGTGTGTGTGTGTGTGTGTGTGTGTGTGTGTGTGTGTGTGTGTGTGTGTGTGTGTGTGTGTGTGTGTGTATGTGTGTGTATGTGTGTGTGTGTATGTGTGTGTGTATGTGTGTGTGTGTGTGTGTGTGTGTGTGTGTGTGTGTGTGTGTGTGTGTGTGTGTGTGTGTGTGTGTGTGTGTGTGTGTGTGAGTGTGTGTGTGTGTGTGTGTGTGTGTGTGTGTGTGTGTGTGTGTGTGTGTGTGTGTGTGTGTGTGTGTGTGTGTGTGTGTGTGTGTGTGTGTGTGTGTGTGTGTGAGTTTGTGTGTTTGTGTGTGTGTGTGTGTGTGTGTGTGTACTCACCTAGTTGTGTTTGCGGGGGTTGAGCTCTGGCTCTTTGGTCCCGCCTCTCAACTGTCAATCAACTGGTGTACAGATTCCTGAGCCTATTGGGCTCTGTCATATCTACATTTGAAACTGTGTATGGAGTCAGCCTCCACCACATCACTTCCTAGTGCATTCCATTTACTAACTACTCTGACACTGAAAAAGTTCTTTCTAATGTCTCTGTGGCTCATTTGGATACTCAGCTTCCACCTGTGTCCCCTTGTTCGCGTCCTGCCAGTGTTGAATAGTTCATCCTTGTTTACTCGGTCGATTCCCCTGAGGATTTTGTAGGTTGTGATCATATCCACCTTTACTCTTCTGTCTTCCAGTGTCGTAAGGTGCATTTCCCGCAGCCTTTCCTCATAACTCATGCCTCTTAGTTCTGGGACTAGTCTAGTAGCATACCTTTGGACTTTTTCCAGCTTCGTCTTGTGCTTGACAAGGTACGGGCTCCATGCTGGGGCCGCATACTCCAGGATTGGTCTTACATATGTGGTGTACAAGATTCTGAATGATTCCTTACACAGGTTCCTGAACGCTGTTCTGATGTTAGCCAGCCTCGCATATGCCGCAGACGTTATTCTCTTTATGTGGGCTTCAGGAGACAGGTTTGGTGTGATATCAACTCCTAGATCTTTCTCTCTGTCTGTTTCATTAAGTACTTCATCTCCTATTCTGTATCCTGTGTCTGGCCTCCTGTTTCCACTGCCTAGTTTCATTACTTTGCATTTACTCGGGTTGAACTTCAACAGCCATTTGTTGGACCATTCACTCAGTCTGTCTAGGTCATCTTGTAGCCTCCTACTATCATCCTCTGTTTCAATCCTCCTCATAATTTTTGCATTTTTTGCATTTTTATTTTTGCAATTTTTGCAAATGCATTTTTGCATTTGTGTACTCACCTATTTGTGCTTGCGGAGGTTGAGCTTTGGCTCTTTGGTCCCGCCTCTCAACTGTCAATCAACTGGTGTACAGATTCCTGAGCCTACTGGGCTCTATCAAATCTACATTTAAAACTGTGTATGGAGTCAGCCTCCACAACATCACTGCCTAATGCATTCCATCCGTTAACTACTCTGACACTGAAAAAGTTCCTTCTAACGTCTCTGTGGCTCATGTGGGTACTCGGTTTCCACCTGTGTCCCCTTGTTCGCGTCCCACCAGTGTTGAATAGTTTATCCTTGTTTACCCGGTCGATTCCTCTGAGGATTTTGTAGGTTGTGATCATGTCTCCCCTTACTCTTCTGTCTTCCAGTGTCGTATGTGTGTGTGTGCATGCGTGTGTGTGTGTGTGTGTGTGTGTGTGTGTGCATGTGTGTGTGTGTGTGTGTGTGTGTGTGTGTGTGTGTGTGTGTGTGTGTGTGTGTGTGTGTGTGTGTGTGTGTGTGTGTGTGTGAACAAAAAAAAAAAAAAAAACGTTGATTGATTAACAGTTAAGAGGCGGGCCGAAAGAGCAGAGCTTTACCCCCGCAAGCACAACTAGGTGAATACACACACACACACACACACACACACACACACACACACACACACACACACACACACACACACACACACACACACACACATACACACACACACACACCTATCTGCATTCACGCTTTTGCATGGCAGCCCCAACCCGTCCTCGACTCAAGTCCATTCCATACAGCGGTCGACCCCACAGACGCATTCATAAATCTTTACATGCTGTTCATTCAAAACAGGAATTTTCTCAAATATAAATCAATATTATAATAGCATATTTTGCATATACAGGCATAAGTTAGGTTAAGTTAGGTGCTTAGGTTCTGTTGGCTGTTATTTGTATTTGTAGTACGCGGGTGAAGCATTTACAGCGTTGTGGTTCGAACAAAAGTCGTCAGTGAAGCACTTGTTCCGGATGTGTTCGAACGTCATCAGTTGTGAGTCGTGTGTAAACCGTTTTTCATTCATAAACAGCTGGGGTTTGGCGGGTGCATGGAATCACTTTTGGATCTTTGTTTGGAGGACGAACTGGGCGGCCCAAAGGGATTATGCCAACCATCCTCAGAGGTGCTCAAGAAGTTGACATGAAATACAGGATACAAATAAACGGTTTATCACCGCTAACTTATTCTTATAATAACAATTCAATTTATTCTGTCTGTAACATCAAGAAAAAGCTGGAAATATTATAACCGACATATTAAAAACGGGAACAAATGAAAACTAAATTGTGGTTAACTGAATTTATTTGAAAACTTTTCTTAACCGTAAATTTTCTCCTCCCACACCTTTACTAATGTCTAAAAATATGCAATACATTAGACTACCATTTTGTGGTCATTAAAGCTACGTCATTAGAAAGCAATTATAAAATTGTTAGTTTAATTACCCAAAATTTTAATATATCCCTGGGAATTTTTATTCCAATTAGCATACAGTTCTGTAATGAAGATTCCATTAGTATGCAGAACGTCCTCCGTCTCTATCTTGTCTGATGTCTGCCATTCTATTGTACAACTGTAATAGGTTTGTCATGCACGACTTTCCTTCTGGGAACCCTCCCTGGTACTGTGTTGTTTTGTTAACTTTCTCTAAGAGTTCTATTGTTCTCCTGTTATCCCCTGTAACATTTTGCATGACATACTTGAAGCAACAATAATCTGAAGTTGAAGTTTCTAAATGTTCTCTCTCATATTTTTATGCTGGAGGATACAGAATTACAGCTGCGCCTTCTCGTAGACTTAAAAGCTCTTCCAACCCACGTCTCATCTTAAGCCTTAACTTACTTGTTTTCATTGGAACATTGATTGATAAAGATTAAGCCACCTCAGAGGAGGCACGGGCATGAATAGCCCGTAAGTGGAGCCTGTTTGAAGCCATTACCAGTACCAGTAGCTGGTACTGTAGATCTGTGGATGAATAGGGTCTGGGAAGTGGGACCGTCGGAAGTATAGTCTCGAGAGGAAGCTTCGTCGCAAAGAGTAGAGCCAGAGCTCAACCCACCAAGGGCGAGGATATTTGGAGAGATAGCAGAATCAATCACAAAGCACTAGGGGGGAAGGGTCTCAAGAGGGCCGAGCAGCAGCCATAAGTCCTTGTTTGATATTTAATTACAGTATCACTATCTCAGGGGGCCCTCAGCGCTCTATTGTTTTCTGTTCTTCGGTTTCTTGTTTTCGCTTCGTGTGTGTACCTGGGTGTCCACAGGCGACAGTGTAGGATGTCGTGGGAGATCCTTCAAGATATTCCCCGGTAAGTTTTTTTTTTTATTTTTATTTTTACATGCAAGCATGCAAGATAAAGACAATAAATACAATAAAATATCAGAGAAAACAAAAACAAAATACAGAAGCTACCGGCCAGAAGGACCGACAGCACAGGACAATAATTAGCAAAAATGGAGGAACAGCAAACATCAAGACAAATTATAGAACAAAAACAATAACAAACAAGCACATAATGTAAGCAAATAAACAAAACAAACAAACACCGGCCAGAAGGACCGACAACAAAACACATCAAAATTTAGAAAATGAAACATAACACAAGACAATGCACACACAAACAAATCATAAATATAAACAAAGGGAAAATTAAAAAGAAAACACAATTCAACATGGTAATACAAGGTAATACATGAAGAGAATACACACTCTGCAAAACACCAGCCAATCAGCGGACATACTTGCCCGGGAACAAAGCCCGGGGGAAACGCACATTGAACGCCTCCCAACGTAACCACCCCCATGGGTCTCGTACACCCACCGGGGACGCCATGTCATCCGGAACCCTAGCTACAAACACTAGCAAGCAGGGGACCCAAATGGTATCACTCCTGACGCGATTAACTGCCACAATCCCCCACATCAAGGGAACACCCCCACCATGAAATTTCCCCGGCTCGTCATTCAGCAGTAACTCAGCAATCTCCGACCAGTGACTCGGTGGCATCACCGACGCCGGCAACACGTCCCCCAGGTCCCCAACACACACCCTCACAAGAGGGGGCTGGACATAGGACACCACCACCGGGGCACCAGAGGCCACGGGCACACCACCAGACAACTGCAAGGAACCAGGGCGGCGCGCATCCTTCCGTAATGTCACAACCAAGCCACGCCCAGCATCAGCAACCACACCATCCCTGGGAGCGGGAGCCACCACCTCCCACTGCGGAGAGTCCCCAGGCAGAGAAGGAACGGAAGGCACCCCCGAGACCTGGGCACCAGCATCAGCAGGCACATGAACCTCTGCCACCACCAACCGTGGAGACAGCGACACATCCGGTTCCACACCGTCAACTCCCAAGGACCCACAGTCACCGAATTCCCCAACATCGGCCCAGGCAGACGACGAACGCCTGGAACGCTTGGGCTCCGGCCAGAGATCGTCAGAGCCGGAAGCGGACCCAAAAACACGGGTCCCACCAGCTGGACGAACCGACGCCCGGCGCAGAACGGCAGCAGCCTCCACCACAGGGGGAACTGGCCCACACACAGCAGGAGGCTCCGCAGCCACCCCAGCACCCAGCACATCCGGGACCCGAGGCGAGAACACAGGGCCAGGCGCAGCAGCCGAAGACGAGGGAGAAGATGGCGGCGCGTCACAATGATCACTAGGAAGGCCTTCAGGAGCAGCGGAGACAGTGACAGGAGCACGCAGACCATCCGACGGCACTGCAAGACACGGAGGACGGCACTGCAAGACACGGAGGAGAGTCTGTAACAACCGGAGGAACGTCCGGCGACGTAGGGGGAGCTGCATCCGCTAACTGAACGCTCACCTCTTCATCCCCGGAGACCTCCTCCAGAGGGAGCGGTGGGAAATCTTCCCGGAACAAGTTGACTGGAACAACCGGATCCGCAGTGCATCCGGCAGCCTGATGCCCCAACATGTCACACCGGAAACAAGTACGGGGTTGCCGGGCATAATACACCCGCACGTAGTACCCTAAAAGTCGGACAGAGGATGGAATGTCCGACCTCAGGCGCATCCCGAGGGTACGAATGTTCGTCTTCAACCACGTATATTTTCCAGAAGACAGCTTGTGCATCCTCACACTGACGACGGAGCCAAATCTCTGGAAGAAACGCCGGAGAAGGGACTCAGGGAATTCCATGGGGGCCCCATGGACGCTCACATACGTCACGGAACCACTCCGATCAGATATGGCCACAGAACCAGTGCCATCCAACAACTTCAAGGTACGGCCCTCGTACCGCCGGAGAAATCCACGGTACGCCTCCTCACCCACAAACTTGATGATCACCCGGCGAGCAGTCACCAGCTCAACCCCGTAGACCTCCTCGACCGGGACATGTAGCACGTCACACATGACCTGCTCAATGAGAGGATACCCTGCACGGCAGGTAAACTCCAAACCCACGGAGTTTACCCTCTCAACAGCGGAAAGATGGCCGCTCATCGTAAAAGCGCCACGTCAACACCCACCCCCGGTAAGTCGATCATGATCGTCTGGCCATTTCTGAAAGCGGTGTGTCGACCTGTGGTTGTGTCCAAAATGTCAGGTGCCTCATGACCCTCAAGCGTTTATGACGTACGTATCTGATGAGACGTCGGGTACGTCTCGTACCCGACGAGACGTTCCTATTAGATTCTTAAGGACACGCGCACACACACATCCCCAGGAAGGAGCCCGTAGTAGCTGTCTAACTCCCAGGTACTGCTAGGTACAACCCGTTCTCGCAAATTTAATAAGTCAATATTGACTTATTAGTTGCGTGCATAGGTGACATACTAAACATAATAGTTTCCCTTGAAAAGCTTCATAGAAAACACCGACCTCACCTAACCTACTTAGTATGTTAAAATAAGCATCTTATAGCTTCGTAATTACAATTGTTACTTAACCTATTATTGGTATAGGTTAGGTAATAATTGTAATTACGAAGCAATAAGATGCTTATCTTAACATACTTAGTAGGTTAGGTAAGGTCGGTGTTTTCTATGAAGCTTTTCAAGGGAAACTATTATGTTAAGTATGTCACCTATGCACATATTTAATAAGTCAATATTGACTTATTAAATTTGCGAGAACGGGTTGCTAGGTAACAGGGGCATCAGGGTGAAAGAGACTTTGCTCCTTTGTTTCTGCCTGGTCTGGGAATCGAACCCAGGCCACAGAATTACGAATCCTGCGAGCTATCTACACAGCCACCGGCGCCCTATATGTGTGTGTGTGTGTGTGTGTGTGTGTGTGTGTATGCGTGTCTGTCTGTGTGTGGGCGCGCGTGCGTGCGGGCAGGCATGGGTGCATGTGCGTGCGCACGTATGCAAAGAGTTAACAGGAATGCAATAACAGTTCAAGTTACTATTACTTCGCTAGTCCGGAATTTATTGATGATGAAATAAATTCAATTTATGGGATTACCTCTAAGCTCCAAATTCTTTAAACTGTTCACCGATAAAGCGAAGAAACTGAGATAACTAAACATTTGGGTATACTGGTACAAGGGAGGCACAGTCATGTCTATGCCAGTGTTACATAATACAACCTTCCAAAAGTCCTCTTTGTCAAGAATACTTAACATAAATGTTGCCTTCAATAACACTTGGCAACACAAATTTTCTCCTGAGTCATAAGTACTCACCTAGTTGCGCTTGATGGGGTTGAGCTTCAGCTCTTTGGTCCTTTCTCTCAACCGTCAATAAACTGGTGTTCAGGTTCCTGAGCCTATTGGGCTCTATCACATCTACATTTGAACCTGTGTATGGAGTCAGCCTCCACCACATCATTGCCTAATGCATTCAACTTGTTAACTTCCCTGACACTGAAAAAAAATCTTTCTAATGTCTTTGTCTCATTTTAGTACTAAGTTTCCACCGGTGTCCCCTTGTTCGTGCTCCACCCATGCTAAATTGTTTGTCTTTATCCACCTTATCCTCTGAGAATTTTGTAGGTGGTGATCATGGCCACCCTAACTCTTCTGGCCTCCAGGGACGTGAGGTTTAGTTCCTGTAGTGTTTCCTCGTAATTCACACCTCTTAGCTCTGGGATTAGTCTGGTGGCATACCTCTGAATCTTCTCAAACTCTGTCCTCTGATTGACTAGATACAAACTCCAAGCAGGAGCTGCATACTCCAGGATTGGTCTGACATATGTGGTATACAAGGTTCTGAATGATTCTTTACACAAGTTTCAAAAGCCAGTTCTTTTGTTGGCCAATGTAGCATACGCCGGTGATGGTATCGTTTTGATGTGGGCTTCTGGAGACAGGTTGGGTCTGTCCAACCCCAGATCTTTCTTTCTACTTAAGACTCTTGAAGGACTTCACCTTCCAGATGGTACCTTGAGCTCGGCCTCCTGCTCCCTTCACCTAATTTTATTACTTTACATTTACTTGAGTTAACTTTAGTAAGTAGATATTTTCTGGACCATTCCTCCAGTTTGTCCAGATAATCTTGTAGCCTCTTTGTATCTTCCTCTGTCTTTATCCGTTTCATAATCTTAGCATCATCAGCAAACATTAAGTATAATGAGTCTATATCCTCTGAAAGATAATTTACATATATAAGAAAGAAGATGGCTCCAAGTATAGAGCCCTGTGGAACTCCTCTGGTGACATCTTGCCACTCTGAGGTCTCGCCCCTCACAGTAAATCGCTGTTTTCTGTTGCTTAGATACTCCCTTCTCCACTGGAGCACCTTACTTGTTATTTCTGCTTGTCTTTCCAATTTCTGTACCAACTTCTTATGCGGTACTGTATCAAAGGCTTTCTGACAGTCTAAGAAAATGCAGTCTACCTACCCTTCTCTTTCTTGTTATTTTCTAACTGTTCATGCTTCCAAAATATATAAATTGTCACTGCTCTAGTCGGCAACCTTCACATAACTTCAAGACATCTTCCCTAAGCTCTCGGAGGCAAAGGTCAAAGTAAAGTTTGAGGGGAATTGTTAATAGCCATTTTCTATACTTAGGTCGCATTAGCAAATAGAATCTAACACATTACCCAGAGATAACAATATATAAGTGTTACATAGTGTAATTCATCTACTGTCTAAAGTTGACTAAATACAAACGCGCCAGATCTTGATCAACTCATCCTCTCACCAAATACGTCACATTTTTAACGGAATCCACCAATCCGTTATAAACGCGACGTATTAGAAAATTTGTAAAAAAAACATTATAATAGTGACGATTTTTATGCAAAGACTTCGATAAGGTTTGGTGGATTTCTGGTTATTCAAAACAGTTTTGAATAACATTTTTTTACGGAATTTCAAATAGACACACAAGAAGGATTTGGATGTTTGAGATAACAAAAACATGCTCGTGAAACTGAACGATAGTTACTGATGAGGCGTCTCTCCACGTGAATGACTTGAATCATGATATAAAGTGGCCTAAGATAAAATAAAAGTTGTGTTCCGGATGGCAGAGTGATGGTTTCGCTTTATGCAGGTCAGCGTTCAATCCCCGACTGTCGAAGTAGTTGGACACCATTCCATCCCTCCGTCCTATCCCTCATCCCTTCCAAGCGCTATATATACCAACCCAACTTATCTTCCTCTGAAATAGTGCAGTGATCTCACGTCCCTTATGTCACCCTGTAATTTGTCCCATGTAACAACAACCATGTTCCCAAACCAGTGAATAACAATAACAATAATATGTTTGGACTAATGTTGACATTCACATTAAACATAGTTTGTTACATAAGATGTTGCGGTTGGTAAAGCTTGTGAACTCTCTTCTGCCTCTGATGGGTACAAGGGGTCGACCATAAATACCTTCCATTACGACTTCTCCTTCTCAATATATTCCTGAAGATATAGGAAGCTAGCGTTAGCTCTCACAGTTCAGCTGTTAATATCAACACTGTCAACATCACTTAAGAGGCGAGCATGACATAGTGCAGAGTGCTGTTATGATGGACTACAGTCTCGTAACACACCACGTCCTTAGTTGCTCCTGGTTGCCTGAAGACGAATGGAGCACTGGAATGTTGCCTAACTGGTTACACCCTATCCCAAGATTCCTAACTCGAACCTCTAGTTTGCGAGACTAGTGCACTAACGAATATACATAAAGAGTTTAATTCTTGGCGGATATATAAACTAGTTAGCCAGACGACGGTACAGGAGAACCTTGTGTTGTTCTATCCAAATCTCATCTATTTAGCAGAAAATCTTGATAAACACAATTGTATTCTAAGTTATGCTCTTCCGTCGTACATAATTAATATTTTACCTATCAAAGCTGCTTCCTCAAACATGCATAATAATACAACTGTTATTTTATTTAATAAATTTGTCTTTATTACGGACGCTATTGAACTCTCAAAAGCATCATGCTAGATGATGCAATACATTCAAATTACACAGCGTTGTAGTACGAGTTACAATGTATCGTACGTGAAATAAATCAGGTATATTCTCCTACAAGATTCTGTATTGTATTTTGGCTTTGATAACTCAAATTTACTTGAAAAATTGACTGTATTGTTCCTAAGCCAAATGAAAATATGATAATGATTCTAATCCCTCCCGACCTTGTGGCAAGCCTCTCACATATTAGCCAGTCAGCCAGTGAGGAATATAATGAAGGTAGTGCAGGATTAGACATTCCCTCAGCTTCCTACAACCCTATTACTTCATACGCACCTTCAACCACACATATATTATTACCATGGTAATCACACGGTTATACAATGGTTTACAGCGTGAAAATTATATAATTTATCCCCTCAATTTCCATTATATCTTGGCTTATTTTTTTATATATTTTGTTGGTGGCTCTGTTTAAAACTGTCGGGTCTGTTCATACCTGTATTTTGTACCCAAACCTCAAGCTGCCCCATAAGGTACACCCGCCCCCGCGCGCGCGCGCGCACGCACACACACACACACACACACACACACACACACACACACACACACACACACACACACACACACACACACACACAAAGCATGGTGGCTGAGTTAACAACTCTCTAGACTCGTGGACCTCGGGACCGGGGTTCGATCCCGACAGCCGGCGGAAAATAAATAGGTAGAGGTTCCTTCACCCTGATGCTCCTATTACCTAGCAGTAAATAGGTACCTGGGAGTTAGACAGCTGCTACGGGCTGCTTCCTGGGGGGGGGGGTTGAAAAACAACCAGTAGTTAGTAACAGTTGATTCATTGACAGTTGAGAGGCGGGCCGAAAGAGCAGAGCTCAACCCCCGCAAGCACAACTAGGTGAATACACACACACACTCACACACACACACACACACACACACACACACACACACACACACACACACACACACACACACACACACATAAACAGATAAACAGAGACTACAGGATGATCTGGACAAACTGGAGGAATGGTCTAGAAAACGACTGCTAAAGTTCAACTCAGGAAAGTGTAAAGTAACGAAATTATGCGAAGGGAGCAGAAGGCTGAAAACAAGGTACCATCTTGGAGGTGAAATCCTGCAAGAGTCAAATAGAGAGAAAGATCTGGGGGTTGATATCACACCGAACCTGTCCCCAGAGGCCCACATGAAAAGGATATCATCAGCGGCATATGCCTGGTTGGCCAACATAAGAACTGCCTTTAGAAACTTGTGTAAGTAATCGTTCAGGACCCTGTATACCACTTATGTCAGACCAATCCTTGAATATGCAGCTCCTGCCTGGTGCCCATATCTAGTTAAACACAAGACAAAGTTAGAGAAGATTCATCGGTATGCCACTAGACTTATCCCGGAACTGAGAGGTGTGACCTACGAGGAAAGGCTGGAGGAGCTGAACCTCACAACCCTGGAAAACAGAAGAGTAGGGGGAGACATGATAACCACCTACAAAATTCTTAGGGGAATTGACAGGGTGGACAAAGACAAACTCTTCAGCACGGGTGGGACACGAACAAGGGGACACAGGTGGAAACTTAGTACCCAAATGAGCCACAGAGACATTAGAAAGAATTTTTTCAGTGTCAGAGTAGTTAGTAAATGGAATGCACTAGGAAGTGATGTGGTGGAGGCTGACTCCATACACAGTTTCAAATGTAGATATGATAGAGCCCAGTAGGCTCGGGAATCTGTACACCAGTTGATTGACAGTTGAGAGGCGGGACCAAAGAGACAAAGATTAACCCCCGCAAGCACAACTAGGTGAGTACACACACACACACACACATTTAATAACTATCATTATAAGAAGCTGGTTGTATTGTTTTTCGGTCTCCATTGAAATGCTATTACTATATTCTTCTAGCATTATGGTTTACACTTGATTATTTACACCCACACACCCACACACACACACACACACACACACACACACACGCTAACTGTCCCAACCCTTACCCTGATCCCATCACTTTGTTCCCCCTCACTCTGCCCCCTCCACCTCGCCCTGTTCCCCTCACTCTGCCGCTCCACCTCGCCCTGTTCCCTCCACCTCGCCCTGTTCCCCTCACTCTGCCTCCCCCTCCACATCACCACTTGTCACCCACTGATCATCAGTCTCCACACATGCTGGACTCCAACCTCGAACACAGACATTTCCATTTATATATACATTCTAGGGGGTACCCGACTGCGCTCGGGACTCGCTCCTCCCACTTTCTCACACCCCACTCTCTCCCAATCTCCTGTCTCTAATCTCTCCTCTCTCCTTCCTTATTCCCCCCCCCTCTCTTCCCATTTTCCCTCTCTTCACCTTCTCCCCCTCTCACTTTTCTTGCCCCTCTATCCTAATCTCCCCCTCGCTCCTTCCTACTATTTCACCCCAACCCTTTCTGTTCCCCCCCCTCCTGTTTTCATATATCTCTTCTTTCCTACTCTCCATATCTCTGTCTCTGTATCTGTATGACCTCTCTGTTTCTTTCTCTTTCTGATAAAACTAAGTATACCACTGGTGTGTGGGTGGTGGTCCACCGGTGGGAGGAGCTTAGCATTGCGAAATATTGAACACTATATATATATATATATATATATATATATATATATATATATATATATATATATATATATATATATATATATATATATTCGAAATACATTAATTTTAAACTGGCACATTTGAGACTCTGAGGGAAATAGGAAGTCTCGGGAGTAGGAGAAGCAAAGCAGCACTTGGTAATCCTCCTCATCATGACTAACTCTCAAAGAGGAGCTCCAAGTCCAGGCATCTCACACACGCTCCTCCGCCACAAGCCGCGGAAAGCTGCCCAAGATGGGAACGTAATAGCTGCATTTTTTGTAGCCAGCTTAAGTGGATTAAAAAGTTCGGCTTTAAATTCCTCTCATGTAGTCGTGAGGCGTCTAAAATTCCCCGTTGGAAATTTCGCATTGCTTAAAGGTAAACAAGTCAAGATTATTTATTCTTTGTTTTCATTTTGGTTAGTGATTTGTTTTCTCGGTCTCCGTCGGTCAGTATGAATTAATGTAAAATTATCATTCATCACACGACTATTAATTTGGATCATTAGTGGGCTGAGGATCGAGGACAGAGGGATACATGGGTTACCAGCCCGTGTTACTCTCCTCACGGCGGTTTGGTTTAGCGACAACAATACAACGTGAGCTCGTTAAGACTTAGGGAGGAGTTTACAGGTTATGATATACGGTTAAAGTCACCATTAACGGTCTGGGTTTATAAGACTCATTAACTTTAATCATTACCTTTAATTAGCATACACTAATATAATGAATATTATATGATCTATAATATTTATTAATAATTATAATCGTAATCTAAAATTATCGCCAATAATTATTGTCTTACATTATCGACAGGTTAATCTGAGGTTATCATTAGTGGCGATGATAGTTTTCTTATATCATGAGACTATCGATAAACATAATTATTACAAGAAGTTCGTTCTGTTTCCCTAACAATATGTGCAAGTTGCTAAGTCCCTACAAGATCGCGTTCACAATATGTTGAAAGATTCTACCATGTGGTGTCCTCAATGTAAGTTCCCAACCCTCTACGACGTGGCGTTCTCAAGCTATGTAATTTTCCAAGCTTCTATGATGTGATATTGTCAATATAAGTTCCCAAGCCTCTACGAGGTGGCGTTCTCAAGGTACCATAGTTCCTAAGCCTCTACGAGGTGGCGTTCTCAAGGTACCATAGTTCCTAAGCCTCTACGAGGTGGCGTTCTCAAGGTACCATAGTTCCTAAGCCTCTACGAGGTGGCGTTCTCAAGGTGTCATCCGAAAAGAGAAGATGCAAAACAAGAAAAAAGAACGAGCAAATAATAAAAACAAATAAATCTTTGTGTGTGACACCCAGGTCATACATGTTTCGAATTTACAGGAAATGTATTGTAAAAACATGAGATACCTTATATATATATATATATATATATATATATATATATATATATATATATATATATATATATATATATATATATATATATATATATATACATTATATATATATAATGTTTATCATATAAACTAAACATTGAAAAAATTTAGCAGTATTCCTTACTTTCGTCCAAAAAAATAACACAATCTTAATCTATAAGAAAGAGTGTTTTCTTGTCTATTTGTCTGTCCAAGGCTGCAGGCCAAACGCTTGGGGCTAACCTCACCAAACTCTGCATGAGAGATGGTATGGGACGGTGTTCATAGGCTGGTCGGGGTCGGTCCTATTGGTTAAGTAGAGGGTAAGGCTGTATAGTGACCGCCTCACTGAATATAATAGATGAAAGGTGGCTATCCGAGTCCCTAGATTCCTTCGCTTGAACGTGATGAACATTTCCTATTTGCCAGTGCAGGCTGCTGAACATATGGCTCTGTATGACTAACCATCCTGCGAGATGGGGACTTTTATTATCACTGCTGCCTTATTCAATCTTGTGTTGATGATATCCTCATAATGCACCCAGAGTCTGTCAGTGCAAACTGTTTATCACATGCCTTTGTATAACTAACCATCCTGTGTGATGGGGATTTTTTTAGCATCACGTAGCTAGCTTTTTGACACACTGTACTCCTCTTCATATAGTCTAGGGTACCTGCATAAATGAAAGATGTACCTAATGTATTAATAAAAAAATAAAAACATCTACTTTGTATGGATACCATTTCACATAAATATAACCCATCATAATGACGCAGACATTGCGACCAAATCAGCGTGTAACAAAGATGAAGTTGAACTAGACCTAGGTATCCCCATCTCTGTTATCAAGATTATTTTGTCCCATACACTCAGGTTCGATTGGAAAGAAATTACTGACTCTGAAAGGACTGCTGTGACTCCGAAAGGAGTGAAAGCACCAGTATAAAAAGCTATGATTTGTTTACATCCAAAGTATATGTTTATGGGCAGCACAAAACGTCCACAAGACTGTGCGACACAGTGGTTGCCAGGATCAGATTGGGTTACCGTTACCTGTGGCAGGTGGCTACAGGTGACGGATCTCCCAATCCTGAGCACTCCAGATGCAAACTCTGTGAGCAGGAACTGGGGCATGATCTCCCACACTGCATCACTGAATGACTATAGTTATTTGACCATTCATAGCCCCCCTTGGGTTGTGGTATCTGGAGCTTTGCAATTACTATTAACTCTTGTGTTCTTGAGGATATTCTCATATTGCACCCAAAATTTGCCAGTGCAGACTACTGATCTTAACATACTCTATGTTCTCCTTCACGTAGTTCATGTTCTTCACCCAGACGGGGGGAAAAGGAGAGAAGAAGGTGGGGAAAGGAGGGAAAGGAGATCGAAGTGAGAGGAAAGGGAGGCAGGGTGGAGAAGTGGGAGAATGTGGAAGATGGGAGAGAAGAGGGGGATGGGAAGAGAGGATGAGGGGGAGAGGAAAGCAATAGAAGGAGGGGCGGGAAAGGGGAGATAAAACAGGAAATATGGAGTAGGGGAGATATAAACAACCCCGGCCACTACCAAGTACTTTCTAGTAAAAGAATTAAATAATTATCAAAACAGTCACTAAGGGTTAACAAAGACATAAATATACAATATCCTAACGTCAGTGACAGACACACTTAAGATCTGACAAATATACGTTACACCGTTCTTGGAATATAATAAACATGTAACAGGCACAAAATTAATTTTAACAAACAATTCCTGATCCTGCAGGTTCAAATGTTTCAAACAGATGATGTCCAACGGCAGGGAAAACGGGAGGAAGAGGAGGGGAGAGAGAGGGAGGGAGGAGGGAGGAGGAAGGAGAGGGGAGAGAGAGAGAGGGAGGAGAGAGGAAGCCATGCTACTTGATCTCTATACCAATTTTATTTTTTAGTTTCAATCAAAAGTTTTCACGTTTCATGTCAGTGGCAGGACGAATTTTTATAATAGTGAATGAAAAACCAAAGTGGACACAATCAATAAATCAACAAACACGGTATATCCCCCCACCAATACTCGGTATATCCCCACACAACACGGGGTATATCCCCACACTAACACGGTATATCCCCACACCAACACGGGGTATATCCCCACAACACGGGGTATATCCCCCACACTAACACGGTATATCCCCACACCAACACGGGGTATATCCCCACACAACACGGGGTATATCCCCACACTACCCGGGGTATATCCCCACACAACACGCGGTATATCCCCACACCAACACGGGGTATATCCCCACACCAACACGGGGTATATCCCCACACAACACTCGGTATATCCCCACACCAACACGGGGTATATCCCCACACAACACTCGGTATATCCCCACACAACACTCGGTATATCCCCACACCAACACGGGGTATATCCCCACACAACACTCGGTATATCCCCACACCAACACGGGGTATATCCCCACACAACACTCGGTATATCCCCACACCAACACGGGGTATATCCCCACACAACACTCGGTATATCCCCACACAACACTCGGTATATCCCCACACCAACACGGGGTATATCCCCACACAACACTCGGTATATCCCCACACCAACACGGGGTATATCCCCACACCAACACTCGGTATATCCCCACATAACACGGGGTATATCCCCACACCAGCAGGCGATATATCCCCACGTCAGCAGGCGATATATCCCCACACCAGCAGGCCATATAGCCTCCTACGCCTCTCGGACTGTTAGAGGAACTTACGCAAGAGATCGATCGAGAGGCGTCGCTAAGAAACCAGAATCCGTCAGAAAAATCGATACACCTGCATAATAGATCACCCACCTCAGGCTCCATTGATTATGTGTCCCAGGGTGCCCCTAGAGACGTTCACACCTGGTGTGTGTGTCCCCTGAGACGTTCACACCTGGTGTGTGTCCTGAGACGTTCACACCTGGTTTGTGTGTGTCCTGAGACGTTCACACCTGGTGTGTGTGTGTCCTGAGACGTTCACACCTGGTGTGTGTGTCCTGAGACGTTCACACCTGGTGTGTGTGTGTCCTGAGACGTTCACACCTGGAGTGTGTGTACCCTGAGACGTTCACACCTGGTTGTGCGTGTCCTGAGACGTTCACACCTGGTGTGTGTGTCCTGAGACGTTCACACCTGGTGTGTGTGTGTCCTGAGACGTTCACACCTGGTGTGTGTGTGTGTCCCCTGAGACGTTCACACCTGGTGTGTGTGTCCTGAGACGTTCACACCTGGTGTGTGTGTGTCCTGAGACGTTCACATCTGGTGTGTGTGTGTCCTGAGACGTTCACACCTGGTGTGTGTGTCCTGAGACGTTCACACCTGGTGTGTGTGTACCCTGAGACGTTCACACCTGGTGTGTGTGTGTCCTGAGACGTTCACACCTGGTGTGTGTGTGTCCCCTGAGACGTTCACACCTGGTGTGTGTGTCCTGAGACGTTCACACCTGGTGTGTGTGTCCTGAGACGTTCACACCTGGTGTGTGTGTGTCCTGAGACGTTCACACCTGGTGTGTGTGTCTTGAGGCGTTCACACCTGGTGTGTGTGTCTTGAGGCGTTCACACCTGGTGTGTGCGTGTCCTGAGACGTTCACACCTGGTGTGTGTGTGTGTCTTGTGTGTGTTCTAACTCAATACAAAATTGTAAATGTAAATATGATAAAAACGTAGGAAGTGAATCATTATATTTACCTAACAATGTCAGGAAGGCTAGACTGGGAGCCTAGCTCGTTCCTGTAAGCACATCTAGGTGAGCACATCTAAGCGAGTACACATTGAGTGTATCTAACTGTAAAATAAGATAGAGAGACACGCCAGTCATACAAACACAGGAGTGTAGAGACACCTACCAGTCTTGACCTCTCAAAACAACCGTCGCCAACTGTTCAAACACACTAGTAATCGGTCGGTCAAGTTATAGACTTAATGATATTGGCATACACTATTAAAAATGTATTCTTGTTCAGTTTGTGAGTATGTACTTCCCTAAATGTAGAGGTGCTTACAGAGTTGAGCATTAGCTCCCTAGCCCCGCCTTTCAAGCCTCTGTCAATACAATGGCTGTTATTGCTCATGTTTCATACATTTAAAAAAAATAAACAAATAAAATGTTTATTTAGGTAAGGTACATACATACAATAAATTTTTACAAAGATTGGTTGATTTGTACTTTAAATGTTGCATGTTAATTGAACTCGCCTCGTAAACCTTTTCTTGCAGTGCATTCTACAGTAGAGAAGTTTCCTGACGTCTCTCGGACTAATTTTAAACTAGCTACATAAAATAGTCTATTTCTACCGATTTCATTTAAAACAGCCTCCATGTCCACTGTCAAACCTACGTTCACTCTGTCAAGTTTCCATGACCATCCAGTCAAGTCTCCGTGTCCACTCTGCCAAGCCTTCGTGTCCACTCTGCCAAGCCTTCGTGTCCACTCTGCCAAGCCTTCGTGTCCACTCTGCCAAGCCTTCGTGTCCACTCTGTCAACTGCCCTCAATATTCAGTATGTTATCATATCTCCTCTATTTCGTCTCCCCAAGTGGTGAGATTAAATTCTCTCAGCTATCGACTGAAGTTGAGTTCTGTATCTCTGGCACGTTGTTCGTTGCATATTTCGAACTTTTAGTCCTTCTTTGTACTATATTAGGTGGGGAGTCCAGGCAGGTGCTGCATACAACAGGGTAGGAGGTTGCATGCCTGCTGCATAGTGTTCTGAATTTAAGGTTGCAATATTTGGGATGAGGACAAACTAACATTTTCTAGATTAGCGTATATTACAAGCGTCACTTCGTTTATGTGTTCTTTAGGTGTGAGGCTTTGGGTTTTACAGTACCAGACAGGGCACCCGGCTGTATCCGGGTCTCTCTCCCCTCCACGCTGTATCTCAATCTCCCCCCCTTTCTTCCCTTAATCACACTCTCCTTCCTTCCTCTCTAACTGCCCCCCCCCCCCTCTCCTCCCTTTCTCCCTATTTCTCCCCCTCTCCTTCCCACTCCACCAGAAAATATATTTATTACAAGTATAAAACTTTACAGAAAACGAATACCAAATGTCAGTTTTAATGAACAAAATAGGAGCCGACATTTCTTAAAGGGGGGAGGGCACTGGGGCCGACCCGACTGGCCTATGACACTCCCATACCCCCATTGTGTAATTTTGAAAAGTTGGAAGAGGGTAGTCCCAAGCGTCTGACCTCCAATAGAGAGGCATAAATTTTCTTTCATATAGATTTACTCCAAATCTGTCTTTTTGTCTGATTTCAGAAGCTAACTCCCTTCTGACATACGATGTTTCTATGCTCCTACCGTTATTACTTTACATTTGTCTGGCACCCATATTTCCGTCCGTCACTATAGCGCATCCAGATCTTCCTCTTACCTCACTCAATCATTCGCATAAGGTTTGCCTCGACTGAAACAGTAATAGGAATCCTCCTATATACAGCCAGGTCGTTGACATATCAGGACCAGAATGGGTTCCAGTGCTATGTTGTTTCATCAATGAATGGAACCCATTGTGTTCCAATGGAACACAATGGGTTCCAGTTCCATTGCGGTACCTCACTTCTGACCTTTCGCCATTCCGACTTCACGTCTCTCGCCGTGAACCTGATTCCTACCCGATAGTTATCCCCTAACATATCTTTTTAGTTCAGTCAGATTTTGAACTCGGTGGGTGTTTGTGCTCGAGTGCACGAGTACTGGATATGCTTGCGTTCACGTAGGAGAGAGCGTTGTTTCTCCGTGTTCACCACTCTCCTCCCCATCTTTCTTGAGCATTACACTATCTCAAGGTATCCTTCATTATCATATTCTAATAAGTCATTTACCTCATTCTTATAATGGAATATGAGCGTTCTTCCCTCACGAGGCAGCCCCAGCGTTCTTCCCTCACGAGGCAGCCCCAGCGTTCTTCCCCTCACGAGGCAGCCCCAGCGTTCTTCCCCTCACGAGGCAGCCCCAGCGTTCTTCCCCTCACGAGGCAGCCCCAGCGTTCTTCCCCTCACGAGGCAGCCCCAGCGTTCTTCCCTCACGAGGCAGCCCCAGCGTTCTTCCCTCACGAGGCAGCGCCAGCGTTCTTCCCTCACGAGGCAGCGCCAGCGTTCTTCCCCTCACGAGGCAGCCCCAGCGTTCTTCCCCTCACAAGGCAGCCCCAGCGTTCTTCCCTCACGAGGCAGCCCCAGCGTTCTTCCCTCACGAGGCAGCCCCAGCGTTCTTCCCCTCACGAGGCAGCCCCAGCGTTCTTCCCTCACGAGGCAGCCCCAGCGTTCTTCCCCTCACGAGGCAGCCCCAGCGTTCTTCCCCTCACGAGGCAGCGCCAGCGTTCTTCCCTCACGAGGCAGCCCCAGCGTTCTTCCCCTCACGAGGCAGCCCCAGCGTTCTTCCCCTCACGAGGCAGCGCCAGCGTTCTTCCCTCACGAGGCAGCGTTCTTCACCCACTACGCTGCCCACGTAATCTACTGGCCATAACTCATAGATTATAGCTTAATATTTCGATAAATCACCTTGATGAATTATCCCGGGTGTTGGAGGCTCGGTGCACATTGATATACATATATGACTTGCTTCTATATATTTGAACGCTCAGCACAATATGTATATTGCAAACAAATTTACTGTAATATGTTTATTACCGATGTATCACCTCGTCCTCGTGTTTTGGGCTATGAGTAGTGTTGTGAGTATTATAAATGAGTGTAACATTTGTATAGTTAAAAAAGGAAACCTTTGAAACTTGGTAATATTCGCAAATTAATCAAAACAATATATATTTTGCACAACAGCATAAAACAAAATTCAGAACATAGTCGTATATTAGGGTATAAACTTATAATAGATTGATTTCATTCATTACACAGCCCAAATTTAAATACCTGTTGTTTCATTAAATTTTTTCACTCCATATGTCAATATTTTACAAACCGTTAACATGGTCAAAACTGTACTAATTGCAAAGTGCATATCTGTAAGATTGGTGTAAAACTTCTTCACTGTTTATACATAATTGTACAAATATGTACTTAATAATAATAATAATTGTCATTTATATAAAAATATATATATTTGATACATGATACAGTAGCGAAGTTGAAGGTAAACAATGTAAATTGTTTACAAAGCTTTACACTAACACTAACAATGTAAATTGTTTACAGCCACTAATAACGCCGCGTTTCGCGCATTAAAAAAGAACTCGTTTCAAGACGTGTGTTTTAACTCTTCACGCTCAATCACCGATTTCAACTAATATATGATTACAGTAAAGTGATTATTATTAACAATACATTCTGTAATTCGCTTCAAAATCAATTCTAACATGGCTTCTATCCATTTTAATCACCATCTTTTTCATTCAACCCATTTTAAACCAATCTCACTTTAGCAAACCAGCAGAATTTCCCATCTCTTCTAATAGCAAGACTACAGTATTTATCATCTACTCTACTAGCAACACTACAGTATTTATCATCTTCTCTAATAGCAAGACTACAGTACTTCACATCTTCTCTAATAGCAACACTACAGTATTTATCATCTTCTCTACTAGCAACACTACAGTATTTATCATCTTCTCTACTAGCAACACTACAGTATTTATCATCTACTCTACTAGCAACACTACAGTATTTATCATCTACTCTACTAGCAACACTACAGTATTTATCATCTACTCTACTAGCAACACTACAGTACTTCACATCTTTTTATAAAATATCATTATATCCTCCTTTCTATTCCTTCTCATGTACTTCATCTATACTGCAACTCTGTATTTTGTTACGTGCAACAGTGTACGTGACAAGTGCTTTGTCCTGTTCACTCCGGCGGTCACGTTATGTGTGTTACTATGACTCATAACGTCTATTACGTCCATTTGCATAATAAGAATATTTATCTTTGTACATGTGTCAAGATATTAATTTTCACATGTCATATAATTTTATATCTGTACATACTCGGGTATTAATTTTCACTAAATATATTGCACTTTTCTATTTATTTTTGTATTTTTAAATTTTTACTATATTGCGTGAAAGAAATAACGCCTCTGAAGGTTTCGTAATGACAATTCTTCGTAGTGTTAGTTTTATAGATTTTTCTCTCACTCGTTCGTCTACTGCCTCTCCCCAAATGTGTCAAAAAGGTTAAAAGGTAGAGGCTCCCCGTGCACGTGATGGGCTTAGATTTACGTAAGTGTTACGGTGTCGTGTTGCTTATCATTCAGTCATAGTTACGTTGGTTTTACTGTTAAAATCAATAAAGAGAATAAAGCTATTATTATGCTAAAAAAATTTAATAATATCTCATTTGTAGAACTATCTCTGAATTTTTAAAATATTATATATTTGCATATGAACACTGTAGATACATCACATGAGTGTAATAACGTCATATGATGACTTTGTAATGATAGCCAACAGTTATAACAATGTACGAAGCAGGAGTGACCGCAAACTACCCTATCGAGTAGTTTACTATTCGCCACATTTTCATGTCATTTGCAAACTTAAGATATATTATGACCAACAAAGGCCCCAAAATATACCCATGTAGAACATCACTAGTGACATTTCTTCACTGTAACTTCACCCCGTTGGTGAAAACTGCTTCTTATCCTTCAACCAGACTTGATCCAATAGAACATTTCCTTCAATGGCGTCGGCTTTAATATTTGTGATTGGATGTCTTGGGAGGGGGAGGGGGGGGGGAGTAGAGTCAAAGGCCTAACTAGGTGAAAAGACACAATAGTTGCTAGTGCTGCCGAGTACCAACAATATGTTTGTGTCGAAGAATAGCAGATTTGCGAGACCAGATCACCCTCTCTAGAAACTATGTTAAGAGTAATTTATCAGTTTATCAGGCATGTGTCAAGGTGTTTCATTGTTGAATTCATAATTGTGGCCTCAAGGAACTTTCCCACTGACACCGGGCTAATTGGACAGTAGATTATGGCATGGAATCTGTCCCCATTGTCCCCATCAGAACCATGTTGGCTGCCCTCTAGGCTGCAGAGGTTACTAATGTGTTAATTTACTGAACATGATTATTAGTGGATCAAAGAGTTCCTCTCTGTACTTCAATATTGCTGGTGATTTATTTGGTTTTAATTTGGAAAAATGTCCGTAATTCCTCTCAGTCCGAATCACTGCCTCTTACTGCACTTAATAATGTGATCTATAAACCCCTAAGAACCTGCACCTCAACCTCAGTGGATATTTATAATTTGGTTTACATGTCATCTCTTACAACCTCATTCCGATCTCATCAGATAACATGTTCCTTCGCAGCCTCTCCGGTATTCCAAATGGTTCCTTGTAACTAATATATCCTGCATCATCTTATTGGAATTTTAATTAGCACATCTCATAATCTGTATTAATACTTCATTATTGTTGTCTACGGTGGAAAAATGCCTCACACTACACAATTCCTCATAATGTATCTAATAGTAATTCTCACAGCATGAAGCACTACATCGCCTCTTCCTGGACAATTATTTCTGGTACATCGGAAAGGCCACATAGTCTCCGGCGCGAGTTTTGACTCTGTACCGTAATGATCCGGTTCATTGTGTCTTATCTTGCGTTCTCAGTTCAGAACTTGACCCGTTGCATATTAGCGCAGTTTCAAATCTCGTTTTGTATCATGCACAATTATGATCCTCTTACCCTTTAGTAACCATTATCTCCTCCCTTGCTTCATGCACTATTATCACCCCCGCCGAAACATCCACCATGACTCACCCTAACAGCATTAGGCCATAATGTCCTGATCTGATAATGGTCGTCTCACTCACACGTCTCAGGTTCTCTCATAACTCACTCTCCTCTCACTACCACCCCCAGAGCCTCTCTTACAACTCTCACTCCTTTATGGCACCTTTCTGCAATCCACAAACCTAACATAACAATCCACAAACCTAACTCTCACTTCAGCATATAATCGACACCTGAACATTTTACCTTTGTGCGGAGCGGCGGCCAGGACTGAGGGTTTATAATGAATTGTTTTGCTTATTATTTATTTACAACACACACACACATACAATCACCCACCGACCCCCACACACACGCACACACACACACACAATCAAAACCCCCCACACACACACACGCACACACGCACACACACACACACACACGCACACACGCACACACACACACACACACACACACACACACACACACACACACACACACACACACACACACACACACACACCCACCCACACACACACCCACCTATGTGTAAAGAAAATAACCAATATTAGCGGTAGCAGTCCATCGCGGATTTAATGCCTGCCTGAGGCGAATAATGACTAACATAAACATCATATAATATTCATTTTATTTTAGTGTTCGGTGAAAACACAGTTGGCCCTGGCACCGGTCCTCTCCGCGAGTAATGGTCACTCGTAAACTATACAAATTACAGTGGACGCTTCAATACGGCTGTTCTCATAATGTCTGCTTCCGTCCCCGCAGGCGCTCTAAAGCTTTGATGAATCGGCCAAGGTACACCAAACTACATATTTACCCGGGCATAATTTCGCCAAGGTTTCAGACAGAAATATATTCGCCCGAGGTACAATTAAGTCTGGTTGTATGCACTCGCTGTGCACTCCTGAGGCTCGCGTCATTCATTATTTATCGAGACGCACTCAATGAGCCGTTCTGAGCAACATCTTCCAGGAAAGACCAGTGATTGGTGGGAGTAATTCCCGAACGATGGAATAAACTTGCTACCGAGGTGGACGCGGCAGTCATTACTTGCTTCTTTGTTTGTAGATCTGTTGCAGGTCGCCGCCACCACACCCTAGTGAGTGCTGCAGGCCGCCGCCACCACACCCTAGTGAGTGTTGCAGGTCGCCGCCACCACACCCTAGTGAGTGCTGCAGGCCGCCGCCACCACACCCTAGTGAGAGTGTTGCAGGTCGCCGCCACCACACCCTCGTGAGTGCTGCAGGCCGCCGCCACCACACCCTAGTGAGAGTGTTGCAGGTCACCGCCACCACACCCTAGTGAGTGCTGCAGGCCGCCGCCACCACACCCTAGTGAGAGTGTTGCAGGCCGCCGCCACCACACCCTAGTGAGTGTTGCAGGTCGCCGCCACCACACCCTAGTGAGTGTTGCAGGTCGCCGCCACCACACCCTAGTGAGTGCTGCAGGCCGCCGCCACCACACCCT
Source organism: Procambarus clarkii (assembly GCF_040958095.1). Taxonomy (NCBI): domain Eukaryota; kingdom Metazoa; phylum Arthropoda; class Malacostraca; order Decapoda; family Cambaridae; genus Procambarus; species Procambarus clarkii. Next base: position 9,309,433 of record NC_091158.1, read on the forward strand.
AGTGAGAGTGTTGCAGGCCGCCGCCACCACACCCTAGTGAGTGTTGCAGGTCGCCGCCACCACACCCTAGTGAGTGTTGCAGGCCGCCGCCACCACACCCTAGTGAGTGTTGCAGGCCGCCGCCACCACACCCTAGTGAGTGTTGCAGGCCGCCGCCACCACACCCTAGTGAGTGTTGCAGGCCGCCGCCACCACACCCTAGTGAGTGTTGCAGGCCGCCGCCACCACACCCTAGTGAGTGTTGCAGGTCGCCGCCACCACACCCTAGTGAGTGTTGCAGGCCGCCGCCACCACACCCTAGTGAGTGTTGCAGGCCGCCGCCACCACACCCTAGTGAGTGTTGCAGGTCGCCGCCACCACACCCTAGTGAGTGTTGCAGGTCGCCGCCACCACACCCTAGTGAGTGTTGCAGGTCGCCGCCACCACACCCTAGTGAGTGTTGCAGGTCGCCGCCACCACACCCTAGTGAGTGTTGCAGGCCGCCGCCACCACACCCTAGTGAGTGTTGCAGGCCGCCGCCACCACACCCTAGTGAGTGTTGCAGGCCGCCGCCACCACACCCTAGTGAGTGTTGCAGGCCGCCGCCACCACACCCTAGTGAGTGTTGCAGGCCGCCGCCACCACACCCTAGTGAGTGTTGCAGGCCGCCGCCACCACACCCTAGTGAGTGTTGCAGGCCGCCGCCACCACACCCTAGTGAGTGTTGCAGGCCGCCGCCACCACACCCTAGTGAGTGTTGCAGGCCGCCGCCGCCACACCCTAGTGAGTGTTGCAGGCCGCAGCCACCACACCCTAGTGAGAGTGTTGCAGGTCGCCGCCACCACACCCTAGTGAGTGTTGCAGGCCGCCGCCACCACACCCTAGTGAGAGTGTTGCAGGCCGCCGCCACCACACCCTAGTGAGTGTTGCAGGCCGCCGCCACCACACCCTAGTGAGAGTGTTGCAGGCCGCCGCCACCACACCCTAGTGAGAGCTACTGGTCAAAATAGGTGTAAGAACAGATACAAGGAACCATTTGCGAGACGAAATCCCTCAAGAGTGAGAAAGAGAGAAAGTTCTGTGGGTTGATATAACGCCGAACCTGTCCTCTGAAGTCCACATCAAAGGAATATAATCAGCGGCATATGTTAGGTTGCCCAACATATGAAATGCCTTTAGAAACTTGTGTATGGAATCATTCGGGATCTTGTACATCACATATGTCAGAGCAATCCTGGATTATGCAGCTCCAGCGTGGAGTCCGTATCTAGTCAAACAAAAGACGAAGTTAGAGAAGGTTCAGAGCCACTAGACTAGTACCCTAGTTGAGGGATATGAGTTACTAGGAGAGACTACTGGAATTATACCTCCCGTTACTTGCAGACAGATTTAAGGGGACATGATTGCCAATTACCCAACAACATTCCCAGAGGAATTGAGAGGGTTAATAAAAACAAATTATTTAGCATGGGTGGTACCCGAACAAGGGGACACAGGTGGGAACTTAGTACCCAAATGAGTCACAGAGATGTTAGAAAGAACTTTGTAATTGTCCACATAATTAATAACTGGAATGCACTATGAAGTGATGTGGTGGAGGCAAACTCCATACATAGAATCAAATGTAGTTATGATAAAGCCCAATAGGCTCAGGAGCTTGTACACCAGTTGATTCATGGCTGAGAGGTGGGACCAAACAGCCGAAGCTCAACCCACGCAAACACAACTTTGTGAGTACTAAATAATCATCTGCTTCCGGTGTTTTGCCTTGGAGCTACAGTGATTACATTACCTTGCCAGATGGGACGCTGGGACTCACATTTTGACGCGTTAGTAACAACACATCTAGTACTAGTCTCTTCCAGTGCCCTTATTGCCCTCCAGTATTAAATAACTCTTCTTAATTATTATTAAATATTATTAAATTATTATTCGTCCAGGATGCGGTCAATACCATACATGCACTCATCAATTTTAACTTATGTGATAAAAAACGGAATTTAATGGGATTTAAATTTATATTTATATATATGTTAGTTTTGTGCATACTTAGGCCTAGGTTAGGTTAGGTATTTTAGTTGGAAACAATTTGTATTTACATCACGTTCATGAAAAACTCTGGAGGTCAGCTGGATAACCGAGATTTTGGTTAATGTTTACACAGACGGACAGCATCTATACGATGGCCACATGCTCCTTAATTTATGTTTAAGAATAAAAAGAAACATTACATGTGACATGCAAATTAGAACGATTGAGCCTTTCTCAACCGGTACATCTTTCACTTCCTTCATGCGAAGCGCTCCTCTAAATGCTTCACTTCCTTACTGCCATTACAAATAATTACCAAACAGAACTAAAACACCTAGGCCAAACTATACGCAAAACTTATAATATAGTAATATATATTATTGATTTATATCTGAGAAAATACCGGTTTTGACAACCCAGTATGGAAAAATTTCCGTGTGTGCTGAGGGGACGGCCAGAGCTTGGCCGAGCAGTATCTGAGGCGGGAGGGGTTGAATGACTGGTAACGATGTTTGTTAACAGTTACCTAGTTACGCTATATCTAGAAATTATTTACATATTTACCCGATACCGTCAGGTGGTAAATGAGTTGAAAATAATAGAGTTACTTATTGCTTTAGAAAGAGCTTGGCATGTCTTTGCCGCTCAAGACAGTTGAAGATGTGGAGGGCTGATAGATCAAGTGATCAACCGGCGCATGAGAACGTAATACTGATAGACAGTAGGTAAGATTACAGAATTTTCCCATTGTCATCTGCAAAACATTGTTCATGACATTTCCTTTTCTTTTCCCCTTACAGGAAAAAATCTTTTGTGAACATTCACTGACAATCCCCCGAAAGACTTCCCACCAACAGGAGTAAATTCTCCCGTAACAATGGCCACAGGTCCAATTCGACACCTGCATTCATCGTTACACAGCGTTACCAGACCCACAACACCTGCATTCATTCACTGGCAGTGTTACCAGTCCCCCGCTGCTGAGCCCACCCCTTCCCTCCTCACAGTTACCACCACGCCAAACTGAGCTATGCGACACGCAGAAGAAAACCTTTACCTGCCAAGGAGCTGGCTGGAGTCAAGGGGCTGCCGTCATTTATCCCGGAGAAAGAGCGCAGAAAGGAGACCAAGACACGACCAAGCCATTCATTAATTGTGCTAACTACCTGCCGCTAACCGACCCCATTCAGGTGCGTCGACTCTCCCACTAAACATAAAGGGGAGGAAGTGGACGCTTCGCCCCGTTTACCCCGCGTAGCCTCGCCTGCTCCCTTCGTCAGGTTCACAACCCCTCCTCTCTCAACTCCACCAACTTTCCTCTTTACTGCTCACTCAGTCACCACCACCACCACTAACACAACCACCTGCACCCATACCAGTTTACACCCACCACAACTACCTACACCTACCACGACCACCTACATCCATCTCTTCCTCCCTCAGCTTCAGCTAAATCCCCCATCAACTTCACCCCGGCTCAATCATCACATCCGCCCCTTCATTGGCTCCAGCACAGTCTATATATATATTTTTGCTCTGGTTGGGTTATATATATGCTGTATGTATAATCTCAATCAAAGTTGTAGAATTTTATAGAATTTAATTCTTTCTAAATTAATTATTAATACTGCTTCAGAGATGAAGTTTTCTAGCAAAACGTAAGGAGATATTATAATTAATTTTTCCTCTCATAATTAATAATGGAAAAGATTTGGAAGCCCCTTCTGTCTCCGATAATTGCATTACTTTGGAACCCGTTAGTAATATTAATTTAAAACACGTTAGAAATATTACTTTGAAACACGTTAGTAATATTACTTTGAAACACGTTAGTAATATTACTTTAAACACGTTAGTAATCTTACTTTCACTACTTTGGTATCATATCACACTGAGCATCAAAATACACGAACTCGAAACTTGTGTTGCCAGTTAACCCCAAGAGATTCATACACACTCTTTGCTCGGTATACACACACTCTATACTTGGGGTCATACATACTTTATGCTCGGAACATATACACTTATGCTTCGCCTCTTTCCCCCCTTCTATCAGCAAATACAATATTAGGAAGCACAGAAACTACTGTATTAGTCTTAGAAACAATTTTGTCACTATCACGACAAACTCTCGGGTGGAAAGAGGGGGGGGGGAGGATCACAACTCATAATTCACATTTGAACCGCACTTGACTCCGTGAAAATTGGATAGGAAGTGTCAGTAATTACTAATATTTCTTAAATCATTTACTTAGGCCTACCCAAAGATGTCTATGTCGTCCCATATCCCAGACCATTCCCCCAACAAATTTGGGTGAGGCTAGCCCCAAGCGTCTGGCCTCGAACTCTGGTTTCAAGGTATAAACTTTTCACTTTAGATTTTATCTACTGGTTCTGCTAATCAAAAGGACAAATATAATATATCGATAACCAATGAACATGTCGCATATTTTGTCAAGCCTTGTTCAACGGATATGTTTAATTTACGGGACTTATTAACTAGCAGAAGCAATAAGCTGAATGAACCACGTTGAACCATTCGCCGTATTTCAACGTGCATGAGCTATTCCAGTTGAAGGGCGTGTAGCATTTCAGACATACTGCGCGTTGTCCTGAAGTGACAGGTCTTGCTTGTCATAAACGCTCACCATTCGAAAATTGGAAAAATCAGGACCTATTATACTGCTGAAAATCTTTCTTCGGGAACCTTACACCCGACCGCCATATTCCTCTAAAGGAAAATGGCCAGACGTCGTCTCTGTTCCATTTTCTGTATCTCTTTGTCAGTCCGTTTTCTATAACAGATCTCCCCCTTTACTTTGACACAAATGAAAGAAAGCTGAAGGTCCCTTTCGTCCAGTTACCGTGGAGCACAACACAACCCCTTTCTTTCACGGCTTGGTGCTCTTTGTCCTGCCCGCCCGTAACTGAAAGGCTGAAATGTAACACTGTTTGAAGATTAATAGGTACCCGGGATGGGAGAACAGAGTCGGAGGTCTGAGCTCGGATAAAGACCTCGACTCAGGCCATCTTACGGCCATCGGCAAATCATCAGTCATTTCTTTGGGTTACTGAACAACGAGGATCTTCAATATCAGCCAGAGACTAAAATTTAATCACAATATTCACAGCGGTAGAATTTTACAGCCAACCTCTTTTAAAATAACTCAGAACGTCGTTTATTCACATAATTTTAATCTACAAAAATAAATGCAACTTTTTGTCTTAGATCTAAAAGATGTCAAAACTGGTCACCAACATGAATGGGCAAATTGTTTTATATTTTGTTTTAGGTTCTCCAAATATAAATAATGGTATAATAACACATTCCAACCCAGAGAGCTCCGAGTGAGTGCGACCACTCTATATAAATAAATGCATATGTAGTTTTTCATGAAGGTGTTAAGAGTCATATTTCAGCCTCACCATCGACAACCAGACTGGAGGCTGGCAGGGATCACGGACTGGAACACACACTGAATCCCGCCAGAGACTCATGGGCCTGGGTGTGCATACACAGTCCATGCCACAGCCACAACAAGGCTCCTGGAGTCGAGGGGTTTACCACACTCTCAGCTCAAAGTCTCGACCCTAAGTCTGAGTTACGGCACACTTGGCCGTCGTGTATGGACAGCACTCTCTCTCGCAAGCTTGTCACTCAGGGTTTTGTTGCCCTCGTTGTTTGACAGCGTTCCTTGCAACGTCCACTTGTAATCCTTTGACATGCATCCGGCGCAGAGAATTCTTTAGCGCTCTTCTACTTGGTGTGACGCTCCTGGTAACATCTCCAGTAGCCTACACCAATCTCAATAAAACTCTGGTACTGGTTCACTAATTACATGCCACAATTTCTTGTTTATGCTTCTCTCTACGTTTCATTTCCGACCTCTGGTAATAATATAGAAACCATTTAGGTGTTCTAGCTGGTCGTGGTGCGACAAGCAGGAAGAATGGGGACTAAAACGCTGTCATCTGTGAGCATGTCTGCCACACAAGGCTCTAGGAAGCAAACTCATGATTTAGTATTAAATGTGACTTAATAGAAATATGAGAGGCTCGATCGAGCTTACTCTACTCTAACACGACACCTGAATCTTTAATGCAGGTGTTACAAGATTACAGAGAATAGTGATATTACATGGATAACTGATGTAAGAGAGAAAAAGATATACACACATGGGGAAACATTAACCTATAATTTACACGTTCATTAGTAAATCTCGGGTTTGCACTTTCATTAGCAACATAATAGCGTGCACTAAATTTGTGTTGGGTGTGTGAGTCCATCTGTACTAATTATCACATCAAATAATTACCATTTGGATTCTCCTTTGCTGTTTCCTTTTGTCGTGTGTGGGAGTTACCAGACAACACAATGGAATAAGGGTTAGGAATCCGAGTCAAGTCTTCTAAGGAAGTGGAACTAGTTGGGAAAAGAGCTCTAGATGAGGGAGAAAGTGATTACTATTAACGATAAAATTATACTTCAACAGCACGTACCTTATACGACGCGGCCATCGCACCTGCAACAGAAAACGGAATGTGATTAAAAAGGAATATCTGAGCATTACCAGCCTAACTACGCCGCCGCCGGATAATGGCGGGTCGTAGTGAAAATTCCATGCATATGAAACTGTAAAAACAAATTCCATTTATATCCAGAGTTGTATAGCCTTTTGTAAAGACTGGAAATGAACCCCAATCACACGGAAAGGGAATGGCGCCTACTTATGGGTCAAATTAGAAGCCAGGCGGGTGTGCGTTGCAGGGCGGGGGGGGGGGGGTTGCCCTGGAATACTAACTACTCCATAATGGCCTCGCCTGCACACCCGATTACTTCCCTCCTCTCAACAACCTCCTCGCCATTCCCTCCACTACTGTCGTCAAGGCCATTACAATTTCCTTTGACACTTTCCTCTCTGGGATTTCTCACAGCGAAAATTCCGTAATTGCACTGTGATCTTTTTAGACCAAAACCATATTTTTTATACTGCATTGTTTGACTGGCGAGGGCGAGGGGTGGAGAGTGAAAGATAAGATCAAACGGTTTAGAGACAAAGTACCGCTGTTCTTCGTATATCGATTAATATACAACAACATTCAAACATCATTAGTGAGTACGTTTGGTATGGTGTTAGGCTTAAGGCCTCTCAAGATCTGGAGGGCTATCAACGCCAACAAGGGCTTACTGACCAGCCAACAAGAATACTTTATCACGGAACACTGTCAAAGACTAAAGCTTTCAGTGTATTGACACCGACAAACAGACTACATCACTTTGTGCATGTATCCCTACTGTGTCCGTCTGCATGGAGAGTTATTGTAATAATAAAAGACGGCCTGGCCATCTTTACATGTACGTAAACAATTATTATTAATATATATATATATATATATATATATATATATATATATATATATATATATATATATATATATATATATATATATATATATATATATATATATATATATATATGTCGTACCTAGTAGCCAGAACGCACTTCTCAGCCTACTATGCAAGGCCCGATTTGCCTAATAAGTCAAGTTTTCATGAATTAATTGTTTTTCGACTACCTAACCTACCTAACCTAACCTAACCTAACGTTTTCGGCTACCTAACCTAACCTAACCTATAAGGATAGGTTAGGTTAGGTAGGGTTGGTTAGGTAGGGTTGGTTAGGTTCGGTCATATATCTACGTTAATTTTAACTCCAATAAAAAAAAAATTGACCTCATTCATAATGAAATTGGTAGCTTTATCATTTCATAATAAAAAAATTAGAGAAAATATATTAATTCAGTAAAATTTGGCTTATTAGGCAAATCGGGCCTTGCATAGTAGGCTGAGAAGTGCGTTCTGGCTACTAGGTACGACATTATATATATATATATATATATATATATATCCTCGCTATATCTATATATATATATATATATATATATATATATATATACATATATATATATATATATATATATATATATATATATATATATCCTCGCTATATCTATATATATATATATATATGTCGTACCTAGTAGCCAGAATTCACTTCTCGGCCTACTATGCAAGGCCCGATTTGCCTAATAAGCCAAGTTTTCCTGAATTAATATATTTTCTCAATTTTTTTTCTAATGAAATGATAAAGCTACCCATTTCATTATGTATGAGGTCAATTTTTTTTTATTGGAGTTAAAATTAACGTAGATATATGACCGAACCTAACCAACCCTACCTAACCTAACCTAACCTATCTCTATAGGTTAGGTTAGGTTAGGTAGCCGAAAAAGTTAGGTTAGGTTAGGTTAGGTAGGTTAGGTAGTCGAAAAACAATTATTTCATGAAAACTTGGATTATTAGGCAAATTGGGCCTTGCATAGTAGGCTGAGAAGTGCGTTCTGGCTACTAGGTACGACATATATATATATATATATATATATATATATATATATATATATATATATATATATATATATATATATATATATATATATATATATATATATATATATATAACTCGCTTCTACTGTGACAGGGTAAGACAGTGTCTATAGAAACAAGTGTGTTATTAAGCATTTAACCACAGAGGATGATTAAGATGCTTTCACAAGCTAAAGTTATAGTTTTCATCACATATATTACGTAACTGATGCACGACATAGTCAATCTTGGGTAGAAGTCACGTATATCATCAAGTCTTCCAGTATTCTGATAGTATTTACAAAGTTCAGCATATCTCAGCCCAAGAGGGCGAAAGTCAATCAATATGGGACATTCTACAATATAATGTTTAAGGGAGTGCATGTTTTCTCTTTCACAATTTGACACATGGTGTATTAGAAATTTGAGTTTTGAGAAAGCTGCCAGAGACCTCTATATCCCAGGCGTATTCTGGCCACTATAACATCATATTGATAGAATTCTTGCTCTATTAAGTTCCATATATGTCTTCTCACGGTGTTCATCATAATGTTTAATGCTACAACTTTCAGGTATTTTGTGTATTTGTTAGATCAGTAAGAGTTTCATCAAACATTCCTTTAAGTATTCTCTTTTTCACTACTAATGAAACACATATAATAATTATCTTCTACTGGTCTACTACAGGCTGACTTTGCAAGCATGTCAACAGTATCATGCTTTGAGATGTCGATATGTGATGATATCCAAAGGAATTTAATTTCAAAATTTCTTTGGCAGCTAAAACATTCATTCGAATATCAATGATTTTACTATTAGGCTAATATGGGTGGGTTCTGGTCTGCATTTCATTTTGCAATTGTGTATTGTGGATCTTGATTTCCATCGAGAAGAACCAAGCTTTTAGTCCGACAGCTGTGGTTGGGCGACTTACCTTGCAGTATTCTTTCTATAATTGGGACTTCTAATTTTCGATCTGGTAGCTTGCTGTTGTCTGGTCAGTGGTTATATATTTAGGCCTTCTTAGAGTTCGATATTACCAGGATAGAGCGCTAAGCCAGTATGACTAAATAGCTGAGCCTTACAAAAGCATAGCTGTACGTTCGTTTCAAGGTTAGCGATTCTTCTCAGTTTGCCTAAGGCTGGTTTTGCTTTGTTTATTCCTGCCAGTTAATTGGATTTTTATCATTACTTTATTGATTTTAAGACCCAGCATCCTGTTTACGTTCGTACGTTGGATTGGGTGGTTGTCAAGGATAACGGATTCTGGTGTGATGGATGCTAGAAGGATATTTGGGAGGGGAAATGGATGGATGTGAGGGTGGGGAGTGAGCGGGTGGGTATTATACTGCAGTGGGAGAGATTGGAGAGGTAGAGGGAGGGGACGGGGAAGGGGAAACGAAGGGTCTAACAGCCGTGACAGGGTCGAGGAAGTGAGGGAAGGGACGAGGGGTCTCGTCAATAAAGACACAAGGGAGTGCCAATGAAGGTAATGACACGATTTGTAATAAATTTTAAGAGGGGTAGGCCTAATACATTTTAATTCCCAAGAGGTCACTTGACAAGTTTGCCTAAATCAAGGACAAGCGTTCAAAAGAAACACACTCCACTTCAGCCGCCTCAAAACATACAAGATATTATCCATGTTCTAAACAATATGTTAGAATTGTTAAATTCTATGAATTGTTAATATGTTAAAACAAAAACGTTTGAAACCTATAAAAAATTAAATTAGTCATTTATTATGCACCCCATACTCACCCCGTAAACAGTGTTGGAAAGGGTTACAGAGACACATAGTGGGTTTGCAAACATATTAAACGCTATAAATAATAATAATAATAATAATAATAATAATAATAATAATAATAATAATAATAATAATAATGAACAAATCCACAATGGCCTTGATGAGGGTTGAACCCATGCGCTGGATATTCCCAGACGTACTCCAGTCAACTGTATGGTAAAATGGTAAAATATATGAGTGTATTAAAGTAAGGGCGTCAGAGGTAGAACTATTTGGTTGACAGAGCCCGAGTGCATGGAGGAATTGTGTGAAACCCTGGTTAGGCTTCAGTGGAAGCCTCGGGATCCTCGTGAGGGCAGTAGTACTCCAGGTTGCAATTCTTTTACCATGTCGTGGTGCAGTTGACAGGAGCGCGTCTGGGAATATCCAGCGCACAGGTTCGAACCCTCATCAGGGCCCTTGTGGATTTGTTCATTTGATATATCACGTTATTGTGATTTATGTGTGCAATAATAAAAAAAAAAAAAAAATAATAATAATAATAATAATAATAATAATAATAATAATAATAATAATAATAATAATAATTAACCAATAAGAATATTAGTTAATGTACTCATAAGGGAAAAGTGTGAGGAGGAAGATAGACAAAAGTGTAAGGATGTAAGGTGAGTAACGGTGGTGTGTGGAGGCTGGAAGTATCGTTTCTGGCACAGGTCTCCTTCCGTTATGAATCACCGGGTTCCTACATCATCTCCTAATTGTCAATAACCTCAAACCTGCTGAAAACATTATCAATAACTTTACACTTATCACAGCACAGGGGCTGAAAAATGGATAGAGAAATAACATTTTAAATTTATTACTACGAAATGTCTTCTTGAAAAAAAAAACACAATTATTCTAAATATCGCATCTAATTACCGATAATTTTATTTCAATCCAGCAGAGCTAAGAATTATTATCGTGTTACATAAATTAACATTTTAACTCTAAATTTAATTTTAAATAGCTGGTAATTAATAAGAAAAGACACTATAAGCAAACACACATACTGACTTTCCAAAGGAATTTTTGACAAGATAATTTCTGCACAATATATGAGCCAGCATCTTGGGTGCGACGTTGTAGAGCCCACCAAGACGGCAACAGTGGATCGATTCCCCATTTTAGTGATTGCGCGATTTTCTAATATCATTAATGCTCAGTACACACTCCGGCTATTAGCATAAGGTGTCAATCCGGCGGCCCCAGGGCGACTCCGGTCCTTGGAGGAGGCGGCCCGCCCCTTGCCACGCCACTCCCGACCTTACTGCCGCCAGCCTTTATGTCTCATATTCCCATAACGGAGATGCACACACTGCCACCTTCCGCAACGTACCTCAAAAATGTCATATTTCACTCTCCAGGAAGCTATAATCGATGATATATCCCAAAGTATGGATCCGCAAAGGTTGATTTTCTTTTGGAGAAGAGCCGGGAAAGCACTCCTAATGTCGGAATAAACACAAGATCAAAATCGCATCCAATCGTTGCGTTTTCGACGGTTTCCAAGGAACCTGATGCGCCAACACACAACAACTGAAGGACCCGCGGGAGCCGGGAAGCAAATGCCAATGTGCGTAAGGTCGAGCCCATCACTACCATATTAGCAGGAATCCGAGCTTAGAGCCTAGTTTCACTTGGCCCACTCCTTCCGCCTGGGCTGCTTGGAGAGATGTGTCACAGTTTGCTACGGACTTCGTAAGTGTTTCTCAGAGTCTGAGAGATTCTTGGCTTTCATCTTTCCCCGTCTCGTGTGCCTTAACCTCCACACACACACACACAAGATTAATTATATACACATGCATGCATTTTAAATAATATATATATTATATGTATGTAGAGAGAGGGAGAGGAATTGGCATTAGACAGGGACAAGACTCCTCAATATCTGTGAGCAGGAGCGCTCATGGCAGGAAACGAGACAGGAGCAAGAGGACTGTGACGAGCCGCCCTTGATGATCAATCCCCGCCACGCTATCTCCAACCCGCATCTTGACACTCGTGAAACCCGAACGAGACACCGACTGTGATCCAGTGCGTGCCAGGAATAAACAACGCTAGTATACATGCATTCGCTGATCGTATTAAACCATCTACCACTACTTGGGGGAATCGAGCGGCTTCTCCAGGTAAAGAGGGCGCCAGCACTCCCGGGGAACAAGCGAAGCAGGTCAGTGCTGGCCTTCAGTAATACATAAAAAAGACCCGAAGTCAGGGAAGTTTTTGTTTTGGGTCTTAAACAGTGGGTGAAAGGAGGGAGGTAGGGAGGCGACCAGAGCAGTAGGCCCGGGTGGGGAGTCCCAGTACTCAGGCACCAGGGAAGGGAGAACTGAACTAGTACTCTAAGAACTGTGATAATTGCGGAATATATACTAGTCTTAGATAATCGAAAGGAAATAAAATTCATATATAAATAATAGGAGACCGGATCGACCCGGTGCTTGGGGTGACCCACGCACTTGTTTTAGTATCACATGTCACGATCCTAGTACCTCTTATATCATCGTGTGTGTGTGTGTGTGTGTGTGTGTGTGTGTGTGTGTGTGTGTGTGTGTGTGTGAGTGTGTGTGTGTGAGTGAGTGTGTGTGTGTGTGTGTGTGTGTGTGTGTGTGTGTGTGTGTGTGTCTGTGTGTGTGTGTGTGTGTGTGTGTGAGTGAGTGTGAGTGTGTGTGTGTGTGTGTGTGTGTGTGTGTGTGTGTGTGTGTGTGTGTGTGTCTGTGTGTGTGTGTGTGTGTGAGTGAGTGTGTGTGTGTGAGTGTGTGTGTGTGTGTGTGTGTGTGTGTGTGTGTGTGTGTGTGTGTGTGTGTGTGTGTGTCTGTGTGTGTGTGTGTGTGTGTGTGTGTGTGTACTCACCTAGTTGTGTTGAGCTCTGGCTCTTAGGTCCCGTAACGCTAGTATATATGTAGTTAGTGTGTGTGTGTGTACTCACCTAGTTGTACTCACCTAGTTGTGCTTGCGGGGGTTGAGCTCTGGCTCTTTGGTCCCGCCTCTCAACTGTCAATTAACGGATGTGCAGGTTCCTGAGCCTATTGGGCTCTATCATATCTACACTTTTTACTGTAGGTGCAGCCAGCACACTGCAGGCTGAACGTTATTGAAGACTGTAATAGAGTGCCTAATTATTTCAAACTCCCTTTCCTCATCACTAGCATAAAATAGTTTACAATTAAATTGTAACGTGCGTGCTTGTCTTCAAACCCACACAAATTTATAGATGCATACTTTAAAAAGGGGTTCAGTCAAAATGTTGTCGATCCTCTCTCGCACTGGACCGCAGAAACATGACAATGTTGAAGCCTGCGTTAAGCTTACAGCAAGTGAAGACAATGTTGAGCGTAATGCTTCTATTTGATACTGGGCTGTCAAACAGAACCCTTAAAATGTCATTAGACGAGAATTCTCTGATGAATTCGAACAAAATATGTGTATGTGGTAAGTAACAAAGTCTGGAGACTAACAGACGTTGTCACAGCTCGCATACGACTTGGCTACAAGTATCTCTGGCTGTTCGGCTTGTATAGGGATCTAGATGACGTAAAGTGTGTGGACAAAGACAAGGACGCACACTAGATCATTATATCTTGAACTATGAAAATATTGAGCCATTTAGAGATGGGTCTGGGCATGTACTGCACAAAATGTTAAACCATCGTATTACAGGTGATAAAATATCTGAAATCCTTGCACTGTATCAATATTTCGCTTCTAGATAAATGGCTTATGTGAAACTAATGTATAAGATGTGTAGTGTGAAGGCTAATAATAATAAATAGCAGCTCTTCTATGATACATAAGACCCCATATTTAAATTGTTTTAGGTATTACCAAAAGACAACCTTCAATGCTTATAATTTATTGTAAATACATATATGTTGTAATGTTAAGTTTGTAATTAGTTGTCCTTATAATTATAAAGTGTGCATATTAGATGTAGTCTCATGTGCGGAACTGTATCAAAGGCTTTTTGGCAGTCCAGAAATGTCTGCCCAACCTTCTCTGTCCTGCCTTATTCTCGTTATTTTATCATAGAATTCCAAAAGGTTTGTAAAGCAAGATTTCCCTTTCCAGAGCCCATGTTGATGTTTGTTTTGTAATGTGTCTGCAGAATCGAGCTATTAACTCTTGGACTCCGCCTTTCTAACCAATTTATTTTTCCTCTATTATATCTACTACATGTTTCTCTCAAACACATGCACACACTAACTCAGTTGATTGACATTTGATAGGCGGGACCAAAGAGCCAGATCTCAGCCCCCGCAAGCACAAATAGGTGAGTACACATTCCCAGGAAGCAGGACGTAGCAGCTGTCTAACTCCCAGGTACCTGTTTGCTGCTAGGTGAACAGGCGTATCAGGATGAACGAAACTGCCCATTTGTTTCCGCCTCAGCCGGGGATAGAAACCGGGCCCTTAAGACTACGACCCCAGAGCGCTGTATGTTTGTGTGTGTTTGTGTATGTGTATGTATTCACCTAGTTGTGCTTGCGGGGGTTGAGCTCTGCTCTTTCGGCTAGCCTCTCAACTGTTAATCAACTGTTACTAACTACTAACTACTAACTAATTTTTTTCCACAGGGTGAAAGAAACTGCCCATTTTGTTTCTGCCATCACCGGGGATCGAACCCAGACCCTAGGATTACGAGTCCAGAGCGCTGTCCACTCAGCAATCAGGCCCTCTCTGTATGTGCGTGTGTGTGTGCGCGCGTGCGTGCATGTGTGCTTGCGTGTGTGCGTGCGTGCGCCATAAATAATCCCGTGTTACCCAAGAAGCAGAATTTTCTTAAATATTAAAATCTTGAGAGGGAGGATTCAGCGCCTGTCGATGCTGGAAGGAGAATGGTTTGCGACTGTTTACTTGCTAACATGCACCCATCTCGCCCTGATTTGAAGGGGCCCAGAGTACACAGCATCAACCCTTGGCTCTCCAAACGGTCGAATTTGTAGGATTAAAGCTTGGAAAAAACACCGTAATGGCCGTTGTGGTACAGACTTGTCCTCCCTCGTGATGCCATTTATGGTGGTGAACAGTGACTTTCGGATAATATTACTGGATGTTTACCTGATGAGCTCGTTGATATCCGGCAGTTTATGGTATACCCCGCTCTCAGCCGCTGATTGTATTAAGGGCTGAGGCGACGCAATACTGTGGGGAAGGCCTGGGGTGTCAGCCCTTACTCGTCCTTACTTCTTAACGCCCACGGGAAGGAAGAAGATAGGAGTCTACAGGCATGGAGGAGCCCAGGGCCTTGTGGCAGTAGGGTACACACACGTGTTGATGTGTGTAGATGTTTAGGGGCCCAGGCCCTTGTGGCATAGGGCACACACATGTGTTGATGTGTGTACAGGTTTAGGGGCCCAGGGCCTTGTGACAGTAGGGGTACACACAAATGTTAATGTGCGTAGAGGTTTAGGGGCTTTGTATCAATAGGCTGCACACATATGTTAAGGACAGGTGTGTGAGATTGTTAGGTCTCTGTAACACGTGTCAACTGGGTTCAAACATATGTCGAGGATTTGGGTGAATTTTTTTTTTACCGCAAGTATTTGTGTACTTATTTGTCTTCCTTTGTAGTTTATTTTATAGGAATTAGCGATATTTAGAGTTGAAAATGTTTGTGAAATACAGTCTTGTCTAGAAGACCCGCAGGAGCTCCAAAGAACCACCCTGGAACCTTTCCCTCAGACCTGACCATGTTGTGACTTAAGCAACTATCCCTCAGACCTGAACCAGGGCTTTTGAAGGAGAATAATTTCGTTGAGGCCCGGGATAATTCTGGTGTACTGGGGACCTCGTCGAGCAGATTATATGGGCACACCCAACACGTCAAAATTACGATGCAGTAGTAAAATTATAATAATCGTAATACCGCTTCGTGGTACTAATGAGCAGCCTCCTCGATACGTTAGGTGCGTTAACTAAGCTCGAACGATTCTGTTTGGGTAAATATCACTTCAAATTTAACGTATGTCAAATCTTGAGAACTGGCTGGACCTATAAGACCAATTAGGATCCCATGGAGATGTCATCAACCCGGGAGAACACCTCTTCAGGGCACTTGAAGGATAATTTCGTTCAAGACGAAAACATTTACAAAAGTGTCCCAGCTGGTATTATGAGTGGTGTACCAGGAGTGGCCTCGTGCGCGATACCCACTAATTGTCGCAAGCGTGTTCTATACCGATATGGCGAAGAGACTCTTTAATGTTTAGTGAAGTTATCATGTCCCGCGAGTTACTAGTCTTAAGAACGTGAATACATTCATCACCTAATTTCATGTATAGTGAAATATTCTTTTCTACCTCATATGTAGGTGTTGATATCCTGTCGATGATGGGTAGTAGGAAGCATTAGTTTTTAAGGGTTTAAAAATACCCTAGCATAAAGAGTACCGTCTTCCGACTAAACCTGAGGCCAGGTCTCCCGACGTTGGCAGCAAGGATAAGAGTGTTGAAGGGCGTTTTCAGTGAAGTTACGGCCACATATGGGACTCTGACCCATCGCCTTTACTAAGTAGCCACTTGTATATAATATTACGAAAATCTTAGATTTCCCAGCTCTCTTCACATTAATATAAGGGTTAAGTAAGTCCGCCTAGTAGTCACCTTCTTGAATTCACAAGAGGTTGAGTTTCAGGGCTTGGGTCCCGCCTGTTAACCTTCACTCGACTGTTGAGTTTGGCCTCGATCCCGTCGGACAGTACGTAATATTCTTTTAAATGCCTATGTAATTTGCCTCCAGTACTCAAATCTAATTCATCCCACTTCTCCATCACCCTCATAATGATAACAAATCTGATTTCTCATAAGTCCGACTCATTCAGCGAGAGGATCTAGTCTAGTAAGGTCGATCGTCATTTGTCATGATCCTTATGTTTTGGATTATGATGTTTCTCACTGCCACCTTCAACAGCTTAGCTCTCCATGCCTGCTCTTTGTGATATGATCTCTGTTATCGCAATCTTGACAGATTAATATCGCTCGAAGGAAGGAGTGTTGCTCCAGCCATGATTGCAATCACTGTAATCCTTTATGTCACGTTTATAATAACTAAGCCGTTGCTGACGATGTCATACTGTGCTCATACTTAGCCTAGTGTTGTGTGTGTGTGTGTGTGTGTGTGTGTGTGTGTGTGTGTGTGTGTGTGTGTGTGTGTGTGTGTGTGTGTGTGCGTGCGTGTGTGTGTGTGTGTGTGTGTGTGTGTGTGTGTGTGTGTGTGTGTGTGTGTGTGTGTGTGTGTGTGTGTGTGTGTGTGTGTGTGTGTGTGTGTGTGTGTGTGTGTGTGTGTGTATGCTCACCTAGTTGTACTTGCAGGGGTTGAGCTTTGGCTCTTTGGTTCTGCCTCTTAAACGTCAATCAACTGGTGTACAGATTCCTAAGCCTACTGGGCTCTATCAAATCTACATTTGAAACTGTGTATGGAGTCAGCCTCCACCACGTTACTGCATAATGCATTCCATTTGTTAACTACTCTGACACTGAAAATATTCTCTCTAACGTCCCTGTGGCTCGATTGGGTACTAAGTTTCCACCTGTGTCCCCTTGTTCGTGTTCCACCTGTGCTAAAAAGTTTGTCTTTGTCCACCCTGTCAATTCCCCTGAGAATTTGGTACGTGGTTATCATGTCTCCCCTTACTCTTCTGTTTTCCAGGGATGAGAGGTTCAGCTCCCTTAGCTCTTTCGTAGCGCATACCTCTCAGTTCCGGGACTAGTAGTCTGGTGGTATACCTCTGAATCTTCTCTAACTTTGTCTTGTGTTTATCTAGGTATGGACTCCAGGCTGGAGCTGCATACTCCAGGATTGGTCTGACATAAGTGGTATACAAGGTCCTGAACTATTCCTTAAACAAGGTTTCCAAAGGCAATTCTTATGTTGGCCAGCCTAGCATATGCCGCTGATGATATCATTTTGATGTGGGCCTCTGGAGACAGGATCGGGGTGATATCAAACCCCCCAGATCTTTCTCTCTATTTGACTCTTGCAGGATTTCACCTCCCAGATGGTACCTTGTGTTCAGCCTTCTGCTCCCTTCGTCTAATTTCATTACTTTACACTTTCTTGAGTTGAACTTTAGTAGCCATTTTCTAGACCATTCCATCAGTTTGTCCAGGTCATCCTGTAGTCTCTGTCTGTCTTTATCTGTCTTGATTCTTCTCATAACTTTTTCATCATCATCAAACATTGAAAGAAATGAGTCTATACCCTCTGGAAGGTCGATTACATATATAAGAAACAGGATGGGTTCAAGTACAGAGCCCTGTGGGACTTCGCTGATGACATCTCGCCACTCTGATGTTTCCCCCCTCACAGTTCCTCGCTGTTTCCTGTTGCTTAGATACTCCCTTATCCTCTGGAGCACTTTACCTTTTACTCCCGCCTGTTGCTCCAACTTTTGTAACAGCCTTTTGTGCGGTACTAAATCAAAGGCTTTCTGACTGTCCAGGAAAATGCAGTCTGCCCACCCTTCTCTTTCTTGCCATATTTATGTTGCTTGGTCATAGAATTCTATTAAAAACCAGTGAGGCACGATTTACCATCTCTGAACCTGTGCTGGCGGTGTGTTACAAAGCCATTTCCCTCCAGGTGCTCTACGAGCCTTTTCCTCACGATCCTCTCCATCACCTTACATGGTATTCAAGTTAGGGAAACTGGCCTGTAGTTCAGCGCCTCTTGCCTGTCCCCCTTTTTGTATATTGGGACACCATTAGCTGTCTTCCAGCATTCCGGTAGGTCTCCTGTTTGCAGTGACGTGTTATACATCGTAGAGACTGGAACATTTTGTGCCTCTGCACCTTCTTTTAGTATCCACGGTGAGATTCTGTCAGGCCCAACAGCCTTTGTCACTTTCAGCTTCAACAGATTCCTTTTGTGTTGTGAGGCCAGTACCAGCCTCACAACACGCCCCAGTACTGGCCTCACAACACGCCCCAGTACCAGCCTCACAACACGCCCCAGTACCAGCCTCACAACACGTCCCAGTACCAGCCTCACAACACGCCCCAGTACCAGCCTCACAACACGCCCCAGTACTGGCCTCACAACACGCCCCAGTACCAGCCTCACAACACGCCCCAGTACCAGCCTCACAACACGCCCCAGTACAGGCCTCACAACACGCCCCAGTACTGGCCTCACAACACGCCCCAGTACCAGCCTCACAACACGCCCCAGTACTGGCCTCACAACACGCCCCAGTACTGGCTTCACAACACGCCCCAGTACTGGCCTCACAACACGCCCCAGTACCAGCCTCACAACACGTCCCAGTACCAGCCTCACAACACGCCCCAGTACCAGCCTCACAACACGCCCCAGTACCAGCCTCACAACACGTCCCAGTACCAGCCTCACAACACGCCATAGTACCAGCCTCACAACACGCCCCAGTACCAGCCTCACAACACGCCCCCAGTACCAGCCTCACAACACGCCCCAGTACCAGCCTCACAACACGCCCCAGTACCAGCCTCACAACACGCCCCAGTACCAGCCTCACAACACGCCCCAGTACCAGCCTCACAACACGCCCCAGTACCAGCCTCACAACACGCCCCAGTACCAGCCTCACAACACGTCCCAGTACCAGCCTCACAACACGCCCCAGTACCAGCCTCACAACACGCCCCAGTACCAGCCTCACAACACGCCCCAGTACCAGCCTCACAACACGCCCCAGTACCAGCCTCACAACACGCCCCCAGTACCAGTCTCACAACACGCCCCAGTACCAGCCTCACAACACGTCCCAGTACCAGCCTCACAACACGCCCCAGTACCAGTCTCACAACACGCCCCAGTACCAGCCTCACAACACGCCCCAGTACCAGCCTCACAACACGCCCCAGTACCAGCCTCACAACACGCCCCAGTACCAGCCTCACAACACGCCCCAGTACCAGCCTCACAACACGCCCCAGTACCAGCCTCACAACACGCCCCAGTACCAGCCTCACAACACGCCCCAGTACCAGCCTCACAACACGCCCCAGTACCAGCCTCACAACACGCCCCAGTACCAGCCTCACAACACGCCCCAGTACCAGCCTCACAACACGCCCCAGTACCAGCCTCACAACACGCCCCAGTACCAGCCTCACAACACGCCCCAGTACCAGCCTCACAACACGCCCCCAGTACCAGTCTCACAACACGCCCCAGTACCAGCCTCACAACACGTCCCAGTACCAGTCTCACAACACGCCCCAGTACCAGTCTCACAACACGCCCCAGTACCAGCCTCACAACACGCCCCAGTACCAGCCTCACAACACGCCCCAGTACCAGCCTCACAACACGCCCCAGTACCAGCCTCACAACACGCCCCAGTACCAGCCTCACAACACGCCCCAGTACCAGCCTCACAACACGCCCCAGTACCAGCCTCACAACACGCCCCAGTACCAGCCTCACAACACGCCCCAGTACCAGCCTCACAACACGCCCCAGTACCAGCCTCACAACACGCCCCAGTACCAGCCTCACAACACGCCCCAGTACCAGCCTCACAACACGCCCCAGTACCAGCCTCACAACACGCCCCAGTACCAGCCTCACAACACGCCCCAGTACCAGCCTCACAACACGCCCCAGTACCAGCCTCACAACACGCCCCAGTACCAGCCTCACAACACGCCCCAGTACCAGCCTCACAACACGCCCCAGTACTGGCCTTCGTACCTACAAGTGTCCTCACCAAACCCGCCATCTCAGTCCGTGAAACAGATACTGGTGCTGGCATATATACGTCCACTCGGGGGTATATAGCGCTATAAATGTCACAACGCTCAATACTCAAACACTTTTTAGAATCATCATTACTGCCTTGTATACATTGGAAAACGATTTAATGCTTCTATTGCGTAAATGGAGAGGATTCCGATGCGCTAACGTGCCTTTTGTGATTTTCATATCCTTTAGAATTCCCCGCACGACTGTTTCCGAGTTTATGACTGCTTCTTATGAATATTCTGACGGGCATTATTGCGCGTTTGGTCCGGGGTGTCAATTCATCACGACGCCCTTTGAAAATGAGGGTTTATCGCCCGAATTTCCACAGATGTTATTTTTTGGCCGGGGAATATATTGATAGTAGAGGAGCCGGTGGTAAATCCTCGCCCACCAAAGGGATTTTATAATTGATTTGGGTGTGTTGTGGTCCAAGCTGTGAGGAGAAGGAGGAGGAGGAGTCCTTGTTGATCCTCGTGCACCGCCTCCCACGGCGTAACAGGCTGCTTCTTCAGGCCCACTTGTTTAAATGTTAATATATGTCACAAAATATACATTTGCTTTAATGAGCAGGAAATGCTAATTTTGTATTTATTTCAAAAGTAAATCAGCAGCCTGACCCCTACCTAAAAACGAATATTATTTTTTAACGGTGCCAAACAGTTCAACTAAGCATAAATAAGCAGGTCTTTAATGTAATCAATTTATATATAGAAAAAACGGGATACACTTCTCACTGTCATAAATGACACAAACCAAGAATACTCCCCACGCACAAGAACACAAACCTACAATACTCCCCACGCACAAGAACACAAACCTACAATACTCCCCACGCACAAGAACACAAACCAAGAATACTCCCCACGCACAAGAACACAAACCAAGAATACTCCCCACGCACAAGAACACAAACCAAGAATACTCCCCACGCACAAGAACACAAACCAACAATACTCCCCACGCACAAGAACACAAACCTACAATACATCCTCACACAGAAGAAACACAAACATTCAATACACCCATTCAGAAGCAACACGAACCTACTATACCCAACACACATGCATACACAAATATAGAATAACCCTTCACACACAACACAAACTTACAACACCTCTACACACAAGCAACACAACCCAACAATACTCCCCCCCCCACACGAGCAACACAAACCCGAAGTATCCCTCTTCCACAATGCAATTGCATGCTCCCTCCCTCACCATGAGCAAGGTTATATACACACCTACATTACTTCCACATAGAAGCAAAACAAATCTACAATACTCCTACACACAAGTAACATTAATCTACAATACCCCCACACAAGCAACATTAATCTACAATACCCCCACACAAGCAACATTAATCTACAATACCCCCACACAAGCAACATTAATCTACAATACCCCCACACAAGCAACATTAATCTACAATACCCCCACACAAGCAACATTAATCTACAATACCCCCACACAAGCAACATTAATCTACAATACCCCCACACAAGTAACATTAATCTACAATACCCCCACACAAGCAACATTAATCTACAATACCCCCACACAAGCAACATTAATCTACAATACTCCCACACAAGCAACACAAACCAACAATACCCCCACACAAGCAACATTAATCTACAATACCCCCACACAAGCAACACAAACCAACAATACTCCCATACACAAGCAACATAAACCTACAATTCCCTACCCACAAACACACGATAACAAACCTACAATAGCAACACACAAACTACACAATCCCAAAGTATTCCCCTCCCACAATGGCGCTCCATCCTCCCTTCCCTCCGCCACCTCAAGCAAGGTTAAGCAAGGTTAATGAATGCTCTGACTTGACCCTTGTCGCATGTCTCCTCCCCGGTGAATTCCCCAAGATTATTCCCCCCTCCCCCATCCCCCCCCCCCCAATCCCCCACCCCTCACTGTAACCTGCCGCCACTCCCTCTTACTCACACCACTCCCCATCACCCTGTTGTTACTGAACCTCTCTGCCTCACTTAAACTTTTCACCCCAAAACCCCTAATGACCATTCTGTACACTCCCCACTCCCCGATTCTTTGCCATTCCCGAGAACTCGCACCTATTAACGCTTCCTTCACCTATGCATCCTTCAACAACTCTTCTCTCCTGGCCTGCTCTTACTGTCACCGCTCTTGTACTTCTCATTTCTCTTCTCCTCCATCTCTATCATCTTACTCTCACCAACTCATCTCCAAACCCATTGGCCTCCCCAGCCTCTTCGGTACAAATACCAATACAACCATTGATCCTGCCACTACCAGTGCCGGCCCCCACCCCTTCACCTCTCCTGAGTCCTCTTCCTCCTTTCAACACGTGGAATACACTGAAACAAGAAGTTGGGGAAGTTCAAAGCTACAATCGAAAAAAAATTGAACCTCGGGAAAGTTCACATAAAATAAGTGGGGCATAAAGAGCTAAAACTCACTTCCTTATAGCCTTGTTAGGTAAGCAGCACCTCCTGGTGTCGGTGTGAGGCTCGTCCCTTACCCCAGTGTACCCCCGCTAGCGCCTGGGCCCCAGGGAGGCAGAGGTGGTGTGCTGGGTCTGTGGTTGTCACAGGAGGCTGAGAGACACACAATCGCTGCTCCCTGACACCTCATTCATATCTTCTTATCCGCCATCATCACCGCCGACGCATGAGTCCTTCCTCCTCTCCTCCCCATTACCACTTCTTATTCCTGATTATGGATGATTTATCCCACCTGTATGATATTCCCGACCTCTTATGCATTTAGCTTCCAAAATGCGCAACATTTAGTGTACTCACCTAACTGTGCTTGCGGGGGTTGAGCTTTGGCTCTTTGTATGTATATGTGTGTGTGTGTGGGGGGGGGGGAGTGCTGTTGCTACAGCAATACTGTGTTGCAGGAGAGCTTAACACATCTCCGCTCAGTACTGCTTTATGTCCCCTGAACACCTCCCTCTCCAACACAGGGCAGCGTTGTCTCTTCCTCCCTCACTTCCCTACTTTCCTCATTTCACGCCCTCCGTCCAACCCTCTCTCACTTCATTCCTCCCTGCCTGCCTCCCTGCCAGCCTGCCTGCCTCCCTGCCAGCCTGCCTGCCTCCCTGCCAGCCTGCCTGCCTCCCTGCCAGCCTGCCTGCCTCCCTGCCAGCCTGCCTGCCTCCCTGCCAGCCTGCCTGCCTCCCTGCCAGCCTGCCTGCCTCCCTGCCAGCCTGCCTGCCTCCCTGCCAGCCTGCCTGCCTCCCTGCCAGCCTGCCAGCCTGCCTGCCTCCCTGCCAGCCTCCCTGCCTCCCTGCCAGCCTGCCTGCCTCCCTGCCAGCCTGCCTGCCTCCCTGCCAGCCTGCCTGCCTCCCTGCCAGCCTGCCAGCCTGCCTGCCTCCCTGCCTCCCTGCCAGCCTGCCAGCCTGCCTGCCTCCCTGCCAGCCTGCACTACAGGTAACGTCCCTGGAAGCCTCTCGCCTTCACCCCCAGACACCAGGAGTAGCCATCCATTATACAATATCGCTGCACTGACACATTACTTCACCACTAGTAAAGCATACACTTATATTTGCACGAACTAAATACACTCACAAGATGGTAATAACACGGGCTCACTCATACATGCCTGTACAAGGATATACACATACACCACCTGTACAATAATACATACACCGCCGGTACAATAATACACATATACACCACCTGTACAATAATACATGCACCGCCTGTACAATAATACACATATACACCGCCTGTACAATAATACACGCATACACCGCCTGTGCAAAATAATACAAAATACATACACACAAAATTATAATGAATGCCGAATATACAGCCACTACTCTACTTGCAAGGTAACATGAATGTAAGTTAGACTAAGTATGGACACACGCAAACAAAGAACGCAAAATATGCTCCACGTTTGAAGCATTAATTTCTGCACACTGGCACTTGATTTGCGAAGTATTCTCTAAGAGACCAGCAATGACAGACGAGACTGGAACTGACAGAAAGACAACGCCTAATGTCATAAGAAATATGACAGCGTACAAGTGAACTGGCTCATGTACTCTGTGTATAACATACATGATCCAATGGTTGAGTACATGTACCAGGCAGCTGTTGGTGTAGTGTGTTCATGTACCAGCCAGCTGCTGGTGTAGTGTGTTCATGTACCAGGCAGCTGTTGGGGGTAGTGTGTTCATGTACCAGCCAGCTGCTGGTGTAGTGTGTTCATGTACCAGGCAGCTGTTGGGGTAGTGTGTTCATGTACCAGGCAGCTGCTGGTGTAGTGTGTTCATGTACCAACCAGCTGCTGGTGTAGTGTGTTCATGTACCAGGCAGCTGTTGGGGTAGTGTGTTCATGTACCAGCCAGCTGCTGGTGTAGTGTGTTCATGTACCAGGCAGTTGCTAGTGTAGTGTGTTCATGTACCAGGCAGCTGCTGGTGTAGTGTGTTCATGTACCAGGCAGCTGCTAGTGTAGTGTGTTCATGTACCAGGCAGCTGCTGGTGTAGTGTGTTCATGTACCAGCCAGCTGCTGGTGTAGTGTGTTCATGTACCAGGCAGCTGCTAGTGTGTTGTGGTGACCATGTGGCAAGAAGTCTGTGACAGGAGAGTAGGCTATAGGAGAGGGGATTATAGGAGGATAAGAGAACCTCTGGGAGAAGTACAGTGGGAAGAAGAACTAAGAGAAAAACAGAGCAATATTTGAGGGACTTAGTCAAGAGGAAATGCAAGGAGGCCGAAGAGAGTTTTATACCAACAGTAAAATAAAAAAGTAAGAGGGAATATACCCATGGTTTAATACACAGTGTCAGGAAGCAAAAATGAGAAGCAGGAGGAAGTGGAGAAAGTACATGGAACAAAGGACAGAGGAAAATAAGATTAGATGCAACAGAGTTAGGAATGACAACATTAATATAAGGAGAGGTATCGGAATTAGGAATTATGTAAACGATATTGCACTGAAAGCGAAAAACTAACCTAAATTACTACAGAGTCATATAAGAAAGACAATGTCTGTGAACGACCCAAGACTAAGGAAAATAGAAAGGAGAATATACAGAAAGCGTCAAGGAAATCTGCGACGTACTGAATGCAAGTTTCCATGGAGTGTTCACAACCGAGTCCGAGCAGCTCCCATTGTTAGAAGAGGAGATAACCTAAGATTGGAGACTAACAGATATAGAAGTAACAGCAGAGGAGGTAATGAAACAGCTGACAACACTAGATGAAACTAAAGCAGTTGGACCAGACAATGTATCACCGTGGATACTTAAAAGAGGCAGCGCAGGCCCTCAGCGTGCTTCTAGCAAGGATCTATAATTAGTCATTTACGAAGGGAGAGTTGCCTAGTTGCTGGAAGAAGGCAAATGTGGTACAAATTTTCAAAAGAGGAGATAAGGAAGAGGCACTTAACTACAGACCAGTATCACTGACAAGCATACACTGTAAAGTACTTGAAAGAATAATCTGGTTAAGACTGGTTATGCACCTATTAGGAAATCATGCCTAATAAACCTTCTGGAATTCTATGATAAAGTAACAAGAATAAGGCAGGACAGAGAAGCACGGACAAACTGCATCTCTACCTAATGCATTTAGGAGAGATATGATCACTACCTACAAAATTCTCAGATGAATTCACAGGAGTAGATAAAGATAAACAGTTTAACACCGGTGGTACGCGAACAAGGGGACGTTAGAAAGAGCTTTTTCAATGTCAGAGTAGTTAACAGATGGAATGCATTAGGCAGTGATGTGGTGGAGGCTGACTCCATATAAACTTTCCAATGTAGATATGATAGAGCCCAGTAGGCTCAGGAATCTGTACACCAGTTGACTGACAGTTGAGAGGCGGGACCAAAGAGCAGAGCTCAATCCCCGCAAGCACAACTAGGTGAGTAAACAGGCACAGTGACACACACTCAGCCACAGTGACACACACACACTCAGTCACAGTGACACACACTCAGCCACAGTGACACATACACTCAGCCACAGTGACACACACACACACTCAGCCACATTGACACACACACTCAGCCACAGTGACATACACACACTCAGCCACAGTGACACACACACACACACTCAGCCACAGTGACATACACACACTCAGCCACAGTGACACACACACACACTCAGTCACAGTGACACACACAGTCACAGTGACACACACACTCAGCCACAGTGACACACACACACTCAGCCACATTGACACACACACTCAGCCACAGTGACATACACACACTCAGCCACAGTGACACACACACACACACTCAGCCACAGTGACATACACACACTCAGCCACAGTGACACACACACACACTCAGTCACAGTGACACACACAGTCACAGTGACACACACACTCAGCCACAGTGACACACACTCAGTCACAGTGACACACACACTCAGCCACTGTGATACACATACAGCCACAGTGACACACACACACACTCAGCCACAGTGACACACACACACACTCAGCCACAGTGACACACACACACACTCAGCCACAGTGACACACACACACACTCAGCCACAGTGACACGCACACACTCAGCCACAGTGACAGACACGCATATATATATCGTCGCTACACCCACGCACGCACCGGCACACACACATTAACACTCCACACCTAACATCCTCCCTGGAGTGTGTTCGCGTGTGCACCGAGAGTCGAGCTGCAGCTCTTGGTTCATAGGCTTTCCAGCTGTAGGTAGTTTAATGCATGAATCCTGATCTCCATGTCTCCTGTTATAGTCTGGTTACTTTTGGAATGTGTATGTAACTGGTTCCTTCTCACTCTTCGTCCAGTTATGCACATTTTCCTTGCTGCTTTTATCTTAAATGGATATTTTATCATGTAAATGTCTCTCTCTCTCTCTCTCTCTCTCTCTCTCTCTCTCTCTCTCTCTCTCTCTCTCTCTCTCTCTCTCTCTCTCTCTCTCTCTCTAGCATTCAGTCATTCAGATCAGCTCTCTCAACCTTCCTTCGTATTCCGTGTCAAGAAGTTCTTGGACCAGCTTCATTACAAACTTTTGCACTTTTGCAAGTTCCTGTATGTGGTCTTTAGTCAGAGATTGTTAGCTCTTGGACCCTGTCTTTATAACCATTGCTTGTCCACCTAACCCAAAACCTAAATTGTGCGTGCGTGCGTGTGTGTGTGCGTGTGTGTGTGTGTGTGTGTGTGTGTGTGTGTGTGTGTGTGTGTGTGTGTGTGTGTGTGTGTGTGTGTGTGTGTGTGTGTGTGTGTGTGTGTGTGTGTGTCTGTGTGTGTGTGTGTTTGTTTGTTAGGGCTGTGTTTTTCTGTAAGTAAATGAGTGAGTCAATACTCAACGATAATCTGTCAAGCACCCCACCCTCTTCCCCATGAATGACAGGCGGTGCGCGGCCGGCCGACCCACTGGTATCCTTCTGGAATACCAGCTGAGGCACAACAGGCGCCGCAGTAGATATCCAAGTGATCTACCAACCTTGTGTAGGTAGATCACTTCCGGGGATCAATGGCCCTGCGGTCCGGTCGGCAACGAGGATGCTGGATGCTGATCCATCATCCCGTACCGTGTACTTCAGACATCTCCTGCCCTCACACCTATCTTTTTTCTGCTGATTTCTAGCCAAGCGCTCACCGTACACACACAAATATATGCGTATTCGCTCCTCTCAGTATACATTGCATGCATACCCCCCGTGACAGGCATGTATTACAGGCACGCACTCACACACCACACTCAATTTTAAATTTGTTTACAGCTATGTGCGATTGTTCTTACCGATGTGTGGGATTGTTCTGACCGAATTGTACGACTGTTTACATCGTACTTGTATCGTACGATATAATACTTATATCGAAATGTACTAGATGTCATATTTATGCCTAAACGTGACTCGTAGAGAGTAGTGGGAAGCTACAGCAGTTACAGAGTGTGACACAATGAACAAGTTACCCTGTAAATCATCCGCCTGGCCTCCGTAGGTGTATTTACGACCAGTAATGCTAAGTTACTGAAGAGTGTGTTATATTTCCCAGAAATCTCTCTCCTAAAATGGTGTTAAGTGTTATTGGGAAAGATGAGAGAGCTTGAGCCGCAAAATACACAGGTACAAACACGCTAGTGTCGTGTCGCCTGATACTGATCTGCCCGGCCAGGATTCACTGAACTCTTACCTGTTCACTTACGAGAACTCTTACCTCGATCATGGCGGCTCAAGTCTGTATTAAGGGAATAGTTTACGAGCTCTGAGGCACTACGAACTCGTCCATAACAATAACTACTTTGGTTTGAAGACCTCGTAGCGCTTCAAAATTTATAAGGTGTGTAACATATAGAGACACAGCCGCCATCATCGCTGGTCTGGTCCACATGCACGACTTGCCCTTACTCTTAACACACTGACATTTTCACGCTAACACACAAGAGTAAAAATTCCAGTGATTTACTGAAATTAAAAACATCAAAATATTGCCGCTTCAAGGCACTAATGAGTATCTTCCTTGTTACATTAGAGGGATAACCTGGGTTTGTACACTTCTGGCCAGACAAACTCACTTCAAATGACACTTGTTATCGTGGGGAAGGGGAATGGGTGGGGGGGGGGAAGGTTGAGCTTATGAGGATCCTCCCCGCAAGCCGCCCCCCCCCCCTCTTCACCCCGGGCACCCCTCCCCCCCTTCACCCGGGCACCCCTCCCCCCCTTCACCCCGGGCACCCCTCCCCCCCTTCACCCGGGCACCCCTCCCCCCCTTCACCCAGGCACCCCTCCCCCTTCTCCCCGGGCACCCCTCCCCCAGGGCCCCCCTCCCCCCTTCACCCCGGGAACATATGTTTACATCCATCTTCCTCTTCTCAGCACATCAAGAGTCCTCTCATCCTGCCAGGCGCTGCTGCTGCCACCAGAGTAAAGCTCTCTTCAAGAGGGGCTCCACCTGCTCAAATATTGCACAATGGCACATAAATTGTGCTGTTGCACTTCAATTCAGGAGGCAGCTGGCAGCTTGCAACGCTGGGATCTCTCTTATAATGGCTCTTAGCTTCAACTTATACTCTGTATTAACAGTATTTAGCTTTAACACATTTACAAGAGTAGACAAGATGACTTTATAAGGCTTTTAATAACTTATGAAAATGTTATCAGGAAACATGTCCGTGATCGCCGGCAACGTTACGGAGACAGCTTGTGTCTATACACCAGTGTACCCGCTCCCGGGTATATACACCAGTGTACCCGCTCCCGGGTATATACACCAGTGTACCCGCTCCCGGGTATATACACTAGTGTACCCGCTCCCGGGTATATACACCAGTGTACCCGCTCCCGGGTATATACACTAGTGTACCCACTCCCGGGTATATACACCAGTGTACCCGCTCCCGGGTATATACATCAGTGTACCCGCTCCCGGGTATATACACTAGTGTACCCGCTCCCGGGTATATACACCAGTGTACCCGCTCCCGGGTATATACACTAGTGTACCCACTCCCGGGTATATACACCAGTGTACCCGCTCCCGGGTATATACACCAGTGTACCCGCTCCCGGGTATATACATCAGTGTACCCGCTCCCGGGTATATACACCAGTGTACCCGCTCCTGGGTATATACACCAGTGTACCCGCTCCCAGGTATATACACCAGTGTACCCGCTCCTGGGTATATACACCAGTGTACCCGCTCCTGGGTATATACACCAGTGTACCCGCTCCCGGGTATATACACCAGTGTACCCGCTCCCGGGTATATACACCAGTGTACCCGCTCCTGGGTATATACACCAGTGTACCCGCTCCTGGGTATATACACCAGTGTACCCGCTCCCGGGTATATACACCAGTGTACCCGCTCCTGGGTATATACACCAGTGTACCCGCTCCTGGGTATATACACCAGTGTACCCGCTCCCGGGTATATACACCAGTGTACCCGCTCCTGGGTATATACACCAGTGTACCCGCTCCTGGGTATATACACCAGTGTACCCGCTCCTGGGTATATACACCAGTGTACCCGCTCCTGGGTATATACACCAGTGTACCCGCTCCTGGGTATATACACCAGTGTACCCGCTCCTGGGTATATACACCAGTGTACCCGCTCCTGGGTATATGACTGACAAATTACAAGGAGCAGTGTACACCTGGTCTTATGACGCGGTCCTTGTTGATGTGGATGACAGCTGATGTGTGTGTACTCACCTAATTGTACTCAACTAGTTGTGCTTGCTGGGGATGAGTTTTGGCTCTTTGGTCCCGCCTCTCAACCGTCAATCAACAGGCTCAGGATGGCTCCTGAGCCTACTGGGCTCTATCATATCTACATTTGAAACCGTGTATGGAGTCAGCCTCCACCACATCACTGCCTAATGCATTCCATTTGTCAACCACTCTGACACTAAAATAGTTCTTTCTAATATCTTTGTGGCTCATTTGGGCACTCAGTTTCCACCTGTGTCCCCTTGTGCGTGTGCCCCTTGTGTTAAATAGCCTGTCTTTATCTACCCTATCAATTCCCTTCAAAATCTTGAATGTGGTGATCATGTCCCCCATAACTCTTCTGTCTTCTAGCGAAGTGAAGTCTAATTCCTGTAGTCTCTCCTCGTAGCTCATACCTCTCAGCTCGGGTACTAGTCTGGTGGCAGATCTTTGAACCTTTTCCAGTTTAGTCTTATCCTTGATTAGATATGGACTCCATGCTGGGGCTGCATACTCCAGGATTGGCTTGACATATGTGGTATACACCATGCTGGGGCTGCATACTCCAAGATTGGCCTGACATATGTAGTATACAAAGTTTTCAGTGATTCCTTACACAAGTTTCTGAATGCCGTTCTTATGTTGGCCAGCCTGGCATATGCCGCTGATGTTATCCTCTTGATATGTGCTGCAGGGGGCAGGTCTGGCGTGATGTCAACCCCCAAGTCTTTTTCTCTCTCTAACTCTTGAAGAATTTCATGTGTGTGTGTGTGTGTGTGTGTGTGTGTGTGTGTGTGTGTGTGTGTGTGTGTGTGTGTGTGTGTGTGTGTGTGTGTGTGTGTATTCACATAGTTGAATTCACTGAGTTGTGCTTGCGGGAGTTGAGCTCTGGCTCTTTGGTCCCACCTCTCAACTGTTAATCAACTGGTGTACAGATTCCTGAGCCTACTGGGGTTTATCATATCTACATTTGAAACTATGTATGGAGTCAGCCTCCACCACATCACTGCCTAATGCATTCCACCTGTTAAATACTCTGACACTGAAAAAGTTCTTTCTAATGTCCCTGTGGCTTATTTGGGTACTCAGTTTCTACCTGTGTCTCCTTGTTCCTGTGTTACCGTGTTAAACAGTTTGTCTTTATCTACCCTGTCAATTCCTCTGAGAATTTTGTAGGTAGTGATCATGTCTCCCCTTACTCTTCTGTCTTCTAGTGTCGTGAGGTGCATTTCCCGCAGTCTTTCTTCGTAATTCATGCCTCTTAGTTCTGGGACTAGCCTAGTGGCATATCTCCGAACTTTTTCGAGCTTCGCCTTGTGCTTGACAAGGTACGGGCTCCATGCTGGGGCCACATACTCCAGGATTAGTCTTACATATGTGGTATACAAGGTTCTGAATGATTCCGTACACAGGTTCCTGAAGGCAGTTCTGATGTTAGCCAGCCTCGCATACGCCGCAGATGTTATTTTTTCATGTGGGCTTCAGGAGACAGGTTTGGGGTCATATCAACTCCTAGATCTTTCTCTCTGTCTGTTTCATGAAGGACTTCATCTCTCATTCTGTATCCTGTGTCTGGCCTCCTGTTTCCACCGCTTAGTTTCATTACCTTTGCATTTACTCGGGTTGAACTTTAGTAGCCATTTGTTTGACCATTCATTCAGTCTGTCTAGGTCAGCTTGTAGCCTCATACTATCTTCCTTCGTCTTAATCTTCCTCATAATTTTTGCATCATCAGCAAACAATGAGAGGAATGATTCTATACCCTCTGGTAGATCATTTACATATATCAGAAACAGTATGACTCCAAGGACTGAACCCTGCGGGACTCCACTGGTGACGTCTCGCCAATCTGAGACCTCACCCCTCACAGTGACTCGCTCTCTTCTGTTACTTAGGTACTCCCTTATCCAATGGAGTGTACTCTTCCCTTTCACTCCAGCCTGAATCTCCAGCTTTCGCTCTAGTCTCTGATGTGGTACTGTGTCAAAGGCTTTCTGACAATCCTAAAATATACAGTCTGCCCAACCCTCTCTTTCCTGCCTGATTTTTGTTGTCTAATCGTAGAGTTCAATTAATCCTGTGAAGCATGACTTGCTATCCCTGAAACCATGTTGGTGTTGTGTCACAAAGTTCCTTTGCTCGAGATGTTCCACTAGGTTTTTTTTCGCACAATTTTCTCCAATAACTTGCATGGTTTGCAAGTTAGGGACACTGGCCTGTAGTTCAGTGCCTCCTGTCTATCCCCCTTCTTGTATATCGGGACTACGTTTGCCGTCTTCCAAATTTCTGGCAGTTCACCTGTTACCAGTGATTTGTTATACACCAAGGAGAGTGGCAAGCACAGTGTTTCTGCTCCTTCCTTTAGTATCCATGGCGATATTCCATCTGGGCCTATAGCCTTTGTCACTTCCAACTCTAGCATAAGCTTCCTTACATCCCCACTGGTAATCGCAAATTCTTCTAGTGGTGCCTGGTTAACTATTCCTTCTCTTATCTCTGGAATCTCTCCTTGCTCTAATGTGAAGACTTCCTTGAATTTCTTAAGTTCCTCGCACACTTCTTTGTCGTTTGTAGTGAATCTGTCTGCTCTTATCCTCAGTTTCATTACCTGTTCCCTCACTATTGTCTTTCTCCTGATATCGCTGTGCAGCAATTTAGGTTGAGTCTTAGTCTTGTTTGCTATGTCGTTTTCATATTGCCCTTCTGCCTCTCTTCTCACCCTGTCTTATTCAGTCCTGGTTCTCTGGTATCCTTCTCTGCTCTCAAGTGTCCTGTTATCTCTATAGTTTCTCCACGCTCTTTTACTTAGTTGCTTAGCTAGCTTACATCTCTGATTAAACCATGGGTTTCTCATCTGCATTTCACTGTTTTCCTTTTGGGCCGGGATAAACTTTTCTGCTGCCTCCTTACACTTCTGCGTGATGTATTCCATCATGGCTGGGGTGAGATCCCAGGGGGGCCAAGGGGCAGGGGGACGACCGTATACTATATCAGGGGGAGAGGAAGTGGAATGGGGATGAGTGGGAGGGGTGGCGAAGTGTGAGGGGGAGGGGGTAATGCTGGGCCAGGGGGGGTACCATCGGCAGAGGGTGGTGTTGAATGACCATTAAGCCAAACACGTTGACCGAAGAAGATCTAATTACATTTTTACGCCTCCAATTGGTAACTCGTTATAAATTTGGGTTCACCCTATACCCGGGTGAGAGCGTCAGTGGCCTCATTTTCCCGTGCCCCCAGTGCCAATTTTCAAGGTAATACCTGATATTCTGCAGGATAAAATACAAGGAAATTCGATCCTTGCTTGCATTCCGGCTCCTGTGTTTACACAAAGTTTAATACTCGAACTCTGTAAATATTTATTTTATACTGTATTTCAAATAAAATATAAATTATATAATTACAGGATTACATTATTTATATAATAGATTTATGTAATACTAACACGTAAAATACAGCCGAGGAACATTTTATTAAACAGGGAATGAACACAAAAAGTTCGAAGGATTAATGTTCACACGAGTGAATGCCTTCAAAGAATTGACTGGGTATTATTATATTCTTTATTTTTTTAGATTTGTCACATATTTATGCATATGACACATGCAAATTCCCAGAGGCCGAGCTAAATGGTGCTCGGGGAACATTCTCAGACTTTCAATATGACGACTATTTTCATATATTAACTTACAAAAATGATGCATTATTGCTCAATTCCTCCCCTGAAGAATTTGACAAATAGGTGTGACTGTTATAACCTAACAACCCGTCCACACACTAACAACCTGTCCACACACTAACACCCGTCCACACACTAACACCCGTCCACACACTAACAACCCGTCCACACACTAACACCCGTCCACACACTAACAACCCGTCCACACACTAACAACCCGTCCACACACTAACAACCCGTCCACACACTAACACCCGTCCACACACTAACAACCCGTCCACATACTAACACCCGTCCACACACTAACAACCCGTCCACATACTAACAACCCGTCCACACACTAACAACCCGTGCACACATTAACAACCCGTGCACACACTAACACCCCGTGCACACACTAACACCCGTCCACACACTAACAACCCGTCCACACACTAACAACCCGTCCACACACTAACAACCCGTGCACACACTAACACCCGTCCACACACTAACAACCCGTCCACACACTAACAACCCGTCCACACACTAACAACCCGTCCACACACTAACACCCGTCCACACACTAACAACCCGTCCACACACTAACAACCCGTCCACACACTAACACCCGTCCACACACTAATAACCGTCCACACACTAACAACCCGTCCACACACTAACACCCGTCCACACACTAACAACCCGTCCACATACTAACACCCGTCCACACACTAACAACCCGTCCACATACTAACAACCCGTCCACACACTAACAACCCGTGCACACATTAACAACCCGTGCACACACTAACACCCCGTGCACACACTAACACCCGTCCACACACTAACAACCCGTCCACACACTAACAACCCGTCCACACACTAACAACCCGTGCACACACTAACACCCGTCCACACACTAACAACCCGTCCACACACTAACAACCCGTCCACACACTAACAACCCGTCCACACACTAACACCCGTCCACACACTAACAACCCGTCCACAAACTAACAACCCGTCCACACACTAACACCCGTCCACACACTAATAACCGTCCACACACTAACAACCCGTCCACACACTAACAACCCGTGCACACACAAACACCCGTCCACACACTAACAACCCGTCCACATACTAACAACCCGTCCACATACTAACAACCCGTCCACACACTAACAACCCGTGCACACACTAACACCCGTCCACACACTAACAACCCGTCCACATACTAACAACCCGTCCACATACTAACAACCCGTCCACACACTAATAACCGTCCACACACTAACAACCCGTCCACACACTAACACCCGTCCACACACTAACAACCCGTCCACACACTAACAACCCGTCCACATACTAACAACCCGTCCACATACTAACAACCCGTCCACCCACTAACACCCGTCCACACACTAACAACCCGTCCACACACTAACACCCGTCCACACACTAACAACCCGTCCACATACTAACAACCCGTCCACATACTAACAACCCGTCCACACACTAATAACCGTCCACACACTAACAACCCGTCCACACACTAACACCCGTCCACACACTAACAACCCGTCCACATACTAACAACCCGTCCACACACTAACAACCCGTCCACACACTAACACCCGTCCACACACTAACACCCGTCCACACACTAACACCCGTCCACACACTAACACCCGTCCACACACTAACACCCGTCCACACACTAACACCCGTCCACACACTAACATCCGTCCACACACTAACAACCCGTCCACACACTAACAACCCGTCCACACACTAACACCCGTCCACACACTAACATCCGTCCACACACTAACAACCCGTCCACACACTAACACCCGTTCACACACTAACACCCGTCCACACACTGACACCCGTCCACACACTAACAACCCGTCCACATACTAGCAACCCGTCCACACACTAACAACCCGTCCACACACTAACAACCCGTCCACATACTAGCAACCCGTCCACACAGATGTACAAATTGAATGTTCATGAAATATACAGTTTTAAATGTACGTTTTTTGACTAATGCTAATCAGGGTCAAACAATTAATTGGGTCGGCGCAGGTCCGTACACTTTCCTAACACAAATTTTAAATTTCTCACTGGAAAACGTATGGAACCAGTTTGCAGGTTCGTACATTCAGGTTGGGCACGTCTAAGTGCGGTCCTTCATGCGTCAGCACCTTGGAATACTAGTGCAGTGGATGACGTGCGCGTCACTGTCAGGTTAAGCACAGTTGATTGTGGCTAGTAACTGGATGGGTAAATCACGCGGACAGCCTTGCTCTTGGCAAGGGGGAACTCCTCTATAAGTGAGCGAGTATACATTAATAGAGAACTGTGATCCGCTGACCGACACCACGGCCTGGTCATGCTTGTGAATTGTATTTTTATTGAGTGTTACTGACGGTATTTTTACGACGGCTCGGACAACACGTCGGGAAATGCCTTGATACAAAATATTAAGTGCACTCGCAAACAAAATACACACACAAACACTGTGTGTGTGTGTGTGTGTGTGTGTGTGTGTGTGTGTGTGTGTGTGTGTGTGTGTGTGTGTGTGTGTGTGTACGGCCCTAAATGTGCTTGTTGGGTCGAGCTAAGCTCCTAGCCCCGCCTTCCGAACGTTCTTAGATTAATGCAATGACTCATTTCTCACACATTTCTCATATTTACATTTAAATGTTAAAACACACACACACACACACACACACACACACACACACACACACACACACACACACACACACACACACACAGTGTTTGTGTGTGTATTTTGTTTGCGAGTGCACTTAATATTTTGTATCAAGGCATTTCCCGTCGTGTTGTCCGACGTATCTAGTCAAGGATAAGGAAACTGGAAACTGGAAAAGGTTCAAAGGTTTGCCACCAGACTAGTACCCGAGCTGAGAGGTATGAGCTACGAAGAGAGACTACGGGAATTAAACCTCACTTCGTTGGAAGACAGAAGTGTTAGGGGGGACATGATCACCACATTCAAGATTCTGAAGGGAATTGATAGGGTAGATAAAGACAGGCTATTTAACACAAGGGGCACACGCACAAGGGGACACAGGTGGAAACTGAGCGCCCAAATGAGCCACAGAGATATTAGAAAGAACTTTTTTAGTGTCAGAGTGGTTGACAAACGGAATGCATTAGGAGGTGATGTGGTGGAGGCAGACTCCATACACAGTTTCAAGTGTAGATATGATAGAGCCCAATAGGCTCAGGAATCTGTACACCTGTTGATTGACGGTTGAGAGGCGGGACCAAAGAGCCAGAGCTCAACCCCCGCAAACACAATTAGGTGAGTACACACATGCTACGCCTAACACACTTAACTACAAACCATTGTCACAAACATTCCTTGCAAAGGTCTTGAAAGACTTAAAATTAAGCTAGGTCAGGTCTAGTTTCACACTTAGAAAGAATTAAGTTTGTAAGCAAACACCAACAGGGCTTTAGATAAAGCAAATCTGGAATTTTATGATAAAGTAACGAAAATAAGGCAGGACAGAGGTTGTTGGGCAGACTGAATATTTCTGGACTGCAAAAAAAAAAACAAATAGCTTTGATACAGTACCACACAGGAGGTTACTACAATAACTCGAGACACATGTGGGAATATGCGGAAAAGCACTGACATAGGTAAAGCATTACCTTACAAACAGGATTCAGAGGGTAACAGGGGCGCAAAGTCGGACTGGCATGAGTAACAAGCGGAGTACCTCAAGGATCGATGCTGGGATCTATATTATTCCTCACTTATGTACATGACCTATCTACAGGAGTTGAGCCTTATATCGGTATTTGCAGGCG
Source organism: Procambarus clarkii (assembly GCF_040958095.1). NCBI lineage: Eukaryota > Metazoa > Arthropoda > Malacostraca > Decapoda > Cambaridae > Procambarus > Procambarus clarkii. The sequence continues at coordinate 9,348,097 of NC_091158.1, forward strand.
ATGTGAACTAATGAGACAGATGATTTAAAAAAGCTGCCAACCTGGTCCGAGAAATGGCTGCTAGAGTTCAACACCAACACATGTAAAAGGATGTAATTGGGATTAGGAGCCAGGAGACTGACAGTGCAATACACGATGATCTTCCCTACAACGACTAAACAAAAAACTTGGGAGTTGGACATAATACCAAACTAACTCCAGAGGCTCAAATAAACAGAATAACGTCAACAGCATACTCTACGCTGGCAAAAGTCAGAACATCCTTCAGGAACTTAAATAAGGAGATTTTAGATCACTTTATACTGCCTATGTGAGGCTAGTTTTAGAGTATGCCGCCCCATGCTGGAGCCTACATTTTAAACACACAGGGAAACTCGTAAAGGTTTAGAAGTTTGCAACGAGACTTCTCCCAGAACTGCGACGGATGAGGTACGATGAGAGAACAAAGAAACTAAACTTGACGGTGTTAGAAAGGAGAAGAGATGATCAAGAATATAAAATACTTAGGAGGATTGATGGAGTATTCACCTAGTTGTGCTTGCGGGGGTTGAGCTCTGCTCTTTCGGCCTGCCTCTCAACTGTCAATCAACTGATTTCTTTTTTCCCCACACACACACACCTCCCAGAGCAGCAGCCCGTAACAGCTGTCTAACTCCCAGGTACCTATTTACTGCTAGGTAACAGGAGCATCAGGGTGAAAGAAACTCTGCCCATTTTTTCCGACATCGCCGGGAATCGGACCCGGACCCTTGGATTCCGAGTCTAGAACGCTGTCCACTCAGCCACAAGCCCCTGTGACTGGCCTCTTTTCCACAGGAGTGGAAAAGAGGAAATGTTCATAATGAATACCAATAGAACAAGAGTGTATGGATGAAAGTGTAAGACTCAGATGAGTCATAGAGATGATAGAATTGTTTTGTTAACGTAAGAATAGTTGAAAAGTGGAATGAACTAAACGGAGGTTGGCTATAGAAGCATTCAACCTACATTCTTAGCTTTAAAAGTAGATATGATAGGGAGATATATCAGGAATCTTTGCATTAGACAAGCAACGATTTGAAAAGTGGGGTCCAAAAGCTAGTGCTCGATCCTGCAGGAACCAATCGGTAATTACACACACACACACACACACACACACACACACACACGTCTTCGCGGATGAGTAGTCAATGCTCGGGGGTCGTACTCCTAAGTGGCCGGGTTCGATACCCGGCCGAGGAAGAAACAAATATGTTAAGAGTCTTTCACTTGATGCCCCCTGTTTACCTAGCAGTAAATGGGTATCTGAGAGTTAAATAGTTGCTACGGGCTGCTTCCTGGGGACGTGTGTGTGCGATTAAGATAAAAATGGGTTTCCATTTAATATATTAAGCAACGACGTTTAGAAAGGCGGGGGGTCCAAGAGCTAACAGTGCCATCTTGCAGGCAAAGCTAAAAAGCTCCCAATTCTCCCAACAGCCTCCATCTCACACAACTTACAGCCTTCTCATAACCCCTAACACACCACTCATATTCATCCTCACACTACGCATAACCACAAAATACATCTTGTATGTTTGTTAGCTCGACCAAATATCTCATAACACCCACGAGGTCTTCACATTCTCATTCACTCCTCACGTAGTCTCATACACCTCAAAACAGCTGCTCTTCCTCAAAACTCTCCTCACCCTCCTCATTACCACTTCTCAGTCCCAATAACTCCTTCACAGACCGATAATTCCCTCACGGGCCTCATAATGTACTAAGATACTCCTTAATCTACTAATAGACCCCATAATCTCCTCACAGACTCTCATAATCTCCTTATATACCAACATAATTTCTTCCCAAAACCCATGATCTCAGACACCCTAATCTCAGAAACCCCACAATCTCCCTCACGAAACCCCTCATACCCCACTCCCGCCACACACAACGCCACATGCCTCTTCATACCCTCATAAGCACTCATGATCTCTTCACATACACACAGGAGATATAATAAGAAACTGGAGGAAGTAATGAGGAGTTAAAAGTGCCCGGAGCTGGTGCCTAATAGAGGGGGGGGGGGGGTGGAAGGTAGATAATGGGTACAGGGAGAATGAGGAGGAGAAGAAGGGGGTTTAAAGGAAGGGGCGCTTGAAGGGGATGAATAAGGGCCAGGCAAGTAAAAAAGCAGGATAGCAGGGTAGTGGTTCGTGGATGATGGGGAGAGAGGAGGGGGCCATACAAGGTAAGGGGTGGTGCATGGTGGGGGGTTCCAAGGGGTGGGGGAGAGGGAAGGATGGGCACACGTCCACTATTGTCACACTACAGCGCCACGCTCTCAACCCTACTCTTGTTATTCTAATGGACAGGACTGGTCATCTTCGGGGACCCTTTCATATCGATATACAACCTCGTCACAGTCATTGCTAAAAATTTAAAAAATATTCGTAAAAAATACACACTCCGTGGGGCACAGTATACATCAGCGTTATATTTCTGTATACTAACATTAATAAATATACGTATTTTTGTACAGAGAAACTGCACAAAATAACCTAAAGATAACAATTCCCCCTAAGACAGAATTTGTCCTCAATTTTAACAAGGCCTCCCCGTCTTACACCCCTGGAGAGGTCAAAGACACCATACAACGTACTGAGGAGAGCTGTTAAAAAATATCCGGGTCTATTCTTGCTCGCCCTCCCATTCTTCCTCACAATTAAATTATTACAATGAATATTATTTAGTTCCATTAAGACGCGTTACCTTTGAACGCACTCGTAATGAAAGAGAGACTGAGTGACTTCCTCAGCTGATGTAAGGGAGCATCGTAGCCCAGACTACTATAGAGTAATCGTGGCACGATGTGACCAGTGAGGAGGAGGTTCACAGATTGGAATCAGCCTCACCTTGCTTCTCTTCTTTATTTCCACAACCCCAACACCTCCAGTCCTTAATGGTACTAACAAACTGTGGAAGGACTTCAGAGAGCAATAATAATAGGTCGTTATGGTGATCCAACACCTGTTTAGTTGTTCAAGGTTATCCATACAAGGTTACTACACTCAGTATGTTAAAACCCAGGATGCTGTTCCAGCAGATACTGACGTTGGTCCAGCAGGTGCTGACGTTGGTCCAGCAGGTGCTGACGTTGGTCCAGCAGGTGCTGATGTTGTTCCAGCAGGGGCTGACGTTGGTCCAGCAGGTGCTGACGTTGTTCCAGCAGGTGCTGACGTTGTTCCAGCAGGTGCTGACGTTGGTCCAGCAGGTGCTGACGTTGTTCCAGCAGGTGCTGACGTTGTTCCAGCAGATGCTGACGTTGTTCCAGCAGGTGCTGACGTTGTTCCAGCAGGTGCTGACGTTGTTCCAGCAGGTGCTGACGTTGGTCCAGCAGGTGCTGATGTTGTTCCAGCAGGTGCTGACGTTGGTCCAGCAGGTGCTGACGTTGTTCCAGCAGGTGCTGACGTTGGTCCAGCAGGTGCTGACGTTGTTCCAGCAGGTGCTGACGTTGTTCCAGCAGGTGCTGATGTTGTTCCAGCAGGTGCTGACGTTGGTCCAGCAGGTGCTGACGTTGATCCAGCAGGTGCTGATGTTGTTCCAGCAGGTGCTGACGTCGGTCCAGCAGGTGCTGACGTCGGTCCAGCAGGTGCTGACGTTGGTCCAGCAGGTGCTGACGTTGGTCCAGCAGGTGCTGATGTTGTTCCAGCAGGTGCTGACGTTGTTCCAGCAGGTGCTGACGTTGGTCCAGCAGGTGCTGATGTTGTTCCAGCAGGTGCTGACGTCGGTCCAGCAGGTGCTGACGTTGGTCCAGCAGGTGCTGATGTTGTTCCAGCAGGTGCTGACGTTGTTCCAGCAGGTGCTGACGTTTGTCCAGCAGGTGCTGATGTTGTTCCAGCAGGTGCTGACGTTGTTCCAGCAGGTGCTGACGTTGTTCCAGCAGGTGCTGACGTTGGTCCAGCAGGTGCTGATGTTGTTCCAGCAGGTGCTGACGTCGGTCCAGCAGGTGCTGACGTTGTTCCAGCAGGTGCTGACGTTGTTCCAGCAGGTGCTGACGTCGGTCCAGCAGGTGCTGACGTTGTTCCAGCAGGTGCTGACGTCGGTCCAGCAGGTGCTGACGTTGGTCCAGCAGGTGCTGATGTTGTTCCAGCAGGTGCTGACGTTGTTCCAGCAGGTGCTGACGTTTGTCCAGCAGGTGCTGATGTTGTTCCAGCAGGTGCTGACGTTGTTCCAGCAGGTGCTGACGTTGTTCCAGCAGGTGCTGACGTTGGTCCAGCAGGTGCTGATGTTGTTCCAGCAGGTGCTGACGTCGGTCCAGCAGGTGCTGACGTTGTTCCAGCAGGTGCTGACGTTGTTCCAGCAGGTGCTGACGTTGTTCCAGCAGGTGCTGACGTCGGTCCAGCAGGTGCTGACGTTGTTCCAGCAGGTGCTGACGTTGGTCCAGCAGGTGCTGACGTTGTTCCAGCAGGTGCTGACGTTGGTCCAGCAGGTGCTGACGTCGGTCCAGCAGGTGCTGACGTTGTTCCAGCAGGTGCTGACGTTGTTCCAGCAGGTGCTGACGTTGTTCCAGCAGGTGCTGATGTTGTTCCAGCAGGTGTTGACGTTGTTCCACCAGGCGTTATCGTTGTTCCAACAGAGGCTCACGTTAGTCCAGTATAGGCTAACGTTGTTCCAGCAGGTGCTAATATTATTCCAGCAAACCCAAAGTGTTCAAAGCAGCCACTATTAATAAAAAAACACATTTAAAGCAGCCTTTGGTGGTTCTCTATTGACACACTAAGGGTGTTTATCAGGCCCGGAAAGTTTTTTTTATTGACCCATTATATAGTTTTGTGGAATCTGACTAAATTCCAGCAACCCATAATAGTATTCCAGTATCTTAAAGTGGTATTCAGGCTATTCCTGATGGAATCCACGCATTCTTTCACAGCTAGTTGGTCTTCCGCAAGACGTGGCTCCTGTCCCAAGAGTTCCTGTTGTTGTCCCATCAGGTTCTAGTGGCGCTTTAGTCGTGCATTAAGCATCCGGCAGTGAAGGGATTCACCTGTGTGTAGCAGTGGTGATGGCATTTAACATCTCTAGTCTTGAATAGGTTAAGCATCCGTGGCGATGGTGTAGGACAACTGGTCTTCATCAACCGTCACTACCATAGGAGTTCCACCACACCATCACCACAGGTGTGGTCACCACACCATCACCACAGGTGTGGTCACCACACCAACCCCACAGGTGTGGTCACCACACCATCACCACAGGTGTCGCCACCATACCATCACCACAGGTGTCGCAACCACGCCATCACCACAGGTGTAATCTCCACTACACCATCACCCCTTACACCCTCATCACAGGTGTAATATCGAACACATCATCACCACCACAGGTGTCGCCACCACACTACCACAACCACTACCTGTGTCACCTCCATCACACCACAGGTGTCACCTCCACCACAACTACCACCACCGGCTCCGCCGCCGCCTTTGTTTTACTGAAAAGGTATCTAGTTAACGGTTCCTTTATTCAAGGCACGTTTTGCTAAACTGCTTATTAATTTTACGGTCAGAGTTTAAAATAGCGTCGGCGTCAGGGGTGCGTTACACAACCCATAAAATTGAGATCCTGACAAAACGGTTGGTTGTTTCTCGTGACTCGTTCATGGCTTCTAAACGAGCCAATAGGGTGCTATGTCATCTCCAGCGACAAGGTTCAAAATACGAAGGCAGGCGACGAGGAAAACCGACTATAAGGCGGACGAAGGGTTTGGTGCCTTGTGGGCGGCAGGTTTTCAATATGTATGAGGTGCTAAGGTTTTCATCATACGAGTCGTGCCACCCTTTTTACACCTTTGAGCACACCGGCGAGGAACATGAAAGTGCATACATTTCCCTTCCTCCTTCAGGTGCATAATTTCATTTGAAACTACAGCCAGCCCTTACAGGTTATAGTGCGTGCTCCCTCCCCGCCACCCACCTCCTCATACCTTGTAATGGGAAATGCACCACGTCTCGACGGGCTATTAAATCCGGTGTTCAGAGGAAGCTGATTCTCTACAGCACAGTACGTCATTAACGTATGAAAAGGTTTAGGTGTGCCGGTGTTGTATTTATGGCTCTGCCATGTTAGATCCCGCCAGGAGATACTCTTGCTTGTACCTTATTACCAAACACAATAAATAGTTTCTGAACTAACACGAGGGTTAATTATTATGTGGTTCTCTTCACCAAGTCTTTACTTAGCAAGATGGTCTTACCTAGATGGACTTACCTAGGAATGCCGTGTATGTTTCTTATATGAATTTAGTAACGGTGAATAAAGAATATAGTAACAGTGTTAATAATAATGTTATTAATCAGATAAATCAGTTAAGCCTGTCAACACAAAAAGCCTAAACGGAGACATTCCAGCATACAAAACCACCCCCCATGATAAGCAACATTCAATAACTTACACGTGATTTTAAGGCCTGTAAAAATGCTATCTTGACAAATTTTACTGCAACTTTTTGTAACAAAGAAGAGCGAAACTCAGACAGCAACGTGGATGGCCCAAGCAAACACTAAACTCCTTCGTTAACAACGAGTTCGTTTGGTGTTAGGTTGCAGGCCAACCCACAACGGGAGGGTCATTAAGGTCACCAGACCTTACTGACCAACCAGCGAGTATAATGTTCAGGGCTAAAGAACAGTAATCTACAACGTGTATAACAGAGTCTATACACTGAGAAGCCGGATGAAGCTCTACATATGTAAATCTTTAAAATCCCGGTCACTTTAAAATATGACAAATTTACTATTCATTTGCAACACATTTTGCACTTCGGGAACTCTAGTAACTGTGCCCCATACGTGTAGACGTCTGAGAGAGACATATCCCGCCTGAATAAAAACCCTCTTAAAACTTGAATTACCATAAACCCACTAATATTAACCCACACACAATCTTCATTCCCATTCTTCCGGGACGACAAGTGTATTATGCAATATATTGTAACAAAGCCTACATCATCCAATCTTACTACGTCAAAAGAAGTCAAATTTCAATGTTTTTACATTTCATACATGCACACAATGTGTACGCTTGAGTCACCAGGAAGCAAAGCTACGTACAGGCCGCAGCGCGAGGTGGATATCACATCTGAATAGCTAACAAACAGACGTATTCACATGGTGAACAATTGAGTAAGAAGCATAATTCACTCCTTGCAAATATGACAGGACTCAGCAGTAAACTGTTTCTGCTTACTTTAGCCCTACAGACTAACCCTATACAACGCATTAACCCCATCACATTTTATTTGCTGACACGACCAGATATTATATATACAGGAATACTAGCCCTAATTTTTGCAGAGATAAATAAAAATACCTTCACATAAACGTTCAACTTGCTGGACTTTAAAAACAAGTTGGTAATTTCTGAGCTAAAACTAATCCAAGAAAACGAATGTGTTGATGTGCACGAGGCTAGCAGCAGGATACTCCCAGCAGGGAGGTCCATGTATGAAGCCATTCCCTGACACACCTTGTGTCCCCGGCTTTATTTATTATGTCAAGTTCAACTTAACTTCTAGCCGTAGTCATCACATCTTAAGGATTGTCTAGGTTTATTTTGTTATTGCATAAAAAAACATATTTATTTGTATAACACCTATATATCCCTATATTTCCTTTCATTCACCTGGCCACTAGGAGAGACTTACCGCTCACCCCACGAGCATGAGGCCAACGCTCACGCTCCATATATATTGCTGATCCTCGTGGGCTGCTCGCTCTCTCTATAATATGTCGAGGGTAACTGAAAAATTATTTCAATAATTTTTCAATTACCCTCGACAGTGAAGAGAAACGTAAGAAATATTGAGAAGATTCGTGCTAGAATTATTTATCTACTTTTAGTTATATTCAAAAACATATGTCTACAAGAAAGACTACTACCAAAATATACTAATATATATATAAGTATATTTTGGTAGCAGTCTTTCTTTTAAACATATTTCGTTGAAAACGAGAGAAAGTTTTAGATTTATGATTCTGGTATTAATCCTCTCTATATTCCTTATGTTTTTCTTCACTGAAGCAGGAAGTTGAAAAATTAATTCTCCAAAGTTCATTTTTACTTGATATTTGTGTCTGACGCCTAGTGATGCGTTTCGTAAGGTCTCACCTCACATTCTCAAAGACAAATTCAACAGTGTTGGCACCTGATTATATCCTCTTATGGTGAAGTGGTAAGGTGACATATGGATGAATGACAATACATGGGTATTAATAAGGTATTCAATGTATCAGCACAGAGTGTGACATGTTGGCAACTTATGTTCTTCTGGTTGCTTCCGTTATTGTTGTTGTTGTTGTTGTTGTTTTAGATTTAGCTACTCAGAACGAAATGTCCATGTAGCACGGGCTATGGTGAGCCCGTAATTGAGTTCGGTTATTCGCGATTACCTTGTTACTCTGGTATTTGGGTCAAAGAATTAAATGGAGGTGGGGTTTCCTCCTTTTTCCGTTTCTTTTTCGCTTCTGTTTTAGTCTTGTTTTAATAACATTATCTTGGTGGCGGATGTTGCTTTCGTTCCTGTTGCAGGAACATAAGGTGCCAACACGTCACACTCTATGAGGCATCCTCTTGGGGAAGGGGCGTCCTCTCCGGAGTAGGTCCACCTAGCTTGGTCGCCATCCCCGTCTGTTTTTAATTCATGGACCAATCACGGAGGGACAAAACTAGGCTACAAATTGTGCTCTTGACATTTAGCATGACGTGTGTGTGTGTTGCTTACATTAATGATACACAAGAGAAAAATACTGAAACCTATCTGAAACCTATGCTACTTAATTCCCGACCAAGAACTTAATTCTAATTCTTCTACGATAATGATATTCAATAGATTTTTATAATATTTAATTCCATGTTCTTTTCGTAAAAACACGAACAATGATTACTTGAAGAAAATGTAATCTAATTTTGCATTTACATTTAGACGGGTTATAACAGCGGCGACTTAAAACTGTTGCCCGTCACACGCAAGGTGGGCGACCACACTACAGGAGACCAGAGTTATTCAGGGGCTAAAGATGTTATCTGAATAGCACTAGTTTTTGTATCATTATCATTTTGTCATCAAAGTTCATGTTCAGATTTGAATTATTTATGTCATATTAAGAGTGTAGGTTGTGGTTTAGACACAAACGAGTTGCAGCTCCAGGTGCAGAGTGCTATTGTTAGCATTATTATTATTTACCCATTAAGAGTTGAATAAACTTGTGACCGAATTGACATACCATTAAGATATGGAACAGCTGAATTTGTATTTTATTTCTTTGCTAAGATTCCTGGCAGTACATCATTATGAATGAAGTACTTACACATTTCTTGGACATCATTGATGGTGTTTAGAAAGACAGGTCTTAAAAATGTTGCATGGTGAATCTCCTTCTCTCTCTTCTACTTGTGCATCTTTCTCCTCCTATATCTAGTTATACTTCTTATTTTTCATCTCATCCTGGTGAGCTATGGTGAGCCCGTAATCGTCCCTCTCTCTAACTCTTCCTTTTGTACTGTTCTCCTTTTAAGCTTCCACCACCTCTCCTCTTTTCTCCCATTCCCCTATCACTCTACCAATTTATTACATTAACTATACATATGTGAAAGAAGTTGTCAACTATGAAGCCTCTTCCACCTATTAAACTATTGCAAGAACTACTTTACTTTTTTATGGCCACAACGGAGGAAAGAATCCCCCAAGGACATAAACGATAGGAACATTACCTTTTTCATCCCTGAACAAAAAAAAATATCGCCAAAGTGTTCATAAAGAACTCTCAGTACTATCTTGGAAGCCTTCGAAGTAATGAATGTTCTTTGTGCATTTATCTGTCCTCCTGGGAACTGTCACCGACAGCTCTCTACATGCAAGCAGGATGATGACAACTCAAGGCTCAACACTGCAAAAAACAACGTGGACTACTGAAGATCGCAGCATTTCTGCACAAATATCAAATCATCATATTGAGATATATTCATCTTTATCACCGAAATAACTGACAGATATAGAAACAAAAAGAGATTGTACATAACAAAATACCTCCGCATCACACACTCATAAAATTATTAACAACCAACTCGTGCCCTTTCACCAATAAGAGTAAAAGAATGCAGGACCCGATTAACCTGTCCTCTCGACAGAGTAATCAACTCATCACATTCGCATTGACAACATACTGGACCAGGGTACAGGACCAGGCCAGGGTACAGGAACAGGCCAGGGTACAGGACCATGCCAAGGTACAGAACCAAGCCGGGGTACAGGACCAGGGTACAGGACCAGGGTACAGGACCAGGCCAGGGTACAGGACCAGGGTACAGGACCAGGCCAGGGTACAGGACCAGGGTACAGGACCAGGCCAGGGTACAGGACCAGGCCAGGGTACAGGACCAGGCCAGGGTACAGGACCAGGCCAGGGTACAGGACCAGGCCAGGGTACAGGAACAGGCCAGGGTACAGGACCAGGCCAGGGTACAGGAACAGGCCAGGGTACAGGACCAGGCCAAGGTACAGGACCAGGCCAAGGTACAGGACCAGGCCAAGGTACAGGACCAGGCCAAGGTACAGGACCAGGCCAGGGTACAGGAACAGGCCAGGGTACAGGAACAGGCCAAGGTACAGGACCAGGCCAAGGTACAGGACCAGGCCAAGGTACAGGACCAGGCCAAGGTACAGGAACAGGCCAAGGTACAGGACCAGGCCAAGGTACAGGACCAGGCCAGGGTACAGGACCAGGCCAGGGTACAGGAACAGGCCAAGGTACAGGACCAGGCCAAGGTACAGGACCAGGCCAAGGTACAGGACCAGGCCAAGGTACAGGACCAGGCCAAGGTACAGGACCAGGCCAGGGTACAGGACCAGGCCAGGGTACAGGACCAGGCCAGGGTACAGGACCAGGCCAGGGTACAGGACCAGGCCAGGGTACAGGACCAGGCCAGGGTACAGGACCAGGCCAGGGTACTGAACCAGGCCAGGGTACAGGACCAGGCCAGGGTACAGGACCAGGCCAGGGTACAGGAACAGGCCAGGGTACAGGACCAGGCCAGGGTACAGGAACAGGCCAGGGTACAGGACCAGGCCAAGGTACAGGACCAGGCCAGGGTACAGGACCAGGGTACAAGACCAGGTCAGGGTACAGGACCAGGCCAGGGTACAGGACCAGGGTACAAGACCAGGCCAGGGTACAGGAACAGGCCAGGGTACAGGAACAGGCCAGGGTACAGGACCAGGCCAAGGTACAGGACCAGGCCAGGGTACAGGACCAGGCCAGGGTACAGAACCAGGCCAGGGTACAGGACCAGGCCAGGGTACTGAACCAGGCCAGGGTACAGAACCAGGCCAGGGTACAGGACCAGGCCAGGGTACAGGACCAGGCCAGGGTACAGGAACAGGCCAGGTTCCTGTTTATGAATAAATCCTGAATTTATATCTTGCATTCATTTTCCCTGTGGCTCTGAAGAGGCTAAGAGAAAGCATAGCACATGTGAAATGTGCTGGACTTGGCCCATTTCATTAGGCCCAAGTCAAGAAGAACTAAGAAATATAGAACAATCGTGTTAATACATTTTTGCAGTAACTATAATTATTTGCTTACACACATTACATATTTATATATGACAAAGTATAGTTAAAAACGCGTCTAAATTTACAGAAAAATGTAATAATTACCGAGATTTATAACAAAGAGCCGAGGAATATTGGGATAAAGTTGTGTGTATCTCACATTATAACTTGGTGGCGGCGGGAGTGGTCGAGGACGTGCAGCTGTGTGTGTGTATTTATAAGCTGCGTAGCTCAAGTTATGAAGTCATTATGGAGTCAAATTAGAAATGGGACGAGAGCGCCGAACTTGGTCCCTTAACAGAGGAAACTTGTAGCCCGGGTCGCCACACCTTCACCCCCTCCCCCCCCCCCCCCCCCCCTCTCCCGGGTCGCCACACCTACACTCCCTCCCTCCCCCCCCCCCCTCTCCCGGGTCGCCACACCTACACTTCCCACCCCCTCCCAGGTCGCCACACCAACACTTCCCACCCCCTCCCAGGTCGCCACACCTACACTCCCCCCCCCCTCATCCCGGGTCGCCACACCTACACCTCCCCCTCCCAGGTCGCCACACCTACACTCCCCCCCCCCATCCCGGGTCGCCACACCTACACCTCCCCCTCCCAGGTCGCCACACCTACACTCCCCCCCCCATCCCGGGTCGCCACACCTACACCTCCCCCTCCCAGGTCGCCACACCTACACTCCCCCCCCCCATCCCAGGTCGCCACACCTACACTCCCCCCCCCATCCCGTGTCGCCACACCTACAGCTCCCCCTCCCAGGTCGCCACACCTACACTCCCCCCCCCCATCCCAGGTCGCCACACCTACACTCCCCCCCCCCATCCCGGGTCGCCACACCTACACCTCCCCCTCCCAGGTCGCCACACCTACACTCCCCCCCCCCCATCCCGGGTCGCCACACCCACACAACAGAGGGGTCACAGGCTATAGCCACAGACCAACTGTGCACACAGATCAACTACTATTTTCTCTCTATCAACGGTTAATTTGTCGGTATGTGTAACAAGCATGTCCAATGATCAAACTTACAAAAGTGTTTACAGAAAGGTATTGTATCTCGTATACAACGCAGTGGTACAAATAATTTATCACAGACATAAAAGTTAGTCGTTACAGAAAGCTAAAAGTTGCCCCATGAATGGTGAACCTAATTTGTTTACAAGTCAATTTAAGGCATTTAATATTTGACAAGTAAATAAAATTAATACATTTTTTAGATCTTAACTCTCGAAGAACGAAAATGAAAACGACATGGCAGTATCATTTTCGGATTAATAATTAAACAAAGGAATTTAAATAATAAGAAAAACGAGAGAAAAACATATAAAATGGAAAAGGTATATCAAGACTGGAAATATATTTAAAAAATGAGGCCAAGTTTCCAGGAACTAGTTCATTATCCAGCCTTGATAATGATGCTCCCTCGTCACAACTCTTGTCTCATTTCTTATTATATTTCCACCTTCCATATGAGGATGTCTTGGGGCGTATCTTAACGGTATTCTCAATGATTTCTGCCCTCGTCGCATCTCCTCAACCAAGAATATCTGACCATACTACAAATATATATTTTGCTCACTGCACTTTGGTCACTTATAAAATCAAGACAACGTTTTC